>NW_026988603.1:0-391253 GCF_030222135.1 Aotus nancymaae
CACATGGACACATTCATCCTGGAGGCCTCCTTCTGCAGCTTCAGTCTGGATGGGCTCTCCCTGCCTCTTTACCACCCCCTTGGGAATTTTCCTTGCATTTCTCTTTGGTCAAGTCACTGTTTTCCCAGGCTTTCTCTTTCTTGGTTACCCTTTGTAGAAGCTCAGAGAGGACTACAGATTCATTAAGGCTACTCCTGTTGAGAGGTGTGGTTTGTGTCACCTCCCCTTGATCTTCAGTAGCTTTTATGACTGCTTTGGTCAACAGAAGATGGCTGAGATGACAGTGTGCCAGTTTCCAGACTCAGGCCTGAAGAGACTAGGACCTTCCACTTCCCATCTGTTGAGGCCCTGAGCTTCCATTTAAAAAGTCCTACTTGCCTGTGGCTGCCATTGCTGTGAGGAAGTCCAAGCTGATGCCTGTTGAGAGGCTGCATAGAGAGAGGTAAAGAGATGCTAACATTCCCAGCTACTTCAGTGCACAGTTGTTCTGCAATGGGACCTCAGACACTGGAAAGCAGAGACAAGCCATCCCTACTTGTTTCCTGTACAAATTCCATGGAATAATGACATGCTGTTGTTTTAACTTGCTGAGTTTTGGGTTTATCTTTACATAGCCATAGATAACCAAAACAATCTATCATCTAATAGCTTCCTAAGAGAGGGTACCTGGGAATGAATTTTTTGAAATTTTTTAAGATTTTCATGTCTGAAAATGTTTACTGTTCAATTGGCTGGAAGTTTTTGTGGGTATAGAATTCTAGGCTGGAATTCCAGCCTAGAAAATATCTAATTTTCCTTAGATTTTTAAAGGTGCCATACCATTACTTTCTATATTCGACATTAGAATGAACAAATCTGACCCTTTCTGCACCTTGGTCTGTTATGTATGACTTGTTTTTGTCTCTCCCTTCTGGAAGCTTCTTTTTGGCATTGTTATATTATAGAATTTCATGATGGGGTGGCTTGACGTGGGTTCTTTTAGTGTATTAGGCATGCAGTGGGCCCTTTTAATATGGAAACTTGTGTTCAGTTATCTGCATTTGTCATCTGGAACTCTTTTTGTTCACATGCTATATCTCCTTGCCTTGTCTTCTAATTATTTTTCCTTCCTTTTTTATTTTCCATTTCTTATCTTTTGGTTCTGCATCCTGGTGAGATTTTCTCAACTTTATCTTCTAACTCTTCTTGAGTTATTTTTAAATATCTGCTGTCATATTTTTAATTTTCAAAAGTTCTCTATTCCTTTTCAATAGCATCTTTTCTTGTTACAAAAATCTCTATTTCTGGAAATAGTTGATAGTAGTTTTTGAAGTAGTCCCTTCTATTCTCTACTTTGTCTCTGTTTTCTTTGAGTTCCTTTATTGTTTGTATTTTTGACCTTTTTTTTTTATGTTTGAGACTTTCATTAAACATCAAGTCAGTCATGGATGTTTGTTCACAGTATGAGAAAGGTGAATAGAATGCTGGTTGTAAATGGACGGGGTTTGTTGGGCTCAGGTTTTTTTAATCGCAGAATAACCTCCTTTGGCTGGTCAGTATTGGTGTGTTGTTTAGGACAGGGTTAATTCCTCCAGTGATGAATCTTTTAGTCTCCTGAGAGGTGGATGGGTGGAGAATGAGGGGGAGATCCTGGTCCTCCCTCTTGGGGCCTTAGAGCCGCATAGGCTTTCCATGCACAACGTGAGGCTAGTTAGAAAACCATCCTCCTTTCTCAAGACTTCCATTTGTATACCTGATTTTGTTAGAACAAATCGCTTGATGCCATATTCTCGGAAATGGTTTAGGGTATCCAATCATGGAGGCCACCCCACATGATTGGCTGCGCCCTGTGCATTGGTAAGTGGTGGCTCTTGTTGAGGGGTCTCCTACTGGCTCCAGTGTTCCCCATGTGGGTACCACAGTTACCTTCCCATGCCACCCTCTCCTAACCGTAAGCCCTCAGGCTTTGATGGATTTGGAGGGGGACTTGAGGATGCAGCTGCTTTCAGAGGTGCACAGAGCCTCCAGTTCCCAAGCATTTATACAACCCAGTGGCACCAGCTAGTTGGTTCTCTCAGCCCTGTGAACTTAGCATTCTCTGCTCTGCTAAGTCAGTTACTACTTGCCTGTTCACTGTCTAGCTGACAGTATGTTGCTGTTATCCTTTGTGGAACATTAGTTTCTCTTGCGTTCTTGATTGGTCTACATGGTTTTATCCCATAAATAATTTTATTATTTCCAGTTTTTTTTTTTTTTTTTTTTTGAGATGGAGTCTTGTTCTGTTGCCAGGCTGGAGTGCAGTGGTGCAATCTTGGCTCACTGCAACCTCTGCCTCCCGGTTCAAGCAATTCTCCTGCCTCAGCCTCCTTAGTAGCTGGGACTACAGGCACGTGCCACCACGCCCAGCTAATTTTTGTATTTTTAGTAAAGACAGGATTTCACCATGTTGGCCAGGATGGTCTCAATCTCTTCACTTTGTGATCCTCCCACCTCGTCCTCCCAAAGTGCTGGGATTATAGATGTGAGCCACTGCGCCTGGGTTATTATTGCCATTTTTATGGGTGATGAATATCCCTGTTTAAATATGTTCTGATATCCAGAATTTGTGGACCTAAATTTATGTGTTAGTGTAGATAGGATTGTCTCATTCTTTTTAAAGCTGCATCAGTTACAACTGTGCCATAATTATGCCATGTCCCATCGATGGACACTCAGGTTGTGTCCAGTTTGTGTTATCTTAAACAATGCTGCAGGGAGTACCGTGGTATTCACGGAAGAAATTTCTCTGGATTAGGTTCTAGAGGTGAGGCTGATGGAACAGAGGTATCTGCATGGAAAACACTGACCAATATTGCCAGATCATCTTCCAAAGTCTCCAGTTTTATTGCTCCCAAGACTATATGAGGCAATTTCAAATCCAGTTTAATTGTGGGTATGTAGAGCCTAATCTAAATCCCAGTGTTCATCATTTGAGATACTGCGTCAGGCCCTGGAGATGGGCTGGTGAGTGGTGAGGTGGGCCCTGACTTTCAGGAGCTTCTGCAGCACATGAACAACGACTGTTCTGTGACACTGGCAGCCTGCAGTCCCACAGTCACCTTTGGCATTCTCTTCTCCCCATTAACATATATAAATATCCCAGACATCCTATCTTCTACCATTCCAAGAATTTCAAGTCTCCAAAGGAGCACAAAAATATTTTGGCAAATCATAGGTTATTAATGTGTAAAGGTGTGCCTTTTGTATTTGCAAACTCAAATGTTAAGTTTTATGAACATCCACTGGATGTGGGGTCCAGACCTCCAGATAGGCAGTTGAGAGGGCTAAGGATGCTCCACAATATGGCCTGGGACAGGGCCTCTGTCAGCCACATTTAGGGACCTGATTCTGGGGAATCGACTGGCCCTGTCCTTTGGAAGCTACAGTCTAATGTGGCCAGGCCCGGTGGGACACTGGGATGTCACTGTGTTTGGATGTTGGGATGTGGGGATTTTTCACAGTGAGAACACTGTTAAGTTGTGGCCAACATGGACGGTTGTCCTTGGTCCTATCTAGGGGCCATAGAAATATAAGCTGTTTATGTTGGAGGGGACCTTGCGGACCTTGACCTTTTTTGAAGGGGGAAACAAAGGTTCAAGGAGGAGAAGTGACTTACTGAGGTGTCATTCTCTCTTTCCCATTAAAATATGTAAATATCCCAGACATTTCTGGGATGTAGAATGGCTTGGAGTGGCAAAGCCAAGAATAGGACCTCTGGGCTTCTGCTAAAGCAGTGATTTCCAGTGTGTTTATCTGGAGTATGATGGTGTTGTGTTATTTTAATAGGGCTGCTGTAATAACGTACCCAGGGTAGGTGGCTTAAATAACATAAATGTAGGCTGGGCATGGTGGCTGACACCTGTAAGCCCAGCACTTTGGGAAGCCAAGGTGGGTAGATCACGAGGTCAAGAGATTGAGATCATCCTGGCCAACATGGTGAAACCCTGTGTCTGTTAGAAACACAACAATTAGCTGAACGTGGTGGCACGTACCTGTAGTCCCGGTTACTCGGGAGGCTGAGGCAGAAGAATTGCTTGAACCCGGGAGGTGGAGGTTGCAGTGAGCTGAGATTGCGCCACTGCATTCCAGCCTGGCGACACAGCAAGACTCTGTCTCAGAAAACAAAACAAAGCACCAGAAATGTATTATCTCATTCCAGAGTTCTGGAGGCTAGGAGTCCAAGATCAAGGTGTCAGTTGTTGCCAGCACAGTTGGTTGCTTCTGAGAGCTGCAAGGGAGAATCTGCTTCAAGCCTCTCTCCTGGGCTTGTTGGTGGTGTCTTTTTTCCTGTCTACACATGGTCTTTACTCTGTAACTTACCAGTCAATATCTGAATTTTGAGGGAAGCGGGGGACACAATTCAGCTTGTAACAGGCAGTGAGTGTGACAGAGTAAGAATAAGAACTTACATACTTGTGTGTGTGTGTGTGTATGTGTGTAAAATATACCTCAGTTGGAAAGTCATTTCTCGAGAAATGCTGGATCCCCAAGCCCAGCACAGTGATTTTCATTGAGTAGCATCTCAGAGAGGCTGTGCTGAGTAGATGGGCAGGAATGAAGAGGTAAGAAGTCAAAACCTTCAGGGCTGGGAGTAATCCTAAGGAATTTAGTTTAACCAACCTCTTATCTGTGGTTTCCTTCCATGCTATATTATACACAAGTGCTCAGAGAAAACACAGATTGAAGAAGGGTGAGAAAGCAGGGGCGGGGGTTTGCTGGTGGTTTTTCAAGTGTCTGCCACCAGCCGTGAGAGAGGAGAGAGGAAGAGAGGGTGATGGCACATATTCTTGAGAGTCTCACAAACTTTCAAGGGATACCATTTTTCCAGTCCTTGTCACACTCTGTGCCCCTTAACTGTGTTAAAATAGGAAGATATTTAGCACGGCTTTTAGTCCTGGAAGGAAACACAGCATGGTGAGGAGAGGATCCCAGCTGGGGAGAGGGTCCCAGGGATCGGGGCAGCTATTGCTGTCTTGTCTCAGATGCATCCACCAGGTACAATCATGGAAGTATGTGGATTTAAACACAAGTCATAGGAGAATAAAGCATGGTTTTGATATGGGGAATTTTGTAAAGGCTTTTTAAGTATTTGAAGACCAACTCCTCCCAGGTCCAGCATCAAGACAATTAATATAGTGCTGCCTTGTACTCTGTCACATGACTTTATGAGAGGGCATTGTCAGCCTCTTAGATCACTTTCCTCAACCTTAAATGAATAATTGTGCACTAGAAAAATTATTGTTGACTATGCATAAGGAAAGTTTTCCTTCTTCTTTCCTTGGCAAGAAATTTGGGGGTGATGTATTATTATATTAATAACTTGCTTTCCTGAATGGGAGGAAAGTTTTGGTGCCCCCGACACCTTGGGTCCTGATGCCATTGAGTGGCAGAGCTCCTGGGGCCCTTCCTCACCACACTTGTCCGAATGCTGCAACCACTTCTACAACATAGGCCATGAAAAGTGAAGGACAGAAGGTGGGTGAGTTTGGGGAATTCTCTAGTTTTCTTTTGTGTCACACCAAGGCTTGGGGCTTTCCTGAACTCTCAATAATAATAGCATCATAAAATTTTTTGAGTGCATACAAAGATAACTCAAAATGGTTTAGACTTAAGACCAGAAACTGTTGATCTACTACAAGAAAACAAAGGAAAAACGCTTCTTGACATTGGTTTGGGTAAGGATTTTTTGGAGATGATTCCAAAACATAGGCAATAAAAACAAAAATGGATAAATGGGATTGGATCAAACTAGAAGAGGTGAAATTCACATAACATACAATTAACCATTTTAAAGTGTACAATTCAGGGGCATTTAGTGTGTTCTCAATGTTGTGGAACCATTGCTTCCATCTCGTTCCAAAACTTTTTCATCACCCCGGAAAAACATGCTGTACCTATCAAATAATCACTCCTTGTTCACCCTTCACTTATTTCCTTGGTGACCACCATTTACTTTCTGTCTCCATGGAGTTGCCTATTCTGGACATTTCATATAAAAGGTTATAATAGGTGACTATTTGTATCTGGCTTCTTAGCATGCTTTTGAGGTTAATTCTGACTGTGTACTTCTATACCTATCAACTATGTAATATCAATACTTCAATTATTTTTGTGGTTGAATTGTGCTGTGTTATATGCATATATCAGGCCGATAATTTCCTGTATTTAAAAACACAGGTGCAGTCCCGTACAGTTTGTTTTGTCCCAGGCCATGTGGGAAGGTGGCAGTGGTCTGAGCATTTTGGCTCCCCAGCCCCTACATTTTTTCTAGAATATGTTCCCTTTTCTTAAACAGTCATATTGACTGTTCTGATTTATTTTCCAAAAATTTACTAATTTTTCCAGTAACTAACATTATGAAATAAGACTGCAAGGGTTTGGAAAAAAAAAAACAAACCCAAGTTCAGAGACTCAGGGAGAAGGGCTGGGTGGAGGTCTGTGGGTGCTGCCAGGCCTCTGGTGGGGCACAGGAGCCTCAGTTGACCAGGACTGAGGCTGGCAGAGGAACCAATGCACCACTCAGAGCACTTCGCACCCTTCCTTTGAGATCATTCACAATTTCTGTGTCTCTGTCCAAGGCTTTCAGAATTTTTCCAAGCCCTTAGAACTCCACTCACCTGCCTTCCCTTGTGGTGCCTTCCAGGTCAGCCATGTTGTCGCAGGGATGATTTGTATCCTTGTGAATGTGCCTACACATTTCTCCTCTTCTGCTTCTCCCAGTGAAATCCCACCGGCTGACGTGGGGCAGTAGACAGCACCTTCTATTCTATCCAGTGATTTCCTTTTGGGGTAAAATGCTCAGTCCTTTTAGGGGACTCTCTTTCTGCTGGGTACAGTTGGGGTGCTGTCTCTGGGGCCCCCCAGGCACTGACCCTGCACCCTGCAGCATATGTCCCACTCCCAGGCCCTGCCTTCTAGTCCTGCCCTACCTGCAGCCAAAGAACTCTGGCTGATACCTGCTCAGTGGAGAATTTCTTTCGCTTCCTCATTAGGCTCAGTATTGGTGAGGTGAGCACTGTCCTCACTTCATGCCCCCTCCCCACATTACCTACAACCTTCTTTCACAGTCAACCAGTCACCTCACACCCCTCTCACTTTTTGCCATAGGAACTGTCTTGTAAACCCTGGAGGAAGCCACTCAGGCATAGCCACCCTCTGGCCACAGGAGTTGGCTCAGAAACAATCATGTGACCTGACTGTAGTCAATGAAATTTGAAGGGAAGGTTTTTTGGTGCGCTGGGAAAAGATACTTTCTCACTTACTTGAGAGATTTGTCAGAGGGACACACCCTCTCATCTTGGAGAGGGTGGAGTTTGAGTATGAAGCTAGCCCTGGTGCAGCCATTTTGTCACTTTGAGGGAGACCACCCCTAGGATAAAGTGACCCATGGAGGCAGAGTAGACAGACACTAGGTTTTGAGGACATACTTGAGCCTCAGAATCAAACCTGCCCTGAAGCCTGCCCCAAGTTTGCCTTGCCAGTTCCCTGAGGTAGCAACTGTCCTTTACTGTTCAGGTCAATGTGAGTGCGTTTTCTGTTGCTTGCAACCCTAAGCACTGTTATTAGCATAAGTAGTTGCTCCTGTTTCAGTTGCAGAGTCAGAAATGCAGCTCACAATGGCCTCAGGTGCAGAGGCTGGAATTCAGGTGCTTGGGTGGCACTTTCTTGAATCCCCTGCCCTGCTCTCCTCCTGTCCAGACAGGCCCTGTCCACCTCGTGGCCTTCAGAGATATGTTGCATGTGCAGCAGCTCAGCAGCCAGGCAGGAAGAGAGGGACCCTTTTTGGTTTTCAGCCTGACTGACCCAGCTGGCCATTGCCCTTCCTTGTAGTGGTCACTGGGGCCAAGGGCAAGGATTAGCCCAGTCTAGTCAGTGTCTGCCCACACCAGAAGGGGTGGGGTTCACCAACCAGCATCATGTAGTTTGGGGAGAAGGAGTGGGTGTCTGCAAGGGAAAATGGGTGATGCAGCTCAGGAAAGGGCAACAGATGCTGTCCCTTAGTCTCTGGACCATTCCAGTGATTGAAGTAATGTCACAGAAGACAGCCTGGGAAGCCGCAGGTCAGGCATTTCTGCCTTAAATGGGAAGTTAGGCGGGTTCCTTCCTTTGCTATGACTTTGATCCGAAGATCAGCAATACCTTTGTTTTTCTGGGAAGAGACTTGCTGACTGATTCCAAATGAAAATATTTCCCACACAAGGAATCAATGTCTGACTAAAGAGATTAGGGGGTCATCAATACCCGTTCCTCACTGCTTCTGAAGGTGGCTGCAGTTCTGAGGAAATCTGGGCCGGATTTCTAGCTACAGCCATTCTTACTGTGTCTTCAGACTGCAGAACTTTGATCTGCACCCTAGGTAAAGTGGCCACCTCTGTCCCTTTCTCTTCCTGCAAGGGACTGGAGAGTCTCCTGCCACCTCCTATTCCTGTGTATAATTTTTATTTTTCTTTACCCTGTTGCACTGAGTGTTGATAGTATCTCTTCTTTAAGTCTCTTCTCTGTATCCTCTACCTTACAATGTCAAGACTGGCAACATTTATGCTCTGTTCTCACTCTATAAATAAAGCTTTGCCAGTGGGTTGAAGCTAGGAGTTGAGAATGGTTCTTACCAAGATTACAACTGTAGACAGATGTTGACTGTAGAGCTGAGTAGGGGACTCCGATTGCTGTCCTTCTCTTCATAACAATGCCTTTATGTAACATGTACAAACCTCTGGTTTTTGTTTTTTTTTTTCCCAACACAATCTATGGGCTTATTGTGAATGCTGCAGACATCATGGAGACCCCCAGATCCCTGGCTGTTCTCTCTACTCCTCCTGACAGCCATGGGAGAATACTTGACTCAACCTTTCCTTGGTCTCTCAGTGATCTCAGACCCTAAGATCAGCTACAATTCAGATTGTAGTTGGCTCTTGAGGGAATCACCATATCCACCTTCCTACTTCATTTACTTGTAAATCGACAAGTAAGTGCATGAATGGCTCCCAGATTCCAGCATGGTACCCGGCTCCTGGCATGTTGCCTGCCTCAATGAAGGTGCTTTCTCCCTGTTTGTTGAATGGATTTGTTGTTGAAGATGATGAGTTTTCACTGTAGACTCCTGCAGAATTTGTACACAGTCATACTCTACCGTGAAGGAAATAATGTATACAGTGGTCCATTTCCAAGACAAAGTACCTTAAATTGACTTAGGTCAGCAAACTACAGAAGAAACAGTATATACTAGGCCCCCTGCTTAAATAGCAGATGCCTGCTTGTAGGCCTCCCCTGTTCCCCCTCTTCTCCCCCTGCCCTTTAGTTGCCTTCACCCAAACTAAGAAAGTGTAGTCTAAGATGAAAGTTTACTAGTTTGCAAAATAACTCGCTTCGTCTGTTCTTATCAGCCTGCCCAGCTACTTAGATCATAAGTCAAATATACTTGAAAAGCCCTGAGCTAACTAGGATTGCAACGCACTGTAGGCTGCAATAAAATGCAGCAAGACAATCCTTAAAAACCATCTAAAGCCTCTACCCAACAATCAGTAGGTGACGTCCGGGAAGATTATGACTCCATAGTGCTCAGTCTATGAGGAACCAGTGGAGAGACCTGCATACTGGGGGATAAATTGCTTGTTGAAACTATGCTGGGTGTGCCTGCTTATCAGACACCTGATCTTGCAAGACCGTCATTAAAAGTCTCACCTTTGCTACTCTCTGGGTCTCCGAGTCCATTCTTTGGGTTTGGATGGGTGAGTTCGTTTCTTACAACTAGAGACATCCTTTGGGTGACCAATTGCATATATGTAAATGACAGCCAGAAACAATGAGCCTGCAAGCCAGCAGACTCATCAATCCCATCGGCAGAATGCGGCCTCAGGAGGGAGTCAGGCCTGGTTATATCCCTGGACCACAGGAGTGGGTGCCCCTCTGGTGTGTTCAACAGCTGGGGCTGCACACCCACTTTTGTTTTCTCAGCTAGCCTCTTGCATGCCATTCCAGCCTCAGTGCCTCCTAAATCCACTCTATAAAAATAACCATCCTTGTTTCAAGCAACAAATCTCATTTCTAAGCTGATCACTTTCCTGGAGGTTAGGACCCTGTGATGACCTGAACCAATCAGACCTGCCCTGGGGCTGGGCAGTGGAGTGACCTCAGAATCCTGGCAGGGGAGGAAGAGCCACCAGCAGTACCTGCCACAACCAACATACATTTACCTAGTGAAGGAATATCTGTGTGTGTGGTTTTTTTTTGTGGCTTGTATTGTTGTCTTAGGGGTTTATATCTGTTTGCATCTCTGCTCATATGGCCCTATTTCTCCCTTCACTTCCTGCCTGCTTCCCTCCAGCCCTTTCTACCTTACTACCTCCTCCCCATTCTCTCCTCCAGGGGGCCTCCTCTCTCTGCCCACAGGTGCCTCACTTCTTGGCTCATATAGAGGGATATGGTTCTTATCCTGCCTTCTTGCCACCTCTGCAGCTCATCCTGACAGTAAGTACAGGTAGTTGCTGGACTAAAGGCTTTCTTCTGCAGAAAACAACCATGCCATTCATCCCTGGGATGTGGCAAAGCCCTGGACACTTAGGGCTTAGTGGTAATGTGAAAACTTTCTCTCCATGCCATTCTCGGACACTCCTGTTCCTCTGTCTTCTAGAGTCTGAATTAGAGTCTGAGATCTCTGAAGGGAGGAATGGCCCAAGGTATCTTGGATTCTTCCTACTTGGTGTGGTTCAGGTGCCTATTGAAAGCTCAAGTAAGGAGGCAATGAAACGGGAAAGATAGGAGAAAGGAAGGCTGGAGAAGGAGTGTCCCTTTTCTGCACTGCACTCCCTGTAGAGCCCAAGATGCAGGGCGTGGATTGGAAGTGCCTCATCCGGGATTACTATCAGGCTTTGTCTCTGGTGCAGGGGATCTTTTCTTCTTCTCTCTCCCTTTTTCTATCTCCTGAGTCTTTCTTCCTGTTACCTTTATAGACTTTGCCAATTAGCAACTGTACATTTCCCTGGCTGAGTGACTTCACAACTGAAATTAAACCACAGTACTTAGAAAGCCCGTTCTTTGCATTTTCTCAATCTCCCTTGCTGGTTCAGAGCTTGCAGTCTTTGCCAGTTACCACAAGATGATTCAACAGTTTCTGTTTCCATTCACTGTCAGTTCATCAGGCTGTGTGGGTGGCTCCTGTGGGTGGGGTGAAGGCTTCAGCCGTAGGAGGTTGAGCTATGGGTGCAGCTGTGGTGTTTACTAGAAGGCAGATGGTTTCTTTGCTGTCTGCCTTTGGGGATTTGTTCTTCATACCCACTTGTCATTTGTATGAGTGCTTGGCTGTGGTTTCAGCTCATTGGTGTTGGACATAAAACGTTTTTGATTCTTGCCATTTCCAACAAGAAGAGAATGATGTAGGGAATTATCACGGGCTGAATTGGAGGTGTTTCTGGAAGCAAATTTGCAAAAGAGACCAGGGAAAAGGGGCAGGTTATTAAAACAGAAGCATGCTGTTACAGCAGCTTCATTTTGAAGTTCGTGCTGATGCTTCATTCCAGAATATCTGTGCTACCTGGAATCATTTCATGGTCAAAGGGTAGACATCAAGGGTGTCCTTGGTCATGACAGCATTCAAATTTGGTATCTGAAGATGTATTTTCCACTTGATTTAGATTTTGAGAAAACCATGCACAAACACTGTTTTAAAAAATGTTTCTAGTTTTTGTTGTTTGTGTTGCCTTGGGTATTCTTTCTTATTTAAACTTTTTATTTTGGAATAATTTTTAATGTGTAGAAAAATTACAAAGCATAGTACAAAGAGTTGCCATATACCCTCCCCTATTGTTAACATCTTACACAATCACAGCACATTTGTCAAAACAAAGACAGCACCATTGACAGGCCAGGGGGTGGGTGGTGGATGGCTCACATCTGTAATCCCAGCTCTTTGGGAGGCTGAGGCAGGCAGGTGACATGAGGTCAGGAGTTTGAGACAAGCCTGGCCAACATGGTGAAATCCCATCTCTACTAAAAGTACCAAAAAATTAGCCAGACATGGTGGCAGGCATCTTTCATCTCAGCTAATCAGGAGGCTGAGGCAAGAGAATCACTTGAAACAGGGAGGTGGAGACTGAAGTGAGCTGAGATTGTGCCACTGCACTCCAGCCTTTGGGTGACAGTGCACTCCACCATTATGGGTGACAGAGGGAGACTCCGTCTCAGAAAAACAAAGCAGCATCTATTAAACTATAGACTTTGTTTGGGTTTCTTTAGTTTTCCCACTAGTGGTCGATTTCTGCTCCAGGGTCCCATCCAGGATGCCACACTGTGTTTTGCTGTCACATCTCCTCAGTGTCCCCTGGTCTGTGACAGTTCTTCTCCCTTTCATGCTTTCCATGACCTGGCTGTTTTGAAGAGTACTGGTTAGGTGTTTGTTGAATGTCTCTCAATTTGGGTTTGTCTGTGTTTTCCTCAGGACTAGATTGGGATTATGGGTTTTGGGAAGAATACCCTGAGGAAGTGCCCTTCTGGTCACATCGTATTAGTGAGTGCATTCCATCAACATGGCTTATCCCTGGTGATGTTTGTAGTGCTTGTCAGGTTTCTCCACTGTACAATTACTTTTTCCCTCTTTGGAAGCCAGTCATTCAATCCATCCAACATTCAAGGTGGGTGAGTGGTTAGGTGGGACAGGTTAATTAAGCTCCATGTTCTGGAGAACAGAGTATCTACACAAATTATTTCTTATAGGAGATTGATCTCTTTCCCCCCAGGTACTTATTTATTAAATCATTTACTTATATTAGTATAGACTAACATGTTTATTTTATGTTTTGGGTTACAATCCAACAGCACATTTTTCTTGCTCAAATTGTTCCAGCTTTGGCCATTGGGAGTTTCAGGCTCATCTTATATTTTCCCTGCCCCTGTCCTGGAATCATACATTTATCCAAGGAGCCCTAGTTTCTTTTATTTGAGAACAGTATTTAGGAACCAAATTTTGTGCACAAAGTTTTTACTGAAGAAAACAGTGGCCCTACCATAATTCCCTTTCTGATTATCTACTTTATTCCACTACTTTATATATACATATATATATATATATAAATGACATATTATACATATTATATATAAACATATGCATATACAAACATATACATATTATATATAAACAAATACACATATATGTGTGTGTATATATGTGTATATGTATATATATACACATATATACACATATATATACATATATACATATATACACAAATATATATACATATATATACACAAACATATATATATATATCATTATTTTTTTGAGACAGGGTCTTGCTCTATTGTTCAGCTTGAAGTGCAGTGGTACAGTCATGGCTCACTGCAGCCTTGACCTTCCAGGCTGAAGTGATCCTTTCATCTCAACTTCCTGAGTAGCTGAGACTACAGGTGCCCTGCTAATTTTTGTAGAGATGGGGCTTCGCCATGTTGCCCACACTGATGTTGAACTCCTCAGCTCAAACAATCCACTTGACTTGGCCTCCCAAAGTACTGGGATTACAAGTGTGAGCCACCATGCCTGGCCCCAACACTTTATACTTAAAAATTTAGGCCAGGCATGGTGGCTCACGCCTGTAATCCCGGCACTTTGGGAGGCCAACCTAGGTGGATCACGAGGTTAGGAGATCGAGACCATCTTGGCTAACATGGTGAAACCCCGTCTCTACTACAAATTAAAAAATTAGCTGGGCATGGTGGTGCGTGCCTATAATCCCAGCTACTCGGGAGGCTGAGGTAGGAGAATAGCTTGAACTCTGGAGGCAGAGGTTGCAGTGAGCTGAGATTGCACCACTGCACTCCAGTCTGGGTGAAGTGCAAAAAATAAAACAAAACAAAACAAAACAAAAAAACCAAAAAATTTAAACATGCACAAAAATGGAAAGACCTTGACATTGAGCAAGTTTATATCCATTACCTAGATTCTGCCATTAACATGCTACTATACTTGCTTTGTCACATATTTGCCCATCTATTGATCTCGCTATTCGCCATATCCCAGTTTTGGATGCATTTCAAAATTGCAAACATAAATACTCTTCCTCCTAAATATCTCAATGTGCATACCACTAACACATATTGAACAAGACTTCAGTATGCATCAGATCTTTTCAATTTGCTGTAAAACTTCATACAGTGCAGTGCAAAAATCTTAGGTGTACATTCTCAGCATTTTGCCAAATATATACACCTGTGTAACCCACCCTCTATCAAAATACATAGAACATTATCATCTCACCCCAAAAAGTTCTCTTATACCCTTGCCAGTCAACCCCTGCCCCCACCCTCCTGGAGGTAACCACTGTTGTGTGTGTTTTTGTCCCCCCACTATTGGTTAGTTTTGTCTGTTTTAGAACTTATTATCAGAATCACACGATTTGTTCACTCAACATATTTTGTGGTATGTTAATTCAATTTAAGCCTGTATAATGATGAAAATGAATGGACCACAACTACAACAGATACTAAAGATGACTCTAATTAGCCATGCTAGGTGAAAGAAGCCAGACACAAAAGAATACATAGTAGATAATCCCTTTTCTTTTTTTTTTTTTTTTTTTGAGATGGAGTCTTGCTCTGTCTCACCCAAGCTGGAATGCAGTGGCACAATCTCAGCTCACTTCAGCCTCTGCCTCCTGGGTTCAAGAAAGTCTCCCTAACTGGAACTATAGGCATGTACTACCACACCCAGCTAATTTTGTATTTTTAGTAGAAACGGGGTTTCACCATGTTGGCCAGGCTGCTCTTGAACTCTTGACCTCAGGTGATCCACCCACTTTGGCCTCCCAAAGTGCTGGGATTACAGGTGTGAGCTACTGCACCTGGCCTGTTTCTTTAATATTCAAAAGAAGCAAAAAATATGTTGGCCATGGTGGTGTACTCGTAGTCCCAACTACTTGGGAGACTGAGGCAAGAGGATCGCTTGAGGCCTGGAGTTCAAGACCAGCCTGGGCAACATAATGAGAACTTGTCTCAAAATAAATAAATAAAACAAGTAAAAAATAATTTATGAAGTTATAAGGCAGGAGAGCAGCTAGCACTGCAGGAGAGAGAAAGTAGTGATTGAGGGGGATCTTGTATGCTGGTTCTGTAATGTGATTTTCCTTGGCTTGGGTGTGGATTACACAGTTGAGGTTACTTTGTGATAATTCACTGGGCTATACATTTATGACTCATGCCTTTGTTCCTGTTGCGTTGTATATTGCTAAAGTGCTTTAAAAATAAGATACTCCTTCGTGTCCATCAATTTTGTGTGTGTGCATGACACTACTGAGTATATTAGCTATTACTGATATGTAACAAATTACTCCAAAATTTAGCAGCTCAAACTCCAATATATATTGTCTCACACAGTGTCTGTGGGTCAGGAATTTCAGAGCGTCTTAATTGGGTGGCACTGGGTCAGAGTCTCCCATAAGGTTGCATTTAGGTTGTTGGCCTAAATGACTCATTGATATAGTTTGGATGTTCATTCCTTCCAAATCTCATGTTGAAACGTGATTCCCAATGTTGGAGGTAGGACCTAGTGGGAGGTGTTTGGGTCATGGGGGCAGATTCCTCATGAATGGCTTGGTGCTGACCTCTGGGTGATGAGTGAGTTCTCACTCCATTAGTTCACTTGAGAGCTGGTTGTTTAAAGGATTCTGCCACCTCCTCTTCTCTTTTGCACCCCCTCTCTTGCCATGTGACACACCTGCTTCCCCTTTGCTTTCCACCATGAGTAGAAGCTCCCTGAGGCCTCATCAGAAGCTGAGTAAATGCTGGTGCCATGCTTGTACAGCCTGCAGAACTGTGAGCCAAATAAACCTTTTATTCATAAATTACCCACTCTCAGGTGTTCCTTCATAGCAATGTAGAATGGACTAATACACTCATTGACAGGGCTATTGGAAGATCTCAGTTCCTCTCCAGGTGGGCTATTTATAAGGCTGCTTAAGTGTCCTCACATCTTGGCAACTGGCTTCCTCCAGAGCAAGTGACCCACAAGAGCTCAGTACAATGTTTTCTAGGTAAATATATGTCATTTATTGTGTATCAGCAGTATCTTCCTTTTTATTGCTCAGTACATTCCATCCTGTGAATAGATCATAGTTTACCTATTCTATTGACGGACACCAGAGCTATTTCCAGTTTGGAGCTATTATGAATAAAGCTGATATGAATATTCTTCTATGACAATTTGTGTGGGCATGTATTTTTATTTCTCTTGGGTAAATACCTTGGAATGTAATTGTTCAGTATTGGGATAGGTATCTGTTTACTTTTACGAAATCTATGAGACCTTTTTCCAAAGTGGTTTTACCAATTTACATTTTTATGACAAAGTATGACAATTATAATTGCTCCATGTCTTTGTCAAAATCTGGTGTTATCATGATTTTAAAAAATTTAGCTGTTTGAATAGGTATGTACTATTATTTAATTATGGCTTCAATTTGCATTTCTGTGATACCCGATGATGTTGAGCACTTTCTTGTGTGCTTGCTGGTCATTTGTGTATCCTCTTACGTGTGTATGTGTATAGTTCTATGATTTTTTTTTTTTTTTTTGAGATAGGGTCTCACTCTGTCACCCAGGCTGGCGTGCAGTGGCATGATCTTGGCTCACTGCAGCCTCAACATCCTGGGGGTAAGTGACCCTCCAATCTCATCCTCCCAAGTAGCTAGGACTACCGACGTGCACCACCATACCTGGGTAATTTTAAAATTTTTTTGTAGAGAAGGGGCCTCTTGTTGCCAGGCTGGTCTGGAACGCCTGGGCTCAAGCAATTCTCTTGCTTTGGCCTCTCAGTGCTGGGATTACAGGTGTGAGCCACCATGCCCGCCCTAGTTCTATGAGAGTTTATCCCCTATGTAGTACTGTGTGACCAACACCATAATCAAGGCACACAACATAACAAAGAAACTCCCTGTGTTTTCCCTTCAGAGTCAGACTTCCCACAGCCCTAACCCCTGGCAGCCACTGATATATTCTCCATTACCATAATTTTTGTCACTTTGAGAATTTATAAAATTGGCATTACATAATATGTAACTGTTTTGAGATTGGCTTTTTTTCACTCAACACAATGCCCTATCCAGGTTATTGTGATCTATCCAAGTTGTGTGTGTCAGTGGTTCATTCCTTTTACTTGTTGAGTAGTATTCCATTGTATGGATGTACCACAGTTTGTTTATCCACTTGCCAGTGACATTTGGATTATTTCCAGTTTTTGATGATTGCAAATAAAGCTGCTATAAACATTCATGTACAGGTTTTAAAAATAATTTTTGTAAACAAAGAATTTCTCCTAGGATGTTTACCTGGGAGCGCGATTGCACATGAAAAGTCTATGTTTAACTTCATAACAAACTATCAAACTTTTCTAGAGTGGTTGTTCCATTTTACATTCCTGCCTCCAGTGAATGAGAGGTCTAGTTGCTCAGCATGCTTGTTAACACTCAGTATGGTCAGCATTTGTTTTGCCACCTTGCCGGGCTTCCTGGAGAGGTCTCTCTCTCTCTCTCTCCCCACTAGTATCTTTTCCCTTGGTTCTTGCTGGTGGCCTGCTTTAGCTCAGAGGTTTGCAGGCTTGTTCTTAGTCATGGGACCGTTTTACAACCTGAATCCTACACAGAACACCAATAGGAAAGTCAGATAACGGTGGAGCTGCTGGGCAGAGCTGGGCTCTCTCTGGACCTCATCACTGCCCCAACAGCTGTCCCCAGATGTCCCTCACATGTGAGGCCTGACTCCCACCCCCAGCACTGATGCCATGAACCTGGGGCCTCTGCCTGCAGCCTGAGGTCTAGGAACACTAATATTTGCCTGATCTCCATTTCTTAGACACCTCAGAAGACAGAAAAGAGACATTATAGCTGAGCACAAGTCAAAAAATCATTGTTTATGATTTTATATGCCATTGTTAAACAGATGGTATTTGAGGAGAACTACCAAGATTGCTAAATGTGGCTAGGTTTATGTTTGAAAACAGAAAATACACAACTATGACTGTTGCTTAGGGGATTGGAGCATAAGGACATGTTTCTAAAATCCTGATTTTTCCATGGCAGATTGTCACCTGTTTGCTCAAACAGTGTTAGCAACTTAGATATTATTATTATGATAAACTGATATTCAAGCTTTTAGCTAGGGAGTTTCCAGAATACTTTTTTATCCAGCTTTAATTTCTTTGTGAATTTATTACAGGAGCAGTTCAAATGAGGAGCATGCTCCATCTAGTGGTTGTTAACTGTACAATTTAAAATAAAATTGAAATATTTATTTAGAATAGATGTTATTTTAACTTGGTTCAAAAGTCAGAAAACATTTAAAAAACCGTACTGTTTCCCATCTACTCAGTTTTCCCACCTCCACCCCATGTATCCAAAAGGTAAAAACTGTTACTTTCTAACGTGTCTTTAAAGAAATTTTACAAAATACACACGTATGCAAGCAATGTGTGTCTTGTTAATCAGTATTTCTGCCCACATAGCATTATTCTCATCCCTGGTAGGGCATTTTGGGAGTGGGAATGAGAATAGACCTGTAATTAAAATGTCTAACATGTCTCTGTTGAGAAATTTATTTGGTATAAGGAACTCGGGTGTTAATAGTTGAGAGCTGTTTAGTAATAGCCCACTTTACTTAAGGCCCCTTTTTTTTTCTTTCCTGAGGTAGAGTCTCCCTCTGTTGCCCAGGCTGGAGTGCAGTGGCACGATCTCGGCAGACTGTAGCCTCCGCCTCCTGGGTTCAAGCGATTCTCCTGTCTCAGTCTCCCGAGTAGCTGAATTACAGGCTCCCAACACCATACCCGGCTAATTGTTTCTATTTTTAGTAGAGACAGGGTTTGTTCATGTTGGCCAGGCTTGTCTCCAACTCCTGACCTCAGTTGATCCGCCCGCCTCGCCCTCCCGAAGTGCTAGGATTAAAGGTGTGAGCCACTGCGCCTACCCAAGGCCTGTTTATTTTATAGCTTTTGATCGTTTCTTCAGCTCTTTTGGCTGATGCATGTATTATCTGTGCATTAGTGGCTTTCATCTACAGATGTATTATGTTTTACTTTTATGCATGGATTGCACAAAATCGTTACTAGGATGTGACACCTGTGAGATGTTTATTGTTATGAGCAGGAAGCCTCACAATGTGAGAATAGATGTGAATTTTGGATTTTAAAATAGATGAATAACAACTATTTTATAGTAAAGTTATTGAAATGGAAATGTAAAGAAATAGCTAATAATTTGTGTTTCAGAATCTTCCCAGTAATCTACTTCATGGAACCCCACAGGCTGTGCTATCTAATTTTTGTCGTTTTGAGGTTTCTCTTGATTAACATTTTTTCCTTTTGATTACAGAATTTATAATTTAACATATCTAAGAGTGTGTATGGAATGTATATATGTATATATACATATAATGCTCCATAGCTTGTGTTGTTCCATACTTATGCATACTCCTAACGTGTGAAGACATTCAAAGGACCATGTTTCTGGAAGTAGAATTGCTGAGTCAAAAAGTAGGTTCAGAGCCAGGATGGCAGTGTGCACTTGAAGTTCTAGCTACTCAGAGGGCTGAGGCAGGAGTATTCCTTAAGCCTACAAGTTGGAGTCCAGCCTGAGCAACATAGTGAGACATCATCTCAAAAACAAACAACAAAACCCCAAAATGTAGGTTCATTTCTACCTTTTATTGATATCGTCTAATTGCCATATGTAGAGATTGTACCAATTTATACCCTGCCTTCCTTCTTCCCTCCCTCTCTCCCCTGGGCTAGCATATGAAGGCATCTGTTCCCCACAACCTTACCAACCTTGAGAGTGTGTTATCAGACTGTCTGGACTTTGTTCATTTGACAGGCAAAAACTGGTATGAGTGTAATTTTAATTTGTGCTTCTTTTGTTACACCTGGGAGCAGGGATTTTGAAAAGATGCTTAAATGCCATTTGTATTTCCTATTGTGTGGTGTGGACCATCTGTTCAAATAGATCATCCACTTGGTCTGTTTGTAATGAACCGTAGGAGCTCTTTAATTAGGAGGATTGGCCCCTTTGCAATGACACCAGTAACGAATATTTTGTCTCAGTTTGTCATTTGTCCTTTGACTATCTTTATGGTGTTTTTTGTCATGCAGACATTTTTGTTATTAGTCACATTTATCAGTCTTTTCTTTATGGCTTCTAAATATTGTGTCATATTTAGAAAGATTTTTTAAAATTAAAATTATGAATTATTCATGTTTTAATACTTTGTGGTTTTATTTTTCTTCATGTAAATTTTTGATCAATTTGGAATTTATTCTGGTACATTGTGTGCAATGGGGATCTGACTTAATTTTCTTTTCCAGTTGGCTACCCAGCTAAAAGTTTCAATAATGTTTGTTTTCCCTGTGATTTAATATACCAGGTTCGTCTTACATATATGAAATTTCCATATATATTTACTTCTGTTTCTCAATATTCTATTTTATTCTATCGGTCTATCTGCCTGTTTTGCATGATTTGAGTTACTAAGGCCTTATCACACATTTTTTTAAAAAAAATTTTAAATAGAAATTTGCCCTTTTTATTTTTCTTCAAATTTTTTTAAGTTCAGGGGTACATGTGCAGGATGTGCATGTTTGTTACATAGATAGATGTGGGCCATGGTGGTTTGCTGTACAGATCATCTCATCATCTAGGTATTGAGCCCAGCATCCATTAGCTATTCTTCCTGATGCTTTCCCTCCCTACAACCCTCTACTGACAGGCTCCAATGTGTGTTGTTCTTCACCATATGTCCATATGTTCTCATCATTCAGCTCCCACCTATAAGTGAGAATATGCAGTGTTTTTCTTTTCTATTCCTGCATTAGTTTGCTAAGGATAATGGCTTCCAACTCCATCCATGTCCCTGCAAAGAACATGATCTCATTCCTTTTTGTGGCTGCATAGTATTCCATGGTGTATATGTACTACATTTTCTTTATCCAGTCTATCATTGATAGGCATTTGGGTTGATTCCATGTCTTTGCTAATGTAAATAGTGCCGCAGTGAACATAGGCATGCATGTATCTTTATAACAGAATGATTTATATTCCTTTGGGTGTATACCCAGTAATGGAACTGCAGGGTTGATTGGTATTTCTGCATTTAGGTCCTTGAGGAATTGCCACACTGTCTTCCACAATGGTTGAACTAATTTACACTTTTACCAACAGTGTAAAAGTGTTCCTTGTTCTCTGCAACCTTGCCAGCATCTATTGTTTTCTGACTTTTTAATAATCACCATTCTGACTGATGTGAGATAGTATCCCACTGTGGTTTGATTTGCATTTCTCTAATGATCAGTGATTTTGAGACTTTTTTCATGTTTGTTGGCCACATGTATGTCTTATTTTGAGAAGTGTCTGTGCATGTCCTTTGCCTACCTTTAAATGGGGTTATTTGTTTTTGTTTTTTGTAAATTTGCTTATGTTCCTCGTAGACTCTGGATATTAGACCTTTGTCAGATAGATAGATTGCCCATTCTGTAGGTTGTTCACTCTGATAATAGTATCTTTTGCTGTCCAGAAGCTCCTCAGTTTAATTAGATCCCATTTGTCAAATTTTGCTTTTGTTGCAGTCACTTTGGGCATCTTTATTATAAAATATTTGCTCATGCCTATGTCCTGAATGGTATTGCCTAGATTTTCTTCCAAGGTTTTTATAATTTTGGGTTTTATATTTAAATCTTTAATCCATCTTGAATTAATTTTTGTATATGGTGTAAAGAAGGGGTCTAGTTTCAATTTTCTGCCTATAGCTAGCCAGCTCTCCCAGCACCATTTATTAAATCAGGAGTCCTTTCCCCATTGCTTGTTTTTGTCAGGTTTGTTAAAGATCAGATACTTGTAAGTGTGCAGTCTTATTTCTGACTTCTTTATTGAGTTCCATTGGTCTATGTGACTGTTCTTGTACCAGTACCATGCTGTTTTAGTTACTATAGCCTTGTAGTATAGTTTGAAGTCAGGTAGTGTGATGCTTCCAGCATTGTTCCTTTTGCTTAGGATTGTCTTGGCTATCTGGGCTCTTTTTTGGTTCCATATGAATTTCAAAATAGTTTTTTTTTTCTAATTCTGTAAAGAATGGTAATGAGAGTTTAATGTGAAAAGCATTGAATCTATACATTATTTGGTGCAGTATGACCATTCTCTGATGGTTTGCTTGTGTTTTTGTCAGTAGTGATATCCCCTTTGTCATTTCTGATTGAGTTTATTTGATTCTTCTAACTTCTTTATTAGTCTAGCTAGTGGTCTATCTATTTTATTAATTTGTTCAAAATACTAGCTCCTGGATTCATTGATTTTTTGAAAGGTTTTTCATGTCTCTGCCTCCTTCAGTTCAGCTCTGATCTTAGTTTTTTCTTGTATTCTGCTAGCTTTGGGAGTTTATTGCTCTTGGTTCTCTTGTTCTTTTGGTTGAGATGTTAGGTGTTAACTTCAGATCTTTCTGCTTTTTGATGTGGGCATGTAGTGCTATAAATTTTCCTCTTAACAATGCTTTAGCTGTGTCACAGAGATTCTGGTACATCTTCTCTTTGTTCTCATTAGTTTCAAAGAACTTCTTGATTTATGCCTTAATTTCATTATTTACCCAAGACTCATTCAGGAGGGGGTTGTTCAGTTTCCTGTAGTTTTAAGTGAATTTCTTAATCTTGAATTCTAATTTGATTGCTCTGTAGTCTGAGAGACTGTTATGAATTTAGTTCCTTTGCATTTGCTGAGGAATGTTTTTCTTCCAAATATGTGATCAATTTTAGAGTAAGTGTCACGTAGTGTTGAGAAGAATGTGTATTTTGTTGTTTTTGGGTGGAGAGTTCTGTAGATATCTATCAGGTCTACTTGATCTAGAGCTGAGTTTAGGCCCTAAATATCTTTGCTAATTTTCTGTCTTGATGATTTGTCTAATATTATCAGTGAAGGCATAAAGTCTCCTAGTATTATTGTGTGGGAGTCTAAGTCTCTTTGTAGGTCTCTAAGAACTTGCTTTATGAATCTGGGTGCTCCTGTATTGGATGCATATATATTTTGGGATAGTTAGCTCTTATTGTTGAATTGAACCCTTTACCATTATGTAATGCCCTTCTTTGTCTTTTTTTAATCTTTGTTGGTTGAAAGTCTTTTTTTTTTTCCAGAAACTAGGATTGCAACCCCTGATTTTTTTCTGCTTTCCATTTGCTTGGTAAATTTTTCTTCATCCATTAATTTTGAGCTTGTGTGTCTTTGTACATGACACAGGTCTCTTGAAGACAACATACTGATGGGTCTTGGCTTTTTATCCAGCTTGCCAATCTTGCCACACATCTTATTGTCTGAAAAGATCATACTTCCCTGGGTTTAGAGTTTTCCTATTTTTGTTTCTTTTTATATATGAATTTTAAAATCACTTGTTGGCATTGTTATTTGGATTATGTTTAATGTATGAATTAACATAAGTAGAATTGATTTTGTTATGATATTGTCTTCTATTAAAAAACATGGCACACATTTCTATTTGTCCAAGTCTTCTCTTGTGTTCTTTAGATGTACATAGATGAAAGCTTTTTCATCTAAGTTCTGTAAATTTAAAAAATGTATTCTAACCTATATTTTTATTTTGTTTCATTTCTTTTGCAAGTGGGATAGTTTCCTTCATGCATTTTCTAACTGGTTTTTAATGTATCTTTATAAAAGCTATTGATTTATTGTGTTTCCTTTGTTGAATCTCTTATTTTTGTAGGAGTTGTTAGTTGATTGTCTTGGGGGCTTCCAGGTGTACAATCATATTATTGTTAGCTATAATGCAGTATATAGTAGCTCAAAATGACAGCTGTTTATTATTGTTTGTGCATCTGTGCATGACTGGGAGGACCTTCTGGTCCTAACTCATTTATGTATTTTAGTCAGCCGTGAATTGGATAGACAGTTCCTTTGACCTTGGTTGGATTCCCTCAT
Source organism: Aotus nancymaae (assembly GCF_030222135.1). NCBI lineage: Eukaryota > Metazoa > Chordata > Mammalia > Primates > Aotidae > Aotus > Aotus nancymaae. The sequence continues at coordinate 23,958 of NW_026988603.1, forward strand.
ATTTGAGGGTTGCCTAGAGGTAGGTTGGTGTAGGATGACTATGGCCAAGACAAGTGAGCTGTTCTTACATATCTCTTACTTTATATTACTCCCAAGCAGGGTAGTGTAGGCATATTTTTAGCTTAACTCAGGGATATTCCCATGAACATCACAGGATATGATACCTTTTTTTCATTAGCATTCACGTGGGGCAAGACAGATAGGAAAATGCATAAGCACTTAACTCAAGTGTTTGCTTTTCTCAGGTCTACCAATATTTTAATGGCCAAAGCATGTTCCATTGGCTAAGCCCAGATTTAAGAAGTAGGAAAATAGACCCTGCCTCTTAAATGAGAACTGGAGTGTCAAAGGGCAAGAGTCAAGAAGAGATGAAGCACAGGTGTCATCAATAAATCAACCTGCTATGTGCATCTGCAAATAGTAATAGTGTTACTTGTTCCTTTCCAATTTTGATGTCTCTAATTTTTTCCCTTGTTTTATTGTACTGGCTAATACCACCAGAACAATATTCAACAACAACCTCTTGTGGTTGTTGCTTTCAAAGATACAGCTTTTGGATTTATTAGTTACTAGTTTTTCTGTTTTCTGATTACTTTTTTTAAAGAAAAATTTATTCTTTTTTCTTTAATTTAATGTGTTATTTTTTCCCTAGCTTCTTTAGTCAGCTGCTGTAGCAATTGCTGTTGACACCCAAGATCCCTTTACTTCAACCCCCAAATGAACATTTCTCCTTTGAATTGTCATTGATTATGGGAGTTAACTTCTCTGAAAATACCTGAGGTTATGCTTTCTCCTTGGGAGTACCTTGCAATAAATGACTAACTAAGAGAGTGGGACAACTCTGTGATGCCATTTATTTTCCAGAGCTCGCCATGGAATCAGGCTGAGGCTAAACTTTATCTGAACTTACATCTTTGCAAGCTCCCAGGTGGCCTATGTGCTCTAAAGGCCCGCTGTCCACACTGATGCCTGCCATCCTACTATACACCCATACCGCCAGTTGCTGATGGTTTGCTTCCCAACCTGCATTTGTAAGGATGGTTTGCTGTTATCCCAGAAACTCCAGAACAACTCTGGCCTGGCCGAATCAGTTAACCTCTCTGCTGTTTGGTGGGCTGAACCATATCTTTTCTAGTGAGATCTGTATCTCTTCCAACTTTCTCCCTTTTTTAGGTGCTCTCTCTCAGTGTGAGGTTACCATATGGAGTTTCCCTATATCTTAAAATGATTATTTTATCATAGTAATACTTGGTATTAAACTTTATCTGTTTAACTTATTGCATGATTTCTATCTTCTGATTGGTCCTAGACTGCTACATCTTACGATTTATCAGATTTTGTTTTATATATTTTGAGGCTTTGTTGTTTGGTATGTACACATTTAGGATTGTTATGTCTTCTTTGTGGATTGGTCCTTTTATAATTATAATGTCTTTTGCTGTCTTTAGTGATGTTCTTTTTTCTGACATCTACCCTATCCGATATAAATATACTGACTTCTATGTTTTCTGATTAGCATTCACATGGCTTAACTTTTTTCATCTTTTAGCTTTCAACTTGCCTATGTCATTATATTTGAAATGGATTTCTTGCAGATAGCATATTTTTATACTTTAAAAAAATTCATTCTGCCAATCTTTGTCTTTTAATTGTGGTATTTAAGCCATTTAAATTTAGGGTAATTATTGATATGTCAATGTTTAAATCTGCCACTTTATTATTTGTTTCTTCTGTTTCTCATTTATCTATTTTTTTTTTTGTTTTCTTACCTTCCTGTGGGTTATTTGAACATTATTTTAGGATACCATCTTGACTTATTTATTGTGTTTTAGAGTATATCACATTCTATATTTTCTTAGTGGTTGCTTGAGGTATTACAGTACATACATAACTTATCATAGTTTACTAGTGTTGTCCTACCACTTGAGTGAAGTATAGAAACCTAACTTTCATTTAGGTCCCTTTACTCTTCCAATTTTAAAATATAATTTTTCAGTCCTTTGTTAAAAATTTGAGACAGAGTCTCACTCTGTCACTCAGGCTGGAGTGCAGTCGTGTGATCTTGGCTCACTGCAACCTCTGCCTCCTGGGCTCAAGCAATCCTCCTACCTCAGCCTCCCAAGTAGCTGGGACTACACATGCACACCACCACATCCAGCTGATTTTTTTGTACTTTTAGTAGAGATAGGATTTTGCCACATTGCCCAGGCTGGTCTCAAACTTTTGGGCTCAAGCAATGTGTCCACCTCAGCCTCCTACAGTGCTTGGATTATAGGCATGAGTCACTGCCCCTGGCCAAATTGTTTGAAGTATTTCTTCAACCTACACAGAGCACCACATCAGATGGTTTTATAATTTTTGCTTTAGACATTAAATATTATTTCAAAAAGTCATGAATGAAAAAAATCACTAATTAAATGGTGGGATATTCTATGTTCATGGAGAGGAAAGTCAATATTGTTAAGATGTCAGTTCTGTACAACTTGATCTATAGATTAAATGTCATCGCAATCAAAATCAGAGCAAGTTATTTTACGGATATCAACAAACTGATTTTAAAGCCTAGTAGGAGAGGCAAAAGACTTATAATAGCCAATACAAAACTGAAGAAGAAGCACAAAGTTGGAGGACTGCCACTACTGGTTTCATGACTTACTACAACTCTACAGTAATTAAGACAGTATAGTGTTGATGAAAGAACAGACAAATAGATAAATGAAACAGAATAGAAAGTCCAGAAATGGACTCGCATAAATATAATCAACTGACCTTTGAAAAAGGAGCAAAAACAATATAATGGAGAAAAGATAGCTTTTTCAACCAATGCTGCTATAACAACAGGACATCAGCATACAAAAAACCCCCACATAAATCTACACATAAACCTTACACCCTTCACAAAAAGTAACTCAAAATGGATCACAGGCCTAAATGTAAAATGTAAAACCGTAAAACTCCTAGAAGATCTAGAAGAAAGTCCATATGACTTTGTATTTGGTAATGACTTTTTAGATACAACACCAAGGCCATGATCTATGAAAGAAATAATTGATAAATTAAATTTTATTAAAATGAAAATTCTCTGCTCTGTGAAAAACAATGTCAAAAGGATAAAAAGACAAGCCATGGATTGTGAGATACATCTAATAAAAGACTGTTATTCAAAATATACGAATAACATTTTAAACTCAACAATAAGAAAACAACTTTATCAAAAAATGGGCCTCATCAAAAAATGGGCCAAAGACCTTAACAGACACCTCACCAAAGGGGATATATAACAGGCAAATGAGCATATTAAAAATGCTTAACATCATATGTCATTAGGGCAACACACATTAAAACAACGATGAGGTGCCATTACATGTTTGTTAGAATGGCCAAAATCCAAAACACTGACAACACTAAATGCTGACAACAAGAAGTCTTATTCATTGCTGGTAAGAATGCAAAATGGTATAGCTATTTTGGAAGACAGTTTGGTGATTTCTTACCACATGGTTCAGTAATCATTTTCCTTGGTATTTACCCAAAGGAATGGAAAACTTGTTTGCACACAGAAACCTGCACATGGATATTTGTAGCAATTCTATTCATAATTTCCCAAACTTAGAAGTAACCAAGATGTCAATCAGTAGTTGAATGGATAAATAAATAAATGGCAGTACCCCCAGGAAATGGAATATTATTTAGGGCTAAAAAGAAATGAGGTATCAAGCCATGAAAAAAACATGGAGACTTAAAGGTATTTACTAAGTGAAAAAAGACAATCCAAAAGCCTACATACTGCGTTATTTCAACTGTATGACATCTTAGACAAGGCAAAACTATGGAGACAGTAAAAAGATCAGTGGCTGCCAGGGGTTGGGGGAGGCATGGCACAGAGGATTTTTAGGGCAGTGAAGCTACTCTGTACGATACTACAGTAGTAGATACATGTCATTATAAATTTATCCAGACCCACAGAATGTACAATTCCAAGAGTGAACCCTAATGCAAAGTATGAACTTGGGTGATAATGATGGGTAATGTATGTTCATCAGCGGTAATAAATATACCACTCTGGTGGGGGATTTTGATAGTAAGGGAGGCTATGCACAAGTTGGGGCGGGAACATATGGGAAATCTCTGTACCTTCTACTCAGTTTTGCAGTGAGCCTAAAATTGCTCTAAAAACAGTCTATTAAAAACGCATAATAAGTAATCTAGTTTACAATGTTTTTACTCATTCTTATGTTCTTTCTTTTCTGAAAGTTCTATCCTTCTTCTCCTATCATTTCCTGTCTGTTTAGAGAACTACCTTTAGCCATTCTTTAAAAGTCACCTTGCTGGCAAACATTCTCTTAGATTTTTTTTGCCTGAGAAGGTTTTTATTCTTCTTTTCTTCATTCCTGAAGGATATCTTCACTTAATATAAAATTTGCCATTGACAGTTATTTTGTCTCAGTATCTGAAAAATGTTGAGCTACTTATTTCTGGCCTCTATAGTTTCCAGTGAGAAATCTGTTGTCATTCCAATTGGTTTTTCCCTATAAGTAATGCATCATTTCTCTCTAGCTGCTTTCAAGAGTTTTTCCCTGGCTTTAGTTTTCAGAAATTTAATTATGATGTTTCTTGACCTGGGCTTGTTTGCGATTAGCTAATTATTTGCTTATCTTACTGAACCTGTAGGTTCATTATGTCTTTTACCAGAAGGGGAAGTGTTTAACTATTATATCTTATACTACTTTTCCAATCTCTCTCTTTTTGTCTTCTGAAACTGAATATATGCATGTTGGCTCTGTTGCTATTGTCTCAAATATTCCTGAGAAGTAGTTACCTTATTTTTCAGTCTATATTTTCTTTGTTGTTCAGATTGGACAAATTCTATTGATTTGTGTTCTAGTCTGTAATAAAATATCTTAGATCATGTTGCCTTTAAATAACAAATTTGTTGTTCATGTTCTGGAGGCTGGGAAGTCCAAGATCAAGGTACCAGAAGCTTTAGTGTCTGGTGAGTGTTTTGATTTCCAGTTCATAAATGGTGCCTTCTTGCCATGTCCTAACATAGTGGGAGGAGCAAGGCAGCTTTCTGAGACCTCTTTTGTAAGGATGTAAATCTCATTCATAAGGGTGAAGTACTCATGACCTAATCATCTCCGAGAGTCCCTACTTTCTAATATAATCACCTTGGTGATTAGGATTCAACATATGAATTTTGAAGGACTTACATTTAGACCACAGCAATCTGTCATCAGGTTTACTAACTCTATTCTGTCACTATTCTATTCACTGATTCTGTCACCATTCCATCATCTATGCTGTATTCTTGACTTCATCCAGTGAGATTTAAAAAATTTGGTTAAGCCAGATTTTAAGCCAATTTGGTTATGCCAGGAGATGAGCAGCCTTGTGGTGAACATACTTAACAATTACTCCATTAATTCAAAGGTGTGGTTTTCATATTTTTCAGTTCTACAATTTCCATTTGCTTCTTTTCTATTAACTTTTACTTCTTTGGTACAATTTTCTGTTTTTTCCCCCATTTATTTCAAGAGAAATGATAATTGCTTATTGAAGCATTGTTGTGATGGTTGCTTTAAAATCTTTATCAGATAATTCCAATGTCTGATTAATCTTGGTGTTGGTATCTGTTGATTTCTTTATTATTCATGTTGTGATGTTCCTTTTTGCTGTGCTGGTTCCTAGTAAAGTCTTTGTATGTGTTCTGCTGGTTCTTGGTATGATGTGCAATTTTTTATTGTGTCCTGGACATTTTGGACATTTTATTATGTGGCTCGAGATTGATTGAATATTTTTTAGCAGGGAATCCCTTGTTGAGTTATATTGGGATGTTCAGATAGCCATGTATATTCAGCTTCCTGTTGAGCTGACTTACAGTTGTTGAAAATGTGTGGAGTAGAAGTTCAGCTCCCCTCTTTGGCCTGCTGACACCTACTCAACTGAAGTAGGGCTTTGAATCTCACTGCCTCAGTTGCCTTCAAATGAGGATGTGAGATCATCCCCTCCCCACTGGGCTGAGCTGCCACCAGGAAGGGGGAAGTTGAAGGCTGACCCACATCACTTTTTGTTACCAGTTTGGGATGGAAGCTCAGTTCTCTTCTGGGCACTAATGACATCAGGGAAGGAGAGGAGTGAATCAAGTGCCAACTGACCCTTTGTCCTATCACCTCCTTTTTCCTTGTCAATACCAAGAAGGGGTAGAGTCTCAGCTTCCCATTGGATCCTGCTGATGGGGTGTTGGTGTGAAGCAGGGTGTGACTAGACTTACCTCGCATCTCCTTGCTAGGCCTTGTTGTTGCTGGGTACAGATGGCCACCACTGGACTCCACTAATGTTACCCTGGCACCACCTGCTTTTGCTGGGCAGGAGATAGAAGATCAGCTCCCTACTTCGCCCACCAAGGTGTGCACCAGGTAGGGAACTCAGACACTCTATCTGCTCTGCAAGTCAAGAGGTGGAAGATGAACTCCCCTTTCAGCCTTGTAGAGAGGAATTGGAGCATCCCCTCCTGCTTTTGGAGGATTATAGGGTAGAGAGGAAGAGCAATGTCCCACTGAAACTGAAGGAGAGGAAGATGGGTGTGTTTTGCTCTGGTGTTTTTCTGTTGTGGGGTGGGTATCTCCAAGAAGGTTTTCTATTGTTAAGCCATCCTTTTCATATCCTCTAGCTCTGAAATCAAACCTGAGTGAAGTCTTCCAGGCTCAGGCTGTGCTTTGCATGAAACATTTTAGATGGCTAAGGAGAAACCTCTCCTTCCATGTCAGTTTAGGTTCATTGAGAAGTAGGGGCCAAGATGAGGTTAGATGTCAAGAAATTTAATGGGAGAAAACACCTGTGAATGATAAGTGGGCGGGAGCTAGACTGGTGGGGAGAACCCTCAGAACAAAGGCACTTGGGTCTGGCCTTCTTGAAAAGAGAGAGGGAGGAAAGGTTTGAGCCAGGAAAGGCTCAGACCACAGTGCAGCGATGACAAAGTCTCTGCAGGAAAGTGAGGGTCCCAGATCAGGTCATCTCCTGGGCAGGCATGGCCTGACTCTAGAAACTTGCGAAGCTCAACCATCATCAGCTGGGAGCAGCCAAGGGATGAGCAGCCTAGTGGTGAACATACTTAACAATTACTCTGTTAATTCAAAGGTGTGGTAGCTGGAGGCAGGTACTCTCAAAGGCAACCCTGAGTGGCAATTCTTACGGCCACCACAGTCCACTTCTTGTAACACACAGGTCACTCCCTCTCCCCCATCTCCCAAATACTGCTTTAAGTCATCTCAGACAATCTTCAATGCCCTGCAGAGCAGGAGGTGCTGCAGTCTTGTTTTAAGATGGTCTTGGCCGGGTGTGGGGGTTCATGCCTGTAATCCCAGCACTTTGGGAGGCCAAGGCAGGTGGATCACAAGGTTAGGAGTTCGAGACCAGCCTGGACAATGTGTGAAACCCTGTCTCTACTAAAAATACAAACAAAAATTAGATGGGTGTGGTGGCGGGCACCTGTAGTCCAGCTACTTGGGAGGCTGAGGCAGGAGAATCACTTGAACCCAGAAGGCAGAGGTTGCTGTGAGCTGAGATTGCACTACTGCACTCCAGCCTGGGCAACAGAGCAAGACTCCATCTCAAAAAAAAAAAAAGGTAGTTTTGTTTTGTCAGGAAATCCTTCCTTCTCTCCCTCCCTGTGCCTGGCTGTATTGAACACCCAGTCTGTGTAACACACACAGTGTGCACAGTATCAAACAAGTGTTACAATGGACACAGCTTCTCTAGATGAGCCTGGGATTGAAGCATCCACAGCTTCCTCTCAGTCACCAGCTATTGGCTGTCTTATTTCATATCTGTTCTTCACAGGTAAGATTTAAGTTTGGATGAAATGAGAGCTTTGACAGTTCAGAGAGTGAAGTTTACCATGGGTCTACCTCTGTTAAAATGTGCATTTCAGGATCTGGTGTCATTGTTATTTTGGTATCCTCATGTGTTTGTATATGTGTGTGTGAGAGAGAGACAGAGATTTTTTTCTTTACAACTTTCATTTTAGGTTTAGAGGGGATGTGTGCAGGTTTGTTACATGGGCAAATTGCACATTGTGGAGATTTGGTATACAGAGTATTTCGTCACCCTGGTAGTGGGCACAGAACTCATGATAGGTAGTTTTTTGACCCTCACCCTTCTCCTTCCCTCGTCCCTCAAGTAGGCCCCTGTGCCTATTATTTTCTTGTGTCTGTGTGTACTCAGTGTTTAGCTCCCACTTATAAGTAAGAACATGAAGTATTTGGTTTTCTGTTTCTGTGTTCATTTGCTTAGAGATTTTGTTTTGTTCACTTTTGTGACTTGCTAAGCCTGTTGATCTCATGCTGAGGGCAGCTGACAGACACCTCTCAGTGAGGAGAGTGTCTTCCTCAGGCCCTTTTTCTGTCCCACTCCCACTAACCTAATGAACCCTTCCCTTGACCCACACATTTACTTTTCCAATCTCACAGGCTAGGGAATAGGAGTATCAGCAGAAGTAATAAAATATTTGTTCACGAAACCAACATAATTTTAGGGATAAAGATAAATAGCTGGGAAATAGAAATAACTCATTTCAGGGGCTTGTAAGGCACTTTAGACTTAGCCGAAGTTTATGTCTCATTTGTCTAAAAATTATCATTCTAAATTATTATTTTAGTCAATTTGGCCTCATGAAAAAAGAAAAGAAAGAAAAAATACATGTTAGTGAGTTCCTTTGTATGTCAGTATCAGGAGCGATATATTTTAGCCAAGTTCATTCAGCTTCATGGCTTTCTTAACACTGGACATGGGAAAAAATATACCGCAGCAGGACCTGGTGGCTCACATCTGTAATCCCAGCACTTTGGGAGGCCAAGATGGGCTGATGGAGTTCAAAACTAGCCTGGGCAATGTGGTGAAACCCTGTCTCCACAAAAAATACAAAAACTGACCAGGCACAGTGGCTCACGCCTGTAATCCTAGCACTCTGAGAGGCTGAGGCAGGTGGATCACTTGAGGCCAGGAGTTTGAGACCAGCCTGGGCAACACGGCAAAACACCGTTTCTACTAAAGAAAAAAAATTACAAAAATTAGCCAGGTGTGGTGGTGCATGCCTGTAGTCCCAACTACTTAGGAGGCTGAGGCATGAGAGTCCCTTGAACCAGGAGGCGGATGTTGCAGTGAGCTGAGATTGTGCCACTGTACTCCAGCCTGGGCAATAGAGTGAGACTCTGTCTCAAAAACAAATAAACAAAAAACAACAACTAAACAAAACAAAAACTAGCTAGGCATGGCGGTGCCCACCTGTACTCCTGGCTATTTCTGAGGCTGAGATGGGAGGATGGCTTGAGACCCAGGAGGTTGAGGCTGCAGTGAGCTATGAACGTACCACTGCACTCCAGCCTGAGCAACCGGAGTGAGACCCTGTCTTAAAGTGAAAAAACAAACAAAAAACCTAACACCACTTCTCCTGTGAGACCCCCCTAGGGGAGGAGCCTGAACTGGGATAGCTGCAGCTTGGCCACAGGCTGAAGAGCTGATCCTCTCCTGCAGCAGCCCACTACCTCACTCCCTGCCCAGCATGTTCTGGGAGGGAGAGTCTGAGGACTGAGGGATGGGGCCCTCCCAGTTCAGAAGACCGCAGGGATGCCTTTCTTTGTGGAGTGTAGATTGGAGCTAGTGGGGGCCTGGGATCCACACTTGAAAGGAGATCCTTCCCACTCCCTGACAGCCCCACCAGTCTTTGGTAGGTTGTCTAAGGAGACAAGGACCAAGCCTGGAATCTTCTCAGGAAGGAATTCCAGGCAGAGCCTTGGCACAACCTGCACTGGGGTACTGCAGCCACCTCCATGCTGATGAGGGCACTACAGTGTCAGCTGAGCTGGGGAGCGTAGGGAAGGATGTTCACTTGGCACAGGACAACTCCCACACGGCAGAGTGGAGTGTGCTTCCAAAGTGTAAAAAATCATTTCATACCAAGCAGTTGGCAGATATTTTCAAGCTAGGAAATTGTCTCTTGATGGAACATCCATTTAGAGCTGTGAACACAACCAAACACACACACACACACACACACACACACACACACACACACACACACACACACACACACCCAACCCTCTTTGCTGCCAACCACTCTCTCTATCAGAGTCACCTCCAAGTACATTCGGTGTGGGGCTGTTTAAAGGTGAAATCTTGGCCTGTGGCCAGTTTCTTGCTTCCTTAATCAGCCCAACATGTCTGTGGCTTAACTTAGTGTCAATACTCAAGACCCGGATGTGAGAGCTGATCCCTTAATGAGGCTTGCTAATTGCATCCTGACCTGCTGAGTCTGAAGGATTAGCCTCTGTAATCTCACTCCTGATGAAGCGTGTTGAGCTCTGGATCCAATTATATTCCCATTTTCCTGGCTTGCTTAGTGGCCTTAGGCAGCCTGGACAACTCTCTGTCCTGGGTGATTAGATATAATTCCTCCAGGAGGCACAGGATTGGCCCTTGACGATCCCTCCAGTTCATTTCTGTGAATTATCTCAGCCTGTTTGGCACCTCTCTCAGTGTGAATTCGCAAAAGCCAATAAACCTGAAGGAAATGAAACTGGCCGTCAGTGCGGCAAGCTCATCTCACTGGGCAGATATCATGAGACTCAGCGGCACATCTGTGTTTGAAGGCTCTCAAATTCCACCCTGTAAACAGCTGGAGGAGCTGTCCACATCCAGTAATTCTAGAAGAAGTGTTACATGATTCATCCTGCCTCTTAATAAAACGATTGAGTCATGGCTGTCCTGCCTGCTCAGGGAGCATGCAAGGCCTGGCTGTGTTTTTTCCTGGGCCCCCCTTTTGTGTTGCTCTTCACTTTTGTGGATGACCCGATGAGCTCCGAGGCAGAACGCAGTGTGTAATGTGTAATGATGATGTTCTAGGGGACAAATGAGGAGGGAGTCTCATTCGCTCCAGGTCTCTATGGACAGTCTGCAGGCCAAGAGTAAGCCATTGAAATATTTCTACACTGTGTTTTTTCTCTGCCATCTGTAATAGGTTTGAGATGTTTCAATAATTTTAAAGGGAAGAAACAGTATGAGTCTGATTTCACAGTGTGCATGCACACACACACGGATACACACACACAGTGTCAGCACCATCATTGCTCTCAGTGCCGACTTCTCCTGCACTTGTTTCTAGTGACATCACCTTCGTGCACCTCAGCCAAGAGGTCTCTTGTTCCCCTGAAGTTTCCAGAATTGGATCCTGGGTTGGGGGAGTCACCAATTACCTCTATTTACAGATGCAGAGACAGAAGACCCAGGTCTTAACATGTACTTTGTGTCAGTGTCTTGTCCTGCATAGGGGACAGCTTCCTCAGGGATACTCATCCCTGGAAGCTGACAAGCTGACAGCCTGCACTGATCTTCACCTTAACAGACCGTGACAGTTCAAGTTGACTGAGTACATGCTCTGTGCCAGTCCCAGCACTAAGAACTTTAAATGGATGATGTCATTCAATATTCACAACATTCCTCATGGCATTCCCATTTTACAGATAAGTAAACTGAAGCTGAGTAATTGGCCTGAGGTTAGTTATACAATTAGTGAGTTGTAAATATAAATACTAGTGAACCAGGGATTCAAACCCAGGTGCTCTGCTTCCTGAGCCCACGTCAAACAGGTGGTGCTTGTCCCTGACTGCACGATAGAATCAGCCAGACAACTTTCAAAACTTCTGCTGTGAAGGCTTTTGCTCAGGCCAATCAAGGCAGCCTTTACATCTCCCAGGTGACTCACTGTGTCTGGGGTTGAGGACTGCTGCACTATGCCTCCTTCCCTGCACCCTATTTCCCCAAAATTGTTCCCATTAAGCATTTGGTCCCTACCATTCAGAGTTTGGGACTGGCTCATAGGGAAACTCTATCTCAACATTACCTTTCCCCAGGAAGGAGCTAGCTGGGCTGTTTTCAGTGTAGTGCAGGTTGGGGACATATATCTGGATAATGAAGGACCTACCCGTGACTCCTTCCCCCCACCACCCTACAACCATTCTCTCTCTCATGCAGAGCTCTGGTTTTTATCCCCATGATCCTCACAAGCAAGGAACATAGTTGCACCATCATTATCTAAACCAGTGGTTCTCAAAGTAAGGTCCGAGGACCACTTTGTGTCCCCAAGACCCTTTCAGGTGCTACCTGGAAAGTATATGTTCAACTATGTGCGTGTGAGACACTGGATATTTGTCATAAACCTCAACCAAAGCAACATATCACACAAAAGCAGATATGAAAGTGCAGCTATCTTTTATTGAGCCAGATGTTAGAATAATGTGAAACAATGCCATTCTTTTCATGGATTTTTTTGAAATTATTATTTTTCATAAAAATTATGCCATATACACTAATATAATTTTTTTAATTCCCAGTTTTAATTACTAATATGGTAAATTGATAGCTATAACCTGGACAAACAAAACCTCTTTGGAATCCTCAAAAAAGGTCCAGGGACCATAAAGTTTGAGAGTCACTGATTTAAATCATCCACTATTTTCTCAGGAAGCTCAATCTCAGCAGATCAGAGGGGAACTGGTAGAATATTGGTTGCTTTATATTTATATTACATATATTATGATTATTATTTTTATCAGAATTTTTGGTAATCTTAGTTTGAGGTGTTTTTATATCTAGAGAAATAGCAGGTAAGTGATCAGATCTAAAATGGAAGAATGTTCTAAGGTCAGCTCACCTTAAAAGGTGTTTGGGAATGGGAGGGAGGGTGGTTACTTTTCTACTCAGACCCTGAGCAAAGAAACAGCCTTTCCCAGGAAGCAATTACATTTAAGCCCTGAATGTGTTGTGTAAAAGGAGCTGAGCCAGGAATCTGCCAAGAAGCTGAAGCTGTCTGTCCTGTCCCAGTTTCAACCCACCCAGGCCCTGCGCTGTTGTCTGCCACTTCCAGTGCCAGCCCCAGAGAGTGCTGCATACTGTGACCACTGTACTCCACCACCCATCCCAGGACTGGCTCCTGACCAACGGACAGAGTCTGAGCTCTTGGCTCTGCCACCCTGGCCTTGGCTCCCCCTTGGCCCTCTGGCTTCTGTTTGTACTGGAACCCAGGCTTCTCCTAGTGGGCTGTGACAGGCTCCCCTGGCTCTTAGTCCTATGTGCTGTCTTTGGCAGGCATCCCTGTCCCAGCTCCAGCTCCCTGGACTTGGACACTGGCCACTTGGCCAGCACTTTCGTCAGGTCAGCCCTGGCCACATGGGATATCTTGAAGGATTTGGGCGGAGACGACAGGACAGAGTGGTCTGTTTATAGAAATCCCTCTGTGTAGATTGGCACCTGAATGCAGTTGTCATCTGCGATAGCCACAGGAATTACTTGAAAGTGGGGCATGCCAGGGAGTGAGCTGGAGCTGCCCTGGAACTCCAGTGCAGCTGGAATTGTGGTACTATTTGTTTTTTGACACTGTAACCATTCTGCATTTAAAAAAAAGTCTTCATTTTAAGCCTTTATTATTACTCATGCAGTGAAATACTATGTAAAAAAATGATAATTATTTCCTGCTACCTTTTGCTAAGTCCCTTCCATGTGCCAGCCAAAGTGATTCATTTGTTTTTTAAATTATTTATTGAGCAGCTGTGGTGAGCCAGGCATTGCTCAATGGGCAGTGAACAAAGCAGGCAGAAATTATCTGTCTTGATGGAGCTTACTTTTTAGTCTGGGAGGAGTCGGACTATAAACTAGTAAGTACATTTCTAGTATATCAGGTGGTGATGGATGCTGGGCATAAAAATCGTGTGATAAATTGGAAAAGAAGAAGTAAAATAGTCTCTGTGAGCAAATGACAGGATCTTTTATGTAGAAAACCCCAAGATTCCACAAAAAGTTTGTTAGAACTAATAAATTCAGCAAAATTACAAGATAAAAATCAACATGCAGAAATCAGTTGCATTTCTATACATTAATAATGAAGAATCCAAAATGAAATTGAGAAAACAATTTCTACTTATCATAGCATCAGAAAGATAAAATACTCAGGAACAGACTTAACCAAAGAGTTAAAAACTTGTACATGGAAAAGTACAAAATTGCTGAAGGTAATAAAAGGATATACAAATACATTGAAAGGCATCTGTGTTCATGAATGGGAAGACTTAATATTGTTAAAATGTCCACACTACTAAAGCAATCTACAGTTTCAGTGCAATTCCTATCCAAATCTCAAAGATGATTTTTGCAGAAATATAAAAACTCATCCTAAAATTCACATGGAATCTCAAAGGACTCTGAATAGCCAAAGCAATCTTGGAAAAGAAGAACAAAGTTGGAGGTCTCTCACTTCCGATTTCAAAATTTACTGTAAAGCTACTGTAGTCAAAACAGTGTGGAACTGGCATAAAGACAAGTTTAGAGACCAATGGAATTGAAGAAACATCCCCTAGAAATAAAACCTCACATATGTGGTCAATGATTCCTGGCAAGGGTGCCAAGACCATTCAGTGAAGAAAGGGCAGTTTTCTCAACAAAAGATGCTGGAACAACTGGATATCTACAAGCAAAAATGACGTTGGAAGCTTGCCTTACACCATATCCAAAATTTAACTCAAAATGGATTAAAGACCTAAATGTAAGAGTGAGAACTAATAATTCAAATAAAACAAAAAGGGCTTCATAACGTTGGATTTGGCAATGATTTCTTGGATAGGACACCAAAAACACAGGCTTTTGAAAAACATAGATAGATTTTCAGAATAAAAATTATCTAATTATTGAAAACAATTTTAAAAGACACTTTAGTAAACATTTGTATAAAAATAAACTGGACTACATCAAAATCAAAATCTTTTGTGTGTCAAGGGACACTATCAACAGAATGAAAAGGCAATATGTGGAATGAAAAAAATATTTGCACATTTTATATCTATTAAGGGATTGATATCCAGAATACACAAAGAACTCCTACAACTCAACAAGAAGAAAACCAAACAACTAGATTAAAAAATGGTCAAAGAGTTGAAGAGATATTTCTTCAAAGATATACAAATGGCAATAAACACATGAAAAGATGCACAACATCACTAATCATTAGGGAAATGCAAATAAAACCACAATGAGATACCACTTCGCACACATTAGTATGGCTATTGTCAAAAATACCCAGAAAAGAACAAGTGTTGGAGAAGATGTGGAGAAATTGGAACCCATGTGCATTGCTGGTGCTGATGTGGGAATGTAAAATGATGAAGACTCTGGGAAAGACAGTATGGCATTTCATTAAGGAATCAAATGTAGAATTACAATGTAGACCAGAAATTCCACTTCTTGGTATATACCTCAAAAGAAGTGAAAGCAAAAACTCAGACAGCTATTTGTACATCCATGTAAATAGTGGCATTATTCCCAATAACCAAAAGGTAGAAATAACCCAGATGTCTATTGGCAGATGAATGGCATAACAAAACATACAAAACATGTATGTAATACATACAATGGGATATTATTCAGCCTTAAAAAGGAAGGAAATTTTAACACATCCTATAACATGGTTGAACCTGGAAGACATTATGCTGAGTGAAACAAGCCAGTCACAGAAAGACAAATAGGGTACTTACATGAAGTATTTAGAGTAGTCAAATTCATAGATATTGGAAGTGGAATGGTGGCTTTCCTGAGTCTGAGGGAAGGGAGAAGTGGGAGTTAGTGTTTAATGGGTGCAGATTTTCAGTTTGAGAAGATTAAGAAGTTCTGGAGAAGGATAGTGTTGATGGTTGCATAACACTGTGAATATATTCAGTGCCAGAGAATTGTACACCTAAAAATAGTTAAAATAGTAAATTTTATGTTGTGTATATGTTGATTGTTTTAAGTGAAGATGTCAAGGTGTTCAGGAGAGTCAGAGGGACAGATGGGGGGCTCATGATGAGGTGACATTGGAGCAGATGCCTAAGAGGTGGGGAAGCGACACAGATGGAGGTCAGTGAACAGCATCCAGGCAGAGGAAACAGCAGTCATGAAGGGCCTAGGGTGGGTGTGTCCTGGGCTTGTTAATGGAATCACAGGTGCCATGTGGTGTGAGTAGTGTGAGTGAGGAGGAGAGAGGTGGTGACAACCAGGGAGATGGTGAGTCCCTGGGGTATGAAGGGCCTTATGAGGTATTTGATTTTCTTCAGACTGGATAAAATGGAAAGCCTTGGAGGGACTGAGTGGAACAGGACCTGTCTGACTGGGTTCCTGGCTGCTGGCTTAGGAATATGTTATAGGAGAGGCAGGACTGCAAACAGGGAGCTGAGCAGTCACCAGGGAGAGAGGTGGTACTAGCTGGGACCACAGTGATTGCAGTCAAAGTGATGAGAAGTGGCAGGAATGGGGATTCTACTGAAAAACCATCAGTAGACAGACACTGATACATGGAAGTGGAGTGAGAGAGAGGAAAGAAAACACGATTCCCTGGTGTTTGGTCTGAGCAACTCAACTAGAAGGATGGGGTCACCATATACTGGGGTGGGAAGCCTAGAAGAGATGTGATGTTAAATCTGGAGCTAGTCTTTAGATGTGATCATCTAAACATGTTTGAGATGTTTAGGGGCAAGGTACCAGAAAGCCATCAGCATGGAGATGAATTTAGAAACATAAGGCTGGATGGATTCCCATGGCATGAATGTTGACAGAGAAGGGGAGGCCCAAGAGTGGAGCCTGGTGGGAAGGACCAGAAAGGAAAGTGGAGAGGAGTAGCTATAGAAGTAGGGGACAAGTGGAAGAGAGCTCATAAGCATTTTACATACATTGCTCCATTAAATGATCATAGCAAATCCATAAAGTAAATATAGTGCTTGTTTTACAGGTCAGGAGACTGCAATGTAGAGAGAAAAGGTAACTTGTCTTAAGTTCAGTAGTAAACAAAGCAAAGGCAGGATTCAAGCCAGTTAGCCCAATTCCACAGCTGTGTGTGGTGAAACTCCACACTGCAGTCTTTCTGTTGTGATGGAGAAAGAACAGAGGGATGGGAGAATTGAGTCTTGTAACTCAAGATGAATAGGAGACCATCTCTGTCTTCCAAGTGTGAACTGTCTGGTGGGTCAGGGACTAGAGTGCATCCATCACAGGGAAGTGGCTCCAAGAGGGGCCATTAGTACGGGCAGCCTTCCTGGGTGAGCTGGTGTTGACACTGACCACGGAGGCCGCACAGAGCCCAGCAGGCAGTGACCTCCTGTGTGTATGTGGGGTTGAGGGAGGCTGTCCTGATGACAGCACCTGGGGAGAGGCCACACTGCTTCAACGGGTGAGGCAGGTGTCCTATTTGGGGGCTGTCCAAACATAGAATGCAGGTAGCATCAGTGCTTTCCAGTGGCTGCCTTCTTGCCACAAGACAAAGCTTGTTTTGGGCACATGAGTGGAATTCAACCATCAGAAGCTCCCAAAGGGACTACCCGGCAGGCAGGAGTTTTGTGCAGGTGGAGAGTGCAGGGTTAGGATTCATGTTGGCAGCAGCGGCCATGCCCAGTGGGGGCTGTGACTTCTGGGCTACACTGAGCCTGAAACACTGCAGGTTTTTTTCCTTTGGTTCCTGGCACTGGGGCCAACTTGGCTCTTATCAGTTTTCCAAGTCTGCTTTTCTACCTTCTACTGATGCTGTGAGGCTTGGATAGATGAGTCAGTTATAGACAGACACTATACAAAGATGCACAAACCATCACTGGGAAAAATGCTGAAAAATTTCTCATTTTCTAAAGTAATATATGTTCATTACAGAAAGGTTAAAAATACAGGTAAACATACACAATTGCAAAATTCTGTTGTCCAAAAATAACTGGTAACAGGCTTACATATGCCAATCTGGTCTTTTAAAATATATTATATATGTATTTATACTTACATTGTTTATTTAAAAAGCATATGGGATGGTTATAGTACAGTTTTCTCACCATCGTGCAATGGTTATGGGTTTCTGATTTTAGAGTCAGAACAGGGTTCATGACTGGCTCCTTCACTGAGGAACTCTGTGGCCTTGGGCTAGTTTCTGAATTCTCTGCATCTCAGTTTCTTTCTCTGCAAAGTGTAAATGATAGCAATACTTACCTTAAAGGGTTGATGTGAGGCTCAAATGTTGTAACACATGTTAAGTTGTCCAGACAGTGTTTGGGCACATAGGAAGTGCTGAATGAATGCTCAGTGGTAGTACTGTTTGACCATCGAGTGTTTAAGTAGTCCTGTGATATATTTATCTCTCACAATGTAGAATAATGGGAACAATATTTGCTCATGGGCCAAAAATTATAAGCAACCATTAATTTCCATTAAAATAAATGTAGAATGCTGCAGAAAAGTAAGCTTGTACATCAAGCTGGTAATGTCAATAAGATATGTTCATTCCACCACTATCAATCAATTCTGTAATTACACTAATAATTAGAAAAAATTTCAAGGTAACTAGGATTTGGTAGTAAGCCTGTGCTGCCAAGGGAAGAGGTATTAAATTTGAGGTAAGAATTTGGAAAATC
Source organism: Aotus nancymaae (assembly GCF_030222135.1). Taxonomy (NCBI): domain Eukaryota; kingdom Metazoa; phylum Chordata; class Mammalia; order Primates; family Aotidae; genus Aotus; species Aotus nancymaae. Next base: position 42,419 of record NW_026988603.1, read on the forward strand.
CTACACTGTCAGGTCTTGCAATAATGTCATGAAGAGAAAAATATCCTTAAACAGAGCCATGGGAATGTCACCTTTCATCATTCCTACACTGGACTTTCCTGGAGTAGTCAGAGGCCCTTGAAGAGAACAGAAGTACATGGATATACCCTTTGTTACAGAATACTCCCAGGATCTGTGCAGCTGGCCTACTATGTGGCCCCAGGAACCAGCAAGGAGAAAGAAGGGCCAGACATAGAGGGTTTGGTGAGAGGGTTAGATTTTCTTGCAGTGGTAACTGGAGTCATTGGAGGTGTTCGCTATGGTGCGGGGGGAGAAGAGGGAAAAAGGAACACAACGTGACGCTTATTTTAAAAATGTTGTAGTACCTTGATCCAAATTTACAGGTTGATTCAAAACATATATGGAAATGCAAAGGACCTGGAAGAGTTAAAACAATTCGAAAAAACTGCAAAGTTAGAAGAGTCACTACATGACTTCAGCGCTTACATTGTAAAGCTGCTTAAGATCATGTGGTATTGGCATAAGGAAAGACAATGAGATCAATGGAATAGAATGGTGAGTTCTGAAAGACATTCACATATATGACCAGTTGAGCTGCCAAGGCAATTCAATGGGGAAAGCAATGTCTTTGCAATAAACGATGCTGGAACAACTAGATAAGCATATAGATTAACTTTCATCCCTACCTCATGCTACACCAAAACTAATTTGAGGCTCATTAGACACCTGAACAGAGACTTGAAAATTACTCCATTTGTAGAATAATAAAGAGAATGTCCTATTAGGATAGTCAGGGATTCTTAGAGGAGACTCAGAAATCATTTGAACACGTTAAAGAAAGTATACTGATGAATTGGTCTACATTAAAATTAAAAACTGCTGTTCATCAAAAGACATCATTAAGAGAATAAAAATGCAATGTACAAAGTAGGAAAAAATCTGTATCTAATAAGAACTTATGTCCAGATATAAAGAATTTGTACCTATACAAAAAAATCTGTATCTAATAAGAACTTATGTCCAGATATAAAGAATTTGTACCTATACAAAAAAATCTGTATCTAATAAGAACTTATGTCCAGATATAAAGAATTTGTACCTATACAAAAAAATCTGTATCTAATAAGAACTTAGTCCAGATATAAAGAATTTGTACCTATACTATATAAAAAGTCCCTAGAACTTGATGATAAAAAGACAAACGGTCCAATTTTAAAAATGGGGCAAAAGACTTGAACACTAACAAACGGCTGTTAAGCATATGAAAATGTGCTCAGCATCTCTGGTCACCCGAGAAATACAGCTTTAAGCTATAGTGAGATAACATTATACTCCCTCCAGAATAGCTAAAAATGGAAAAGACGGACAATGCTGGTAGAATGTGGAGAAACTAAACTCTCATTCACTGTTGGGAGGAGTGTAAAATGGTACGATCATTTTCAAAAACCATTTGGCTGTTCCCTACAAAACTAAACCTACACTTTAACCCCACAGTTGCATTCCTAAGGATTTACAAAAGAGAAACAGACACATGTCCCCAAAAATATTTGTGCATACATGTTTATGTCAACTTTGTTGATCAGAGCCTGAAACTGGAAGCAACCCAAATGTTCACTAAAGAGTTTCATTTAGACAAATCATAAATTATTCATAGATGGAAACCATTCAAACAGTGAACTATGGATATCCTTAGTTTAACACAGATGCTTCATTTGCATGGAAGAAGGCAGACCCCGAAGAGCACATACTGTTTCCTGCTTGTGTAATTTCAAGAACAGGCCAAAACAGTGGATGGTAATACAAAGAGAAGTGTTAGGCTGGGGGTAATAGCGGCTCACACCTGTAATCCCAGCAATTGAGAGGCTGAGGGAGGAGGATTGCTTGAGACTAGGAGTTTAAGACCAACCTGGGCAACATAGTGAGACCCTTGTCTCCAGAAAAAAAGAAAATTAGCTGGCTGTGATTGCACACCTGTCATCCCAGCTACTCAAGAGGCTGAGGCAGGAGGATCCCTTGAGGCCAAGAGTTTGAGGCTACAGTGAGCTACGATCACACCACTGCACTCCAGCCTGAGCTATGAAGCAAGACTCCATCTCTAAAATACAAAGAAAGAGAAGAGAACAGTGGTTGCCTGTAGAGGTGGGGACTAGCTGCAGAGGGGCGTAGGGACGCCTGCTGGGGGGAAGGGAATGCCCTGTGTTCTTGATTGATGTGATGGTTACACAGGTAGATAATTGACCATAACTCGTGTGCTTAAGCTCTGTGCATTTCACTGGCTGTAAATTTTACTTTAATAGTAACTAATAATAAAAAACTCATAGTGCCTGATGTTTGGGGCAGGGTGGACACAGGAGGCCAGTCAAGAGACTGTTATTATAGTCCAGGGCATAGGAGTGTGGTGAAGAGATGTTAAGAAGTGGCCAGACTTGGGGTCTTTTGGTGGGAAGGCCAGGGCTGGTTAGCCCAGGAGGCAAAAGTCTTGCTTAGAGCCAGCTCTGGACGACTGAATCTTTGAAATTCATTTATTTGTGCATTGTCCGCTGACCTCCTCTTTCTAAAATAATTTGATGCTAATTAGAACAAAGGACATGAATTCAGTAAGGCTGAGAATACACAACTAAAAATTGAAGCCAGAAGATAGAAGAAGCAAATATTCCATTGAGACCGCTCTGAACCCTCAGCTGGCAACATGATCCAGGCTGCCCATGGGTTGCAAAGGAGGTCGTGTGGGCTAACATGAGGAAAGACAGCTCAGACTACACATCCAACCTGTTCCGAATCATGGTGGTTTTAGTTGAGAAGTATATATGTCTGTTAGAGACTACTCTGTAAAAACATATAATTTTTGCAGAATTTATAACAAATGATTACATCACAATGGTCTGTTACATCAAGTGCTCTACAAAGAAAGGGGAGTATTTTAAGAAAAGCTGTCTTCTCTGTTTGAGGCCGAATTTATTAAGTATAAATGTGAATAGCTCTAATTTAAGATAAACTGTAAGCTTGGGTATAGTATCCATACATTTATGGAATTATTATTATTTAAAATCACTACAAACTTACATGCTACTATGGAGATTTAATTTGCTTTGAATATATTAAGTGTAAATGAAGACAGCTATTGATACAGTAGAATTGCTGCAAAAATGAATGCAGAAAAGCACATAACTGTTGATTGATCATTATCATTACAGAGCATTCAGTTAGTGCTGCCATTCCAATGAGAGGTGAAACTTATCAATATTAGACATTCTTTAATTAAGAACAAGTAATCAGAAATAAAATAAGAATGAAAGAAAATAGGGAAATTATGTGTGAAAAAAATGTTAAAAATATATACCAGCAAGGCAGTCATTCTTATTAAGCCTATTCTCAGTTCTGGAACTTTGGTTTGGCATCTTGACATGGATTAGTACAAATAATGCTGAAATCAACATCAGAGAATTAATGGCGAGCTCCTATTGTCATTTCCCATCAGATGTAATAGCAAAGGTCACTATCTCCTGCAGAGAAAAGGGAAGGGAAGTAATTGTCATAGATAATTTGTAATGCTCTATGGTGGCTAAATTTCAGGTTGATTCTTCAGTAAATGTCCTTGCAATTATTTCAAATGGTGAGTAAAAATGACCACAGTTGAACACCATTAATAGCAAAGTCATACACCTGCATTGACAGTGTACATGAAGAGAATGAAATATGAAGAAAGCTATGAATAGTTGGAAATTAGGGGGGCAGTGCTTATTCCTGATGATTTTGGTTTGGCTAAAACAGAGCTGGTGACAAGGAAGGGTTTGTTGTGATGATTCTAGAAAGAGTGACTCTCAGAAAGATGAACTGGGGGCCCAAGAGAGGTTGATGTCAGGTACTCTTTAGGGACAAGGCTGGTGGTGAAAAATCGGGCCAATGAGGAAGGCTGGGCCACTCGGAGTCCCATGCCTTCCTCTGGCTTAATAATGAGGAGCTGGGAGGGCTGGTGGCAAGATGTGCTGATGAAAATCCTGGAGCTCCAGATTCTGATACGGGATACTGCTCTTCACTTACCAGGTGACTCTGGTGAGACAAGTCATTTGATCTCCCTGAGCCTGGGATTTTCTATCTGTTATGTGGCGTCAGTCTTTTCTGTCCTGTTAGCCTCCCATGTAGGGTTGTTGTGAGAATCTGTGCAACAAAGGGCCCTCTAAAAAAGTCTGCAAATATCTGCTTTAGTTGTCTTTTATTATTTGTTGGTAATAACGAGTCATGCAGTGGTTTATGCTGAAGCCTTGAGCTATATTAGGAAAAATCAATACAAGATGTATTGGGTTGGAGCCATGATAAGAGTAATAAATCTTGACAGCCTGCTGTTTGATCAAATTAATAATGCTTGAGAGAAGCATTGTGAAAATCTATGGGAGGGAAAAATCTAGAATGTGTTTGGGATGAGAGCTTTAGCCAATGTGGAAATTGAAAGACATCCAAGGAAGGTTAGTTATCATCCTGCTGCTGGTGGAGCAGTACACATGCACACACACACACACACACACACACACACAGACACACACAGACACACACAGACATGCACGTACACACGTGGATACATGGACACGTGCACACATGGACACGTGCACACAGACATACGCACACACATGTACATACACATACGCACATGGGTAACAGGCACCAGAATTTTTTCATTATAAAAGTAACATGCATTTATTATAAAGACTGTGAATTTAACAAGTCAGAAAACCATAAGGAAACCTTGATATTGAGTCTGTCATGTTTTCAGGCAGAGAAAACGAAGAACTTTGTCAGCCGAAGCCTCGTCATAGGAGACATCCTTTCCATGGCAGACATGGCCACAGGAGTGAAGGTGAGAGGCGTCAGGCACCTGCCCTGCACCAACTCATGCTCGCTTTGCATGCCAAGGAATGAAAACTGTAACTGCGTGAACTCTCTCAGTCTATATAGTGGCACAGGTGTTGGTAAAATGGCATACCTCAAACCCGTCCCTGGCTGCTTCTTTAACCATTATATCCTATCCTGTTTTTGTTTTTAATTTGCTTTTCTTCTTTGTACAGTTTTGTTACATTTGTGTCAATCAGTTATTTTCCTTTGTCTTAATTTTATAAAAACAGTATCATAATCCTTTGTCATTTTCTTTCTTCACTTGAATATTATTGCTAAGATTGATCCATATTGTTGTGTGTCCCTGTATTCACTAAATTTTAAAATAAAAAACCTTTTTATTTTGAAATAATAAAGCTCACAGAAAGTTACAAAAATAGTACATCAGGTCATGAGAACCCTTTAGTCATGGTGACATCTTATATAGCAGTAATGCGATGTAAAGCAGGAAATCAATATTAGTACAGCACTGTTAAATAGGACATAGATGCTATTCAGATTTCACTAGTTTTTACATGCACTTAATTTTGTGTGTGTGTGTGTGTGTATAGTTTTATGCAGTTTGACCCCATATGTAGATTCATGTAACCACTACCACAATCAAGATATAGAACTGGAGGGGTACGGTGGCTCATGCCTGTAATCTCAGTACTTTGGGAGGCTGAAGTGGGTGGATCACCTGAGGTCAGGAGTTTGAGACCAGCCTGGCCAACATGGTGAAACCCCGTCTCTACTGAAAATACAAAAATTAGCCAGGCGTGGTGGTACATGCCTGTAATCCCAATTACTTGGAAGACCGAGGCGGGAGAATCATTTGAACTCAGGAGGCAGAGCTTGCAGTGAGCCCAGATCATGCCATTGCATTCTAGCCTGGGGGACAAGAGTGAGACTTTGTCTCAGAAAAAAAAAAAAAAAAAAGAAAGAAAAGAAAAGAAAAAAGATATAGAACTGTTCCATCATTAGAAAGAAACTTCCTGGTGCTACCCCTTTACAGTTTCATTTGGCCTCCACTCTATCCCTGCCTTTTGGCAACCGCTAATCTGTTCTCCATCTTTATAGTTTTGCCATTTGGGGAATGACATAGCAATGGAAGAATGTTTTGACCACTGTGTAATATTCCTTTGTGTGATATACCACAGCATTTGTTCATCCACTTTCTGATGTTGTTTCCAGGATTTTGCTAATTTGAAAACTGCTGCTGTGAATACTCTTGTGTATGTCTGATGTTGAACATGGGTAAAATCTTTCCTTAGGTATTCAACTAGGAATGGAATTGCTAGTTACAGGATGAATGAATGCTTAAAGAGTAGTGTTAATCTATTCTTCAAAGTTAGTGCATCAATTCACATTCCTACCAACAGCATGTAATCGGATTCTGTAGATCCATATCCTCTCTCATACTTGGAATTCTTAGACTTCTCCATTTTTGGCAGATTTTTATAAAATAGCTTCTTATTGTCTTGAGGGAAGACAATTATCTTGCATGTTCCTGCTTACCAAGGATGGTGAACAAAATAGCTCAGGTGGGTGTGTCTCCTGCAGCCACTCATGCTGCCCAGGCCTTCCAGCAGAGAGTCATTCATGGGGGCCTCCTTTCCCTCCCTGGACACCACTGGGTCTCAAAATAATTTCTCATATCCAAACACCCAGTCCTGATGTCCCCAAAGAGGAAAAATTACAACTAGAACATGAAGACAAAATGATCAGACAAGAAGCCAGGTCAATTGGCAGTGAGTCCAATATGGTGGTGATTTCAGTTTGGTGTAGACATTGTCTATGGGTAGGTAGGAATTAAAAACAAAGGAATCTGTGAGTGCCATCTTGTGGGGGTGTGTCCACCATCAGGTTTTTCCAGGAAGACTAGGCTTTCTGTGATTTCAGCCAGGCATGATCTCTTCCCTCTTGGATGAGTTGGCTGTGGCTTTCAGAGAGAGCAGTTAGCTGAGATGCAACAGATAGATTCCCTCTCAGGAATACCAGAGGATCCTGGTCCAGACTCCTATGATCCCAGTTTGTGCTTTTACCATACTGCACCCCCACCCCACCCTGCCACCTACCTTCTCTTTAGCAGGCCTCTGTGGATTGTGACCATAGGGATAGCTCCACGGGTGGTGGCAGCTCTCTGGGTAGGGAGCCCTCTTCTCTGGTTTCCAGGGTCTTGCACTGAGCTTAGTCCAAGGAGCTGAAAAGGGAATGTCTGAATGAATGAGGGAAGGGGCAACCTGTGGCTTAAAGCAGACTTAAGAAGCATTGTAACCAATTGCAATGTGCGTATCCTATTTACATCTTGGTTCAAACAGCAAACTATCTGTTAAAAAAAAAATTGTGTGTCAGTTGGGGAAGTCTGAACATTGGACGTTTGATGATATTAGAGAGTGATTATTATATTTTTAGGTGGGATAATGATTTTAGGGCTATGTTTTAAAAAAGAATCTGTATCTTTTACGTATGTATTGGAAATATTCAGGGAAGACCTAATATGATGTCAGGGATAAACATCAGTATAGCCTGGGGTGTAGGAAGGGGAAAGTACATGGGGGTGGCTGGGGGGAGGGAGATGAAGAAAAATGGGCCATGCGCTGGCCATCTTTGAGTTCATTATATGCTTCTATTTTGTGTGATTTTTTTTCCATAATACATTTTTTTGAAAACTTCTGAGTATCCTAGAAGGAAATTGGCATGGACTTAAAGAAAAAGTTGTTTGAAATACTTCTGTGGTCACTCCACTCTCCTGTTTAAAACCTCTTTTTTCCCATTATGCTTTAGAAACATCCTCTAATCATTGTTGTTGCCTATGGGTCCTTGCAAGTGTGGCCCTGGTCATGTCTGTTCCACTGTCCCCTTCTTCTGGCTCCTTTTACCCACCTTTGGACCACTTGCTACCAGCCCTAGCTTGGTCTTTCCCCTCCTTCACCTGGCTGACCCCTATTCATTCTTCACGTCCCAGCTAAAGTGTCCTTCCCACAGGGATGCCCCTCTCAAGCCTGCAACTTGAGTCCCATCCACTTGCTGTCACCTGTCTTTGCTTTTTATGGTTTTCTGCCGTAACCTGTACCCATTTTGAATCTATGTATTTATTCATGGAATTACTTTATTTCTGTCACTACCACTAGAGGGAAAACTCCTTGAAAACTATAACCCTTACATTCTTGGTACTCATAAGTGTCAATATTTGAGTATTAAATATATACATAAAAACAAAACAATATGGTGGTTTCTCAAAAAGTAGGACGTAAAAATTACTGTGTAGCCCAGCATTGCACTAACTGGATACATACTCCAAAGAATTGAAAGTAGGGACTGCAATAAATACTTGTGTGCCAATGTTCATTGCAGCATGATTCACAATAGCTAAAAGCTGAAACAAGCCACATTTCCGTCAACAGAGGAGTGGATAAACAAAATGTGGTATATACACACAATGGAATATTGTTTAGCTATAAAAAAGAATGAAGTTCAGACACATACCACAATGTGGATGAACCTTGAAATCGTTGTGTGAAATAAGCCAGACATAAAAGGACAAATATATGAGTCTGCTTATATACAATATCTAGAATAGAAAAATTCATAAAGACAGAAGGTAGATTAGAGATAACGAGAGGTGGGAGGGAGGGGAGAATGGGAGTTATTGCTTAATAGGTACAGAGTTTTTGTTTGCAATGATAAAAATGTTTTGGAAACATTTGTGATGGTTGTACAACATTGTGGCTGTACTTAATGCCACTGAATTGTATACTTAAAAGTGGCTAAAATGGCAAACTTTGTACTATATATATTTTGCCACACATAAAAATAACAATCAAAAAATATTATTAACCCTGCTGTCCCACATATCGGTAATTGTAGGAGATTTTTTTTTTTTTTTTTTTTTGGAGCTTGGAACCCTAGACAATTAGAGGAAACTATAGATTGTGCAGCCCCCAGGAGGACTGTGGCTGTCTTTTCTACTGGTGATGGAGGAGATGCCAGGAGGGCATGTGCTGTGCTGGAAACAGATCCTGTGAGCTCTGGGTCAGTCAGGGGTTCCCCAGATGCTGCTGCCAGCTCAAGAGCCACTGTCTTTCACAGGAGCTAGCTGTCAATCTGAGGAAGAGGCGTCAACATCAATTTATCAAAATCAGCTATGCCCTGCATGTTCAAGCCCATTTTTTTTCTCTCTCTCTCTCGGTCTGTTTATCCAGTGGCTTTGCATTTCCCTAAGTACTTTGGACAAACTCATTTGTACTCACATAGTCAAGTGCTAGCAGGGCTGGGGGCTGACTCCAAGAGTGGCTCACAGCGACAGGGGTGAGCACACTAGCGAGGTACCAGGGAAAAACATTGTCTTTATTGGTGCTTTGAATCCCCACTCTAGCTTGTGAGCCAGCCCAAGTTTCCTGCCAAAAACATGGATGCAATCTGGAAGGACTCTAACTAAGGCTGAAAGAAACCAGTCATGCTTCCTTTCCTGCTTCTCTATGACTGTCTCCTTTCCCTTATTTGTTATTTTTTTCTTTGTGCATAATTGTATGGATTCTTTTTTTAATTGCATTTTAGGTTTTGGGGTACATGTGAAGAACATGCAAGATTGTTGCATAGGTACACAGGTGGCAATGTGATTTGCTGCCCTCCTCCCCTTCACCTATATTTGGCATTTCTCCCCGTGCTATCTCTCCCCAACTCCCCACCCACTGCTGTCCCTCCCCTATTTCCCCCCAACAGACCCCAGTGTGTAGTGCTCCCCTCCCCGTGTCCTTGTGTTCTCATTGTTCAACACCTGCCTATGAGTGAGAACATGCGGTGTTTGATTTTGTGTTCTTGTGTCAGTTTGCTGAGAGTGATGGTTTCCAGGTTCATCCATGTCCCTACAAAGGACGCGAACTCATCGTTTTTTATGGCTGTATAATATTCCATGGTGTATATATGCCACATTTTCCCTGTCCAGTCTATCATCGATGGGCATTTGGGTTGGTTCAAGGTCTTTGCTATTGTAAACTGTGCTGCAATGAACATTCGTGTGCATGTGTCCTTAGAGTAGAATGATTTATAATCCTTTGGATATATACCCAGTAACGGGATTGCTGGGTCAAATGGAATTTCTATTTCTAGGTCCTTGAGGAATCGCCACACTGTCTTCCACAATGGTTGAACTAATTTACACTCCCACCAACAGTGTAAAAGTGTTCCTATTTCTCCACATCCTCTCCAGCATCTGTTGTCTCCAGATTTTTTAATGATCGCCATTCTAACTGGTGTGAGATGGTATCTCAATGTGGTTTTGATTTGCATTTCTCTAATGACCAGTGATGGTGAGCATTTTTCATATGTTTGTTGGCCTCATGTATGTCTTCTTTTGTAAAGTGTCTGTTCATATCCTTCACCCACTTTTGAATGAGCTTGTTTGCTTTTTTCTTGTAAATCTGTTTTAGTTCTTTGTAAATTCTGGATATCAGCCCTTTGTCAGATGGGTAGATTGCAAAAATGTTTTCCCATTCTGTTGGTTGCCGAATCACTCTAATGACTGTTTCTTTTGCCGTGCAGAAGCTGTGGAGTTTGATTAGGTCCCATTTGTCTATTTTGGCTTTTGTTGCCAATGCTTTTCGTGTTTTGGTCATGAAGTCCTTGCCTATGCCTATGTCCTGAAGGTTTTGCCCAGATTTTCTTCTAGGGTTTTTATGGTGTTAGGTCTTATGTTTAAGTCTTTAATCTATCTGGAGTTAATTTTCGTGTAAGGTGTCTGGAAGGGGTCCAGTTTCTGCTTTCTGCACATGGCTAGCCAGTTTTCCCAACACCACTTATTAAATGGGGAATCCTTTCCCCATTGCTTGTTTTTGTCAGGTTTGTCAAAGATCGGATGGTTGTAGATATGTTGTGTTGCCTCTGAGGCCTCTGTTCTATTCCATTGGTCTATATCTCTGTTTTGGTACCAGCACCATGCTGTTTTGATTACTGTAGCCTTGTAGTATAGTTTGAAATCTGGTAGTGTGATGCCTCCCACTTTGTTCTTTTGGCTTAGAATTGACTTTGCTATGCGGGCTCTCTTTTGGTTCCATATGAAGTTTAAGGTGGTTTTTTCCAGTTCTGTGAAGAAGGTCATTGGTAGCTTGATGGGGATAGCATTGAAACTCTAAATTACGTTGGGCAGTATGGCCATTTTCACGATATTGATTCTTCCTAACCATGAACATGGAATGTTTCTCCATCTGTTTGTGTCCACTCTTATTTCGTTGAGCAGTGGTTTCTAGTTCTCCTTGAAGAGGTCCTTTACATTCCTTGTTAGTTGTATTCCTAGATATTTTATTCTCTTTGTAGCAATTGTGAATGTCAGTTCATTCTTGATTTGGCTCTCTTTAAGTCTGTTATTGGTGTATAGGAATGCTTGTGATTTTTGCACATTGATTTTATATCCTGAGACTTTGCTGAAGTTGCTTATCAGTTTCAGGAGATTTTGTGCTGAGACAATGGGGTCTTCTAGATATACAATGGTGTCGTCTGCAAATAGAGACAATTTGACTTTCTCCTTTCCTATTTGAATACCCTTTATTTCTTTTTCTTGCCTGATTGCTCTGGCTAGAACTTCCAGTACTATATTGAATAGGAGTGGTGAGAGAAGGCATCCTTGTCTAGTGCCAGATTTCAAAGGGAATGCTTCCAGTTTTTGCCCATTCAGTATGATATTGGCTGTTGGTTTGTCATAAATAGCTTTTATTATTTTGAGATACGTTCCATCAATACCTAGTTTATTGAGGGTTTTTAGCATAAAGGGCTGTTGAATTTTGTCAAAGGCCTTCTCTGCATCAATTGAGATAATCATGTGGTTTTTGTCTTTGGTTGTGTTTATGTGGTGAATTACATTTATAGACTTGTGTATGTTGAACCAACCTTGCATCCCCGGGATGAATCCTACTTGATCATGGTGGATAAGCTTTTTGATGTGCTGTTGCAATCAGCTTGCCAGTATTTTATTGAAGATTTTTGCATCTATGTTCATCATGGATATTGGCCTGAAGTTTTCTTTTCTTATTGAGTCTCTGCTGGGTTTTGGTATCAGGATGATGTTCGTCTCATAAAATGATTTGGGAAGGATTCCCTCTTATTGGATTATTTGGAATAGTGTCAGAAGGAATAGTTCCAGTTCCTCTTTGTATGTCTGGTCGAATTCAGCTGTGAACCCATCTGGACCTGGGCTTTTTTTGGGTGGTAGGCTCTTAATTGCTGCCTCAACTTCAGACCTTGTTATTGATCTATTCAGGGTTTCGACTTCTTCCTGGTTTAGGCTTGGGAGGAGGCCACTGTCCAGGAATTTATCCATTTCTTCCTGGTTTTCTAGTTTATGTGCATAGAGTTGCTTGTAATAATCTCTGATGATGGTTTGAATTTCTGTGGAATCTGTGGTGATATCCCCTTTATCATTTTTTATTGCATCTATTTGGTTATTCTCTCTTTTCTTTTTTATTAATCTGGCTAGTGGTCTGTCTATTTTGTTGATATTTTTGAAAAATCAGCTCCTGATTTATTGATTTTTTGAAGGGTTTTTTGTGTCTCTATCTCCTTCAGTTCTGCTCTGATCTTAGTTATTTCTTGTCTTCTGCTAGGTTTTGAGTTTTTTTGATCTTACTCCTCTAGCTCTTTCAATTTTGAAGATAGGGTGTCAATTTTAGATCTCTCCTTTCTTCTCATGTGGGCACTTATTGCTATATATTTTCCTCTAGAGACTGCTTTAAATGTATCCCAGAGTTTCTGGTATGTTGTGTCTTTATTCTCATTGGTTTCGAAGAACATCTTTATTTCTGCCTTCATTTCATTGTTTATCCAGTCAACATTCAAGAGCCAGTTGTTCAGTTTCCATGAAGCTGTGCAGTTCTGAGTTTAGTTTCTGAATTCTGAGTTCTAACTTGATTGCACCGTGGTCTGAGAGACTGTTTGTTATGATTTCCATTCTTTTGCATTTGCTGAGGAGTGATTTACTTCCAATTATGTGGTCAATTTTAAAGTAGGTGTGATGTGGTGCTGAGAGGAATGTATATTCTGTGGATTTGGGGTGGAGAGTTCTGTAAATGTCTATTAGGTTTGCTTGGTCCAGGTCTGAGTTCAAGTCCTGGATATCCTTGTTAATTTTCTGTCTCGTTGATCTGTCTAATATTGACAATGGGGAGTTAAAGTCTCCCACTATTATTGTGTGGCAGTCTAAGTCTCTTTGTAAGTCATTAAGAACTTGCCTTATGTATCTGGGTGCTCCTGTATTGGGTGCATATATATTTAGGATCGTTAGCTCTTCTTGTTGCATTGGTCCTTTTACCATTATGTAATGTCCTTCTTTGTCTCTTTTGATCTTTGTTGCTTTAAAGTCTATTTTATCAGAGATGAGAATTGCCACTCCTGCTTTTGTTTTGCTCTCCATTTGCTTAGTAAATCTTCCTCCATCCCTTTATTTTGAGCCTTTGTGTATCCTTGCATGTGATCTGGGTTTCCTGGATACAGCACACCAATGGGTTTTGGCTTTTTATCCAATTTGCCAGTCTGTGTCTTTTGATTGGGGCATTTAGTCCATTTACGTTTAAGGTTAATATTGTTATGTGTGAATTTGATACTGCCATTTTGATGCTAGCCAGCTGTTTTGCCCATTAGTTGATGCAGGTTCTTCATTGTGTTGATGCTCTTTACCATTTGGTATGTTTTTGGAATGGCTGGTACTGGCTTTTCCTTTCTATGTGTAGTGCCTCTTTCAGGAGCTCTTGTAAAGCAGGCCTGGTGGTGATGAAATGTCTGAGTACTTGCTTGTTCACAAAGGATTTTATTTTTCCTTCACTTATGAAGCTTAGTTTGGCTGGATATGAAATTCTGGGTTGAAAGTTCTTTTCTTTAAGGATGTTGAATATTGGCCCCTGCTCTCTTCTGGTTTGTAGGGTTTCTGCTGAGAGATCTGCTGTGAATCTGATGGGCTTCCCTTTGTGGGTAACCCGACCTTTCTCTCTGGCTGCCCTTAGTATTTTCTCCTTCATTTCAACCCTGGTGAATCTGACGATTATGTGCCTTGGGGTTGCTCTTCTTGAGGAATATCTTTGTGGTGTTCTCTGTATTTCCTGGACTCGAATATTGGCCTGCCTTGCTAGGTTGGGGAAGTTTTCCTGGGGAAATTTTCTAGCTTGGATTCATTCTCTTCGTCACATTCAGGTACACCTATCAAACACAGATTAGGTCTTTTCACGTAGTCCCATATTTCTTAGAGACTTTGTTCATTCCTTTTTACCCTATTTTCTCTAATCTTGCCTTCTCGTTTTATTTCATTGAGTTGATCTTCGACCTCTGATATCCTTTCTTCTACTTGGTTGATTCGGCTGTTGAAACTTGTGCATGCTTCACAAAGTTCTCGTGTTGTGTTTTTCAGCTCCATCAATTCACTTATATTCCTCTCTAAGTTGTCCATTCTCGTTAGCATTTCTTCAGATCTTTTTTCAAGGTTCTTAGTTTCTTTGCATTGGGTTAGAACATGTTCTTTTAGCTCACAGAAGTTTCTTATTACCCACCCTCTGAAGCCTGATTCTGTCATTTCATCACACTCATTCTCCATCCAGACTTGTTCCCTTGCTGGTGAGGAGCTGTGATCCCTTGTAGGAGGAGAGGTGTTCTGGTTTTGGGTGTTTTCATCCTTTTTGCGCTGGTTTCTTCCCATCTTTGTGGATTTATCCACCTGTCGTCTTTGTAGTTGCTGACTTTCAGATTGCGTCTCTGAGTGGACATCCCTTTTGTTGATGATGAAGTTATTTCTGTTTCTTAGTTTTCCTTCTAACAGTCTGGCCCCTCTGTTGTAGGACTGCTGAGGTCCACTCCAGGCCCTGCTTGCCTAGGGATCACCTGCAGCAGCTGCAGAACTCTAAGGGTTGCTACCAGTTTCTTCTTCTGCTATCTTTGTCCCAGAAGGATACCCGCCAAATGTCAGTCTGAGGTCTCCTTTATGAGGTGACTCTTTGGATATACGGGGGTCAAGGAGCTGCTTGAGGAGACAGTCTGTCCTTTATAGGAGCTCAAGTACTGAGCTGTGAGCTCTGTTGTTCATTCAGAGCTGCTGGGCAGGTACGTTTATGTCTGCTGCAGCAGAATTCATAAACCCCTTTTTTTTTCCAGGTGTTCTGTCCCTGGGAGTTGGGACTTTATTTATGAGTTTCCTTTGTGCTTCTGCCTTTTTTTTTTTTTTTTTTTCAGGGCTGCCCTGCCCAGCAAGGAGGTAGCCTAGTCACTGTCTGCCTGCGAGGTTTTGCTGAGCTGCTGTGGGCTCCGCCCAGCTGCTGTGTGAACTTCCCTGCCATCCTGTTTATATGGGTGTAGTTAGAACTGCCTCGGCAATGGTGGCCCACCTCTGTATTGGCGTACTCTCTCTGTAATGGCAGGTTGCCTCGGCAATGGCAGGCTGCCTCAGCAATGGTGGACTACCTCCGTAGTGGTGGAGTGAGTCGGTAATGGCGGATGCCGCTCCCCTACAGAGCTGGACCGTCCTGGGTTCAGCTGTGCTTGCTGTGAAACTCTTAGCCCAGAGTGTTTCCAATCGCAGTTTTTTTTTTTATGGGGGTGGGACCAGCCAAGCCTGATCACCTGGCTCCCTGCCTCAGAGCCTTTTTTTTTTTAAGTTGAACGGTCGACTCTCTCCCAGGTGTTCTAGTTGCCTGTTGAAATGGCACCGGGATCTGTGTGATTTCCTTTGCGGTGACCAACTGCGCCAGCTGAAACAGCGGTGCTGAGATTCGCGGCACATTTTTGCCTGGGAATCTCCTGGCCTGGCTCCCTGTTTCAGTCCCCTTTTTTTTAATCAGATGAATGAGCGACTCTGCCTTCCTAGAGCTTCACTGCTGGCTAAAAGGGGACCCAGTCCCGTTTACTCTGCGCCGGGAACCACTGTGCCGGGGCGCCGGCAAAACAGCCGCGCTGGCGACCCGTGGGGCTCCTCCGCCTGGGAATCTCCTGGTCTGTGGGCAATAAAAATCTGTCTGGAAATGCAGCGTCCACTCACCCTCTGCGCTTTCACTGGGAGCTGCAATCCTGAGCTGCTCCTAACCGGCCATCTTGGATCTCGCTCTCCTCCTTTCCCTTATTTGATTCATCCTACTATCTGTCTTAACCTTCTTGGACTGCCATAACAAAATACCATGGGCTGGATGGCTCCAACAGCAGAAATTTATTTTCCCACCTTTCTGGAGGCCGTAAAGTCTAAGATCGGGGTGCCAGCATGGTCAGGTTCTGGTAAGGGCTCTTTTCCTGCCTTGCAGACAGCCACCTTCTCATTGTGTCCTCATTGGTGGAGAGAGGTACTGGTCTTTTTTCCTCTTCTTTAAAGGCACTAATCCCATTATGGGAGTCCTACCCTCATGAACTCATCTAACCTTGACCATTGCCCAAAGTTTCCATCTCCAAATACCATCACATTAGGGTTAGGGCCTCAACATATGAATTTTGTGGGTAAAAAAATTCTGTCCATTTCTGGGTTCCCACTGTCTAAAAAAACACTTCCAGTTTTCTATTTGTGAAAATTTGCTCTTGGAATTAGGAGATCCTGAATACACTTGAAGTCTCTTTAGGAGACCCTTGTTGGACTGTTGTATAGGAATGGCCTGGCCTATTGCAGCCAGGAAGCCAGCTGGCTTCCTGCCCATGGGATAGACCTCACTGGTCCATCATGGCAGGGGGACACTCTGTAAAGATGGCATTGCTAATGCCCATTCATAGGCTGTGTGTTGATTTAGATCAGTAATGCCTACAAGGATCCCCATGCCAAGCCTCGCTAGTAGCAGGAGCTTCATAAGTGGTGGGGACTGTAACCTCCTGGGACGTGGCTGGGGACCCAGCCCCGCAGTCTTCCAGGTAGTAGCTCCGTTAGTGTGTTGAGGTGCAACCAGCCTGCCTTCCCAGCTCTAACCCACCAGATTTCCCTTCCATTTCAGGATGTCTCCTTTTACTTTTTATTCAGAAGCTAAGAAGCCCTGCCATAGTTCCGTCCTTTAGCCCCTGTGAACTATCCTGGCTACACCTCCCAGCCCTCAGCTAGCTTGCACTGTGGCCTCTGGAGGCTGCTGCCGACCCTCATTGGGCATATTACCTCAAATGCTCCATGTCATAGCTGTCCTTTTTCTTCCCTTGACAAGTGAGAAAGGAGAGAGGGCTTTCTCAAACAAGGTGGGTGCATGTTTGAAGTTGGAGTTTTCATTAGGCGTCTCCCCACCAACTCTACTTTTTCTCTCTTACCATTGATCTTTGCAGTCTCTCTCAGAGCAAATGGTCCTCTCTGTGTCCTGTTCCCTGAGGCCTGCTGGGGACAGGATGCTGGGTAGTCTGACAGGCATGCCACAAATGTCCTCCGAGAGGACACTTGTGACACTCCTATGTGATGGGTTGATGCCTACCTTCCATCAGCCTCAGTATTTCTGTTTTAAGGAGTCCATTCCCTCCTTCTGGCCCCTCCCAGCCCCTCCTCCAAGCAGTTCCACTGCAATCAATAGGTCCTCATCCTCCTGAAAACTCAGGTTACAGACCCAGGTGTCCTCCAGAGTCCTCTCTTTCCTTCTCCTCCCAAATCCATTCCACCAGCTCTGCCTCCAGAATCTCCCCCAAATCCCTCTACTTCCCCACTTCCCTGTCTGTCTCCTTCCTGGCCTGTGGGCTGGAGCCCATGCTTCTCCCAGGAGGCACCTGCTGAAAGCGTGTCAGGCTAGGGAGCTCTCCACTTCCAATCCCCAGGATCTCCACCTGCATTTGGCCTGGCTTGGTTGCATTACCTGCCATTCAGAGGATATGGATTTTGTGGGAAATGAACCCCACACTTTACCTGACTGTGTGGATTGAGGTCATGCAGACGCTGCCTCTGTCAACTGCTGTAGTTTCCTGCAAACTTACAGGTTCACTTCCACAGCCCAGGGTGCCAAGACATTTCATGCATGGGGCTTTCAAAATGTAGATAAAACACTCTAGGTTTTTTTTTTCCTCTTCCTGAAGAGAAGGAAAGGATTTAAAACCTAGAAAAGGAATATATTGTCAAGAGTGTATTAGACACCAGCCAAAGATATTTAGAGGTAGAAAACCTAACTTGTTTTAGTTTTAGAAAAATAGTTTTTAAGACTTAACTCCCCAAATAATGGTTTAGGGAAAAACATGTACCATTTGGTTGCTTCCATTTCCCGTGTTGGAATTAGTAATGCAATTTGCAGTGCCCGCAATGATTCTGTAGAGAAGTGAGCTGAGTCATCAGGGTGTGAATCATCTTCCCAGGATAATTTATGATTCTCCAAATGAAAAGCACTTCACATATCAGATGTGACTAGTGAAATTCATCTGTCCTGATGCCAGAGCATGTTAGCTGGTCCGAGCTGCTAGAATTGATCAAGTACCATTTCACAAAGTTAATACCAGGTCGTTCATACATATGGGGAATGAACAGAGAGCTCATCTAGATGAAGTGGCCCCAGGAAAAAAAAAGTCCACTCTAACCTTGCCTAAGCAAAAAAGGCAGTTATTGGCTGCTGTAATTTAAGAGTTTAGGGTGCAGCAGGCTTCAGGTCTGGGTGTGCAGGACCTGGTCTCTCTCATCTCTCTACTCTGCCTCCTTCCCCCAACCTGGTCCTCAAACTTTGGCGTCATTCACCAGTTCATGGCTATATGGCTCCAGGCTTCCATCCTCCAGATTCCATAGCATCACGAAAGAGGCCTTTTCTTTCACAATAGCTCAGCCTTGTGTCCTGGCTTGCACTTCAAATGGACCCACCCAGATCACGAATCCATCCTGAGAGCCATTGTCGGGCCAGTCCTGGGCTCCCAACTCATCCTAAAGCTGGGGGTGCTGTCAACATCACCCACAAACCACTTGGACAGATTGTAGGGGAGGAGGGCTCCCCAGGTGAAGATTAGGATTGTATAGCTAGGACAGGAAAGGAACTCTGACCTGCAGACACAGCAAATGTCCCTACATTCAAATTCTTCTGTCTTTGCAGTCAGTCACCCTGCTCCTTCCAAATGGCCCTGCTCAAGCCACTCTGCCTCTTCCTGTTTCTTTTCCTTCTCCTTCTCATCCTCATCCTCTTTCTCTTCCTCCTCCTTTTTGTCAGGGACACTTTTCCAGGATTCACAAAAGACCAGGCAGACTGGGCATGGTGGCTCATGCCTGTAATCCCAGCCCTTCAGGAGGCCGAGGTGGGAGGATTTCTTGAGCTCAGTAGTTTGAGACCAGACTGGGCAACATAGCAAGACTTCATCTCTACTAAAAATGAAAAAAAAGATAGCCAGGTGAGGTAGTGTGTGCCTGTAGTCCCTAGTCCCAGCTATTCAGGAGGCTGAGGCAGGAGGATCACTTGAACCTGGGAGTTTAACCATGCAACGTGAGCTGTGATCGTGCCACTGCTTTCCAGCCTGGGTGAAAAAGTGAGACCCTGTCTCTTAAAAAAAAACAAACTAAAAACCCACAAAAGACCAAGCAAAGGGCTTGGTGGTTGACTCACTGAATCCTCATGGCCACCATATGAAGCACTATTAGGCATTAGGCATCTTGGGTTTCAGCCTCAGTCCTGCCCACTTTCTGAGGGTGTGGCCTTGGGTAAGACACTTTCCCTCCATGAATCCCAGTTTCCAGAATTAAATTGTGATGATGACAGTTTCTCTCCACGGTTGTTGTGAGAGTCAACAAGCTTGTGTGTGTGTAGCTCAGTAAGCAAGTACTCTCACCATTTATTTTTCAGATGAGGAAGCCGAGGCTACTATGTCTTTGTCCAAGATCCTCCAGCCAGTGGGTAGCTGACCTGGTATTAGAACCCAGGGCACTCCTCCCAAGCTGTGTGCCTGCTCGTTTTGCAGCATCGCCTCTTCCATTCTGTCTTCCTGAAAGGAAACGCTGTTTCTCATAGCAGGACTCACCTCCGCAGACAGGGGTCAGCATCAAGGGTCATTGCACATGCACTTGTTACATGTCTTCTCCCTCAGGCCCCAAGCTAGATCCTGAGAGGACAAAACAGAATTGTTCTGTGTTTCAGAGCTTTCATTTGATGGGGGGATCTGGGAGGCCTGAGGATAGAGGACTGACTTTCTGTGGACTTGGGAGGGCCTCTCCAGGAGAGTGACTCATGAGCCACATCTGCAGAGAGAAACTGGAGCTCACCAGGCAGAGAAGAGGAAGGGCAAAGAAGCATGCCACTTGCAGGGCTTACGTAAAGCACAGGGAGCTGAATAGCTGCTTCCTGAGGAGTTTGGCCATGGATTTAATTGTCTTTAGATTGTTGCCTGTTGCTAATGATGGTTTGTATTGCCCTTGTTTCCAGTGTGGAATAATTTATTGGCTATTTGGTGGTGCTATCAGGAATCTCGGCAGCCCTGAACATGTTACTAAGTGGTTTCAGCCACTCCAGGTATGATGTTTTCCTCCATATTGGTCTTCTATGGAAAGCCTTAAAAATATGTAGTAGATAGATATGCATATGTATGTGTTTGAAGAAAAACAAAATAAAACAATTTCTGTCATCAAAAATCTTGTTGAGAATGAAAATTCCAAGACTATCTTTTTTGTATTGCATTGAGCCTATCATGTTGTTAAACTCACATTCGCTATCATCAGACTGTGTTTTAATAATTTTCTCCAACCCACCTCTCTCTCTCTCACCATCTTTCTTAATGGTCTGGGAGATCTGCATTTGGAGCAACTGTCAGACCAGCTAATTCCCTTCTAACATCTGGTAAACTACAGGAGCAGAAATACACTGGGATGTTTGCAACGACCAAGAGGGGCCATGGGAGCAACGTGAGAGGGATCCAGACTGAAGCCACCTTTGACCTCTCTGCCCAGGTGAGGAATCTGTCCTTCTCCTGCCGTCCACGGCAGCAGAAAACCTGAACAGAACCAGATCTCCTTCTTTCTGTGTCCAGCTTCACACTCTCTGTGTGTGCTTTTTGGCCAAGAGAGCTGAGATTCAGAGTAAATGTCTATGTGTTTTAATAGAGGTGGATATGTGCTCAGCCATCATGAACCCAACACCAGCCAACATTTATATGGTACGTTTGAGGCACTGGGCACTGCTCCAACACTTTATGTGCACTTGTGAATGTAATCCCTTGTCATAACTCCAAGAGAAGAACACTAAAGCCATTTGGTTAGCCTTTCCTAACAGTAGCAGGAAAGGACTGGAGGAGAAGCCTTTGCTGGTTCTCTCCATTGTGCCATGTGTCAGGAGGGCACAGACTGTGCTGGGGCTGCCTTAGCAGGAGCTGAGTCGTCTGTACTGGGATCATGTGCTGTCCCTCACCTTGACCTGCACTGACATTTTACATGACAACAGAAACAAGAGTGGCACCAAACAATCTGACTGTTCTACCTTTACTACGTGTGGTCAGTGCTAAGGTTTTTCCTTTTCATTCTTTTCTTTCTCTTCCTTTCCTTTTCTTTGTTTTTCTTCCTTTCCCTTCCCTTCTTGATAATTAAAAAGATGTTAACTAAGTCTCTCTACGCTGCTATCTCTGTCCATAGTGGATCACAACGTACCGTGGGGACGCTGCTCTGTAACCCTCATGCCCATCTCTTTAACTCCTACAGCCACCTCCCACCCCACCGCCAACCATGGAAAAAGAAAGCACCTGTGTACTTATCTCACTCTTCTTTATAGTTTCTTGCTTAATATTGGGTGTTCCTAAGAATTACAAAGGGATAAATACATGTTGAGGTTCTTTCTAGAAATGAGGCTGTGTCAGTCTGGGTGTGCAAGCACGTGCCTGAGCGTGGCTGCAGGTGCTGCCTGGCTATGCAGCTGCTCCGCTCTGTCTGTTCTTTGTTTTTGCAGTTTGTCCTTGAGTGTGTGGATTTTTGTTAGCAGAGTTTCCTGACCCACGAATGCTGGTTGGAGGTGGCCAGTGTCTGGAATGATGGATTCAGGGGCGGGGTGTACTGGAGGATACCCTTCTTTTCCTCCTGCTCTGATGTTAGTTCTCTCCAAAAGCCATGATGTCCAAGATCATCGTAAGAACAAGAATAAGCACTGCCCTGCACTGACCACTCGCGAAGCACCATGCTCTGTAGGAAACTCCTTCTGTGTAGTATTGTTTCCTTGCAGCAACAGTCCCAGAAGTGCAACATTAAACTGACCCTGTTAACTGAGCATGGATATGCCAGGCACTAGGCTAAGCAGTCCATTTGTAACATCATTTCAAATGTTCTGTAATCTTATAAAAAGATATTATTGTCCCTACTTTACAGATGGGGAAACGGAGGCTCACAGAGGTTAAGCAGCTGACTCTGGCTATGCAGTTAATGAGTAAGCTAGGTTCGGGTGGGACTGCCCTCGGCAGCCTGGCTTTTCTGCCAGTGGTGACTGACCTAACATCCTTTGGCTTTTGGCTGGCCAATTTTTTTCACTCTCCCAAAGCCATGGTATTGAGGTCACCTTGCTGTCATCGACAGGGGAAAACACCCACTGCTCTTATTTATTTGTTTCTTTTTACAATTATTGCTTTTTTCACAAAAATAATTTCCTGCGCTGGTCCCATTTTCCCCAAACAGCATAAATGACTTAGCTACCTGGAGTGCCTCAGCAGCTGCCACTGTCTGACAGGGGACCTGCAAAGTTGCAATCATAATGACGAGGGGCCTCTGGTGAACACTGTCTCCTGTGGGGCTGGGAGAGAGAACAATCCCATCATAAGCTCATGCCTCCGAGAACTGACGTAGCAGGGAATGGATTTCTCCCTTCATTGGGCTCTGTGTTTTCCCCTTCATTTCCCTTTCAAAATGCCGGAGTGTATTAAATAAGTGTTCTCTTCCCCAGGGATCATTTAAACCTCTTACATATTTTGGTTTTTCATTCCTGTGGGTTGGTTGTTTTACATTTATTTTTGGGAGGTAGATTGGGAGTAGTATGGATAGTTTAGACATCAGAGACAGTTTTATTTTTATACTTTACTCTAAATAGCCTAAATAAATGAGGTTATGAACTCTCTGGCCAAAGGCATCATTTTCAGTGCCTACAACACTGACCATTTTGCTTCAACAAATAATTACAGAAACTGACACACATGGTGTGCATTATTTAGATGCAGCTTTAACACCAGGGTTTTGGCTGATGCAAACTTTCCAAAGCAAGCATTTTGCCAGAAATGACAAATCTCCTTTCCCAGGGTGCAGCAGATGTTTATAGGGACGGGTGACCTCTTGCTCCCTTCCCCATCCCACCACATCTTTTCTGCCAGTCCAGTGTTTCCTCTGCCACTTTCCTTTCTTACCCTGGGTGTAAGCATGCCCCCACCCACATGGGTTGTATTTTTGTTACTGTTAATTTTCACTGCACTCTGCCTCAAGTAATGCCTCTCTTTGAGAAGCCCTGGCTGCCCTGATAAGACAAGGATGGCCTCCAGAGACTTCTCTTAAAAAGATTCAGCATGTCCATTTATGTTTCTGAAAGGCCCTTGCACATGTTAAAAGTTTCCCTGTGCAAACATATTTCAGAGAATGTTTTCTTAGGCTTCAAGACTGTATTTCTTGGCCAGCGGGAAAGTGTTGTCTATATACTTTATAGTCTGAAATCTGAGATAATCTTGCATGATCAATAACTTGTTGATTTAGTTCAGTCACATCTTCAATATTGTCAACTCCAATTAAATGTGCAGTTCCACTCTCTACCATTTCCTCTGGGATCCCAAATTGCCCCAGGTGCCCTGTATTCAGAGCTGGCAGCAGGGCCATTTCCTTTTTGGCAAGAGGCTTAAAGGTAACCCAGGTGGCAAGGGAGATTGGGAAGAGCCAAGAAGTGAGGGGGAGCATTTCCACTGTGACCTTTGTATCGGCTTCCAGAGCATAGGAAAAAGAAGATGGAGTTTTGAGCCGAGCCTGAGAACAAAACCCTTGCATTTTCTTCCTGCTTCTTTATGACCAGTGTTAGTTTCAGACTGTTTTGAGCTGGAATTCTTGGACATATTCAGAGACAAACTGCATGGTACATTCTAAAATTTTTCCCTCCTAAGAAAGAGACTCATTTACAAGTTCTTCTGTTTTAGGAGCTTGAACATGTGAACCTCTTTTGGGAAACTTTAATTATGATATACATTGGTCAGGAAAAGAGAGAGGCATTTTCAAAGGAGTAAACGAAGGATTTCTTATTATAAAAATAAAAATTGTTTGGGCTGATACTCTAAGCAATGGTAGGAATAAGTCATGGCTGTCTATCAATCTTACTGTATCCAAGCATACAGTTTTGGCCTTTGATTACTTGATTTTCATTTAAACAAAGACCCATGTCATGGAGGCAGGAAGGTTCGGAGCCTGGGAAAGAGTGAGGAGCCAACTGATTTGCCCAGAAGGAGTGAACACCAGTAGACAAAATGCAACTCACAGATGTGGACCCTGGGACAAGCCATCTAAGGGCCCAGATCATTGGATGTTCCATCCTTTCTTAGAAATCTTGCAGGTCGGGTGAGGGGTGTGGAGAGCTGAGCATAGACCACCAGGGCTTTCTGAGGTTTTGGTGTTAGATGATTTAAAGGTCAAAACTTTGCTATGAAGAAGTCTAGAGAGATAACTGAAGAAAGATTTTGTACATTAAAGCCAGGTAGGCTCAGCCAAATAGCACACGTCAGCCCGGTATTATAAAGAAGAGAGGCTGGGAGGGAGAGAACAAACACCTTTTAAAGATTGAAAATTGGCAACTTATTTTCTGGACTGGATTGTTCCTTGAAAAATCACTTTAATCTCCAGCCATTTTCAAAGTTGCAGTGGAGGTGAAATAAGTGAATTGAGGTGATAGCACAGCCAGCCGCATTGGTTTCACGACCTGGAGCCAGGTGACCTTCCCGTTGTCTTCTCTTTTGCTGTGAAATTCCCTGAAAACGGCACCCTGGACGGTGTGGGTCTGTTTTCACAGTTTTCATTGCCTTGAGCCAGAGAGTTGAAATGATCCATGGGAAAGGAAACACTGTTGCTCTGCTGTTTCTGTGTAGGAGTTTGTAATTGACACGCCATGTGAAGATGCCGAGAAGATGTATATCGGAAACGCCATGTATGGAAATTATGCAGCTGTCTTTGCCCAGCTCATCATAGATGGAAGATCTCAAGGTTTGTCGCCAACATAGACAACTAGAATAATTATCTTCACTAGTATTATTTACCAGTGAAAACCCATTTCGCAAAGTTGCTTTTGTCTTGTAAATAATTCAGTACTAACTTTATCTCCTAAATATGCATGAAGAAATTTATCTGACATTATACGCTCTCATGTGTGGTGCACAGTTGTAGAACTGAATGAGTTTGAGGATCACAGAAATTTTATACCATTCCAGGAAATGAGTAAAGCTATAGGAAGGAGAGGTTAATAATGATCTCTGTGTCTTTCTTAGGGCCCCACTGTTTCATCGTTCCTGTCTGGGATGAAAATGGAAGATTGTACCCAGGAGTGACAGCTATTGATATGACATACAAGGAGGGTGAGTTTCCAGGTGACCCCTCTCCTTTGCTCACCCTTCCTACCTGCTTCCCACCCTACTCAAGGAGACTGACCTACCTTATATCACTGAGACAGTGAGCGTGGAGAAAGCTTCCCCAGGGAAGATGTCTGGATTTTGAAGCCTCCTGAAGTCTTTTATGTAGAACTGTTCAGGAATGTTGCAGATTGTCTTTTATGAATGTGCATTAGTCTGTTTTCCCCCAGCTTCTCAAATTTCCCAGTAACGAGGCAGTTTTGCCCACAACGCTGTTCTATCTTCTCTCTCCTTAGACTTGGGGGCTCTCAGAGGGGTGGCTGCAGCTCTCTTCTTTGCACCCCTGGCCACCTATTTTAGGAGCTTAAACATATGTGCTTATGAGGCCCTTGATGAATCCTAATGACTAATTCAGTGCCTTAGTTTGCTAGGGCTGTCGTACCATTAACTGGGGGGCTTAAACAATAGAAGTGTATTGTCTCACAGTTTTGGAGGCTGGAAATCCAAAACGAAGGTATCAGCAGGGTTGGTTCTTTCTAAGAATGGTGAGGGAATGATTTGTTCCAGGACTCTGTCTTTGGCTGGTAAATGGTTGTCTTCATGTTAACCTGGTGTTCTCCCTCTGTGCGTATCTGTCTCCAAATCGCCCCATCTTACCAAAGACAGAAGTCATTTAGATTAGAGCCCACCCCAATGACCTCATTTTAATTTGACCACATCTGTAAAGACTCTATCTTCAAATAAGGTCACATACACAGGTATAAGGGTTAGGTTTTCAACACATGGATACGATTTTACCCATAGTGCTTGGTGAGATCAGGACATGCCTGTATGCTCCAACGACTACTCATAGTCAAGGTCAAGCCAAGCCAAGGAAGGGAGTCTGAGAGAGAAGAAAAAAAAAGAGAAGGAAAAGCAGGAAGAGAAGAGGGAAGAAGTGGCCCATCCTTTGGTGAAAGGGACAGTCCCATCCTGGCCCTTAGTGCTTACTGCCCACTGCCACAGCTGCAGGCATGGCTGTAGGTGGGTTTGTGAGGGTTTTAGATGTCTCTTCCAGGGGTGACCGAGGCCCTGGCTGGGCTGGGCTCCTTGAAAGTGCCTTGCATGTCAAACATTGCTGAGAGCAGAGCAGTAGGACGAGCTCTGTGAAGTTGTGCTAGACATTGAAAACACTGGCAACAGCAGAAAGTCTCTGGTGTCCTTGTAAGCTGCTAAATGCAAGTATGTCCTTGTCAAGGGGTGAAGTTCTAAATAAAGACATTTGCTAAAGACAGATTGTTTTCCCTTAGATTCGATCTCTGTAAGTTTTCCCAAAGAGAAGACCCCAGACTCTGGCAGGCGTCTTTAGGAAATGTGTCTGCCAGATTTCAGGACCACCTCCGCCCCCCGCATTGCTTCTCCCACTTCCTGCTGTCCTTGTGGCTATTTTCCCTTGTCTTGTAGGCATTTGCTGTCACCAATTTGCTCTGTGTGCGGATGAGAGAACACTGGGAGGGAGGAGGGATTTGGGCACTTGTTCCCCATTCCTGGGGAGAGCAAGCCTGCTTCCCTGCTTCTGTCTTCAGCTTACCATTCTTTCAGTTGCTTGGAACTCTCCCTTTCTTAATCACAGTCACTGCTTGGGAGGTAGGTGTGCATCCTCCATATCCCCAAAGCACGCAGGCTGCACAGAAGGAAAGCCCATTCTCCATTCTCCTCATTCTTGCTAGAGAGGAAGGGTCCAGGCTGGTGGGAGAAACAGGCATAGCTCATCAAGGAAACAACATCCCCATGCCCACCCAAAAGGAAAAAGCACCAACAATTCTGAAAGTGAAATAAAGGGCTTTGTATTTTAGTGGAGACAGATGTGGGAAGTGGTAGGGAAAATACTTCTGATGCCGCATAGATTCCCCCTTTCTATTCTTTCCAGGTCTGCATGGTGTGGACAATGGGATTTTAATATTTCACAAGGTTCGGATACCCGGGGAGAACCTGCTGGACAAGTGAGTAGTTTCGCCTTAACTCAGGTCTATGGTGCAGATGATC
This sequence comes from Aotus nancymaae, assembly GCF_030222135.1. NCBI lineage: Eukaryota > Metazoa > Chordata > Mammalia > Primates > Aotidae > Aotus > Aotus nancymaae. The sequence continues at coordinate 69,734 of NW_026988603.1, forward strand.
TCACTGATCTCCAAAGTTGGCTTGGTTCTTGGGTCTCATGGGCTGCATGTTTGGGCTGTTTTCCCATAACCACCCTTACAGGGTTGTTGACAACTAATTGGAAAAGATAGATCTGCAGATAGAAAAAAATGTAAAATTAGTCAACATGCTATTGTCCAGACAGAATGACTGTTACACTTTAATATACAACTTTCCAGACTTTTCTCTATGCCCATATGTCTAAAGAGATGTCAGATTTTTACTAAACAAGATCCACTTCTAGATTCTATTTGTAAAATAATCCGTAATTTCCATTTAACATTATATAGCAAATGTTTTTATCTAACGCTAGGAACACACATGCATTATTATCTTTAGTACCACGATGATAGACTGTTAAATAAATGCTTTACGAGTTATATAATCACTTTCTTATTGTTGGGCATTTAGGTTTTTTCCTTTTTTTTCTGCTAATTATAAACAGATGGGTGCTATTGCTTCCTTTGTGAGTGGTAGGGGATAAGGCACTTTCAGCTTCCAGGTGTGTTCTGGAAGTGGAGCTCTAGGGGTTAATGATGTTCTTTACAGAAGCTAAGAAACACCAAGTACCTTTAATTTTCTCAGCAGCATTTCACACATCCAATAAAAATCCTGAGCCATAGTCATGTTAAATCGGTGACGAAGCCAGCAATCAGCGTGCACACAACCAGCTGTCTTCCTGCCTCCCTATGGATTTTCCTTGAATGCTTTACTCTTTTTTGTTACCAGTAGATAAATATTGTAGTGGATGCCAAAAGCTTAAGAAAATTGTATGGGAAAAAGTCTTAAAATGATTGGTACAACAAACCCCATGACACAAGTTTACCTGTGTAACAAACCTGTACTTGTACTGCTGAACTTAAAATAAAAGTTAAAAAAAATGGAGGATAAAGAAGTAGAGGATAGAATAGTGGTTACCATAGGCTGGGGAAGGTAGGAAGGAAGAGGGGATAGGGAGAGGTTGGTGAATGGATACTATTATAGTTGGATTGAAGAAGTAAGTTCTGGTGTGATACTGGACAGGTGATGCGTTGTATTTTTCAAAATAGTTACAAGTTTTGAATGTCCTCATTTCAAAAAAAAATAAATGTTTCAGATGATGAATATGCCAATTACCCTGATTGTATTATTATACAATATATACATGTATCAAAACATCACACTGTACTCCATCATGTATAATTGTTATATGTCAATTAAAAACAAAAGGAGCCGGGCGCGGTGGCTCACGCCTGTAATCCCAGCACTTTGGGAGGCCGAGGTGGGTGGATCACGAGGTCAAGAGATCGAGACCATCCTGGTCAACATGGTGAAACCCCGTCTCTACTAAAAATACAAAAAATTAGCTGGGCATGGTGGCGCGTGCCTGTAATCCCAGCTACTCAGGAGGCTGAGGCAGGAGAATTGCCTGAACCCAGGTGGTGGAGGTTGTGGTGAGCCGAGATCACGCCATTGCACTCTAGCCTGGGTAACAAGAGCAAAACTCCATCTCAAAAAAAAAAAAAAAAAAAAAAAGAATGCAAAAAGAAAAAGAAAAAAATGATTTTTTTTAAGTTAAATGAGGAAAGAATAGTCTTTTTGACAAATGGTGCTTGGACAAACTAGATAGCCATGTGCAAAAGCATGAAGTTGGACCTTTACTTCATACCATTTACAAAATTCAACTCAAAATGAATTACAGACCTAAATGTAAGAGCTAAAACTACACAACGCTTAGAATAAAATACAGGTATAAATTTTTTTGACCTTGGTTTAAGCAATTTAGTTAACCAAATTCTGTTTAACATTTTCCTCCTGTGAATTGATAGGAAATAAAATGGAAACAATAAAAGCATCTTCACAGTTATCCTGGTGGGTGCTAAAGCCCCCCAGCTCCCCTCAGGACCACCAGCATTTATATGGAAAAAGAAACTCAGAATAGCCAAAATAATCTTGATAAAGAAGATCAAAGTAGGAGGGACTCACACCTGTGATTTGAAAACTTACTACAAAGTAATCAAGACAGTGTGGTATTTGCATAAGGATAGATGTATGGACATTGGAATAGAATGAAGAGTCTAGAAATAAATCCTTACAATTACTGTCAATTAATATTCCACTGCAAAGCCAAGACAATTCAATGGGGAAAGAATAGTCTTTTTCACAAATGGTGCTGGGACAAACTAGATAGCCATGTGCAAAAGCGTGAATCTGGACCTTTACTTCATACCATATACAAAAATCAACTAAAAATGGATCACAGACCTAAATGTAAGAGCTTAGAAGAAAACACAGGTATAAATTTTTGTGACCTTGGTTTAAACAATCTATTACATATGGCACCAAAAGCACAACTAACCAAATTAAAAATAAATTGGACTTCCATCAAAGTTATAAAAAACTTTTTTGCATCGAAGAACACTATGAATAAAGTGAAAACCTACAAAGTGGGAGAAAATATTTGTAAATCATATATATTAATATCATAAGGCTGTAGTATCCAGAATATAGAAAGAACTATTACAGCTCAAGAAATAAAAAGGCAAATAACTCAATTTTGAAATGAGTAAAAATCTGAATAGACATTTATCTAAAGATTTACAAATGACTGCTAAGCATTTGAAAAGATGCTCAACATCACTGCCATTAGGAAGATACAAATTGAAACCACCACAAATGCCACTCTGTACCTACTAAGATGTCTTTTTTTTTTTTTTTTTTTGAGATGGAGTCTTGCTCTGTTTCCCAGGCTGGAGTGCAGTGGTGTGATCTCAGCTCACTGCAACCTCTGCATCCCAGATTCAAGCAATTCTTCTGCCTCGGCCTCCTGAGTAGCTGGGATTATAGGCATGCAACACCATGCCTCGCTAATTTTTGTATTTTTAGTAGAGACGGGGTTTCTTCATGTTGGCCAGGCTGGTCTTGAACTCCTGACTTCAGGTGATCCACCTGCCTCGGCCTCCCAAAGTGCTAGGATTACAGATGTGAGCCATCACACACGGCCAATGTCTTTTATTAAAGGGACAGACAATAACAAGTATTGGGGAGCATGGAGAAACTAGGACTGTTAGTTATACATTGCTGGTGGGGCTGCAAAATGGTGGCACCAACTAGGAAAACAGTTTGGCCATTCCTCAGAAGTGTAAAGTTATCATTTTATGACCCAGCAATTCTATTCCTAGGTATGTGTAAAAACATTATGTACAAGAGAATTGTAAATACATATCCACACAAAAACTTATACACAAATGTCCATAGCATAATTATTCACAATAGCAAAAAGGGGAAAATAATCCAAATATCCATCAACTGAGGAAATAGGAAAGAAAACATGGCATATCCATACAATGGAATATTATTCAACCATGAAAAGAATTGAAGTACTGACACATGCTATGATACAGACGAACCCTGAAAACATTATGCCAAGTGAAAGAAGCCAGACATCAAGACCACATCTGATATGTGAATTTTTTCCCAGAACAGGCACCATAGAGAGAGAAAGTAGGTTAATGGTTGCCAAGGGCTGGAGGGAGGGGAGTATAAGGAGGGACTGCTAGTAGGGTGGGGTTTCTTTTTGGGGTGATAAAATGATTTGGAATAGGATCATGGTGATGGTTGTATAATTTTGTGGCTATAAGAAAATCCACTGAATTGTACACTTTGAGGGGAAAAAATTTATGGTATGTGAATTACATCTCAGTTTTTAAAAAGTGGGTCAGTGTGCGGTCTGCACAGTCAGGCTTTGGTGCTGGTTTAATGTCTCAGGAAACCACTACCTCCCATGAGTCAAGTCTTTCTCAGCATCTCTTGGAGGGGACTCCCCCTGTTCTTATCTGCTTTCTGTCTCAAGGGGGAAGTTCCAAGATGGGGAAATCCTATCACTTCCCTGTGTGCACATGGGAGCCACCTGACTTCTTTTCTAGTGGTGCTATGTCTTTTTTTTGTGAAACCCCACCTCTCTTTTCCACAGGTTTGGTTCTGTGGCTCCAGATGGCCAGTACCATTCTCCTATTAGGAACAAAAGCGCAAGATTCAATGTCATGCTGGCAGCACTGACCCCTTCGAGATTAGCTGTGGCTTTCCAAGCTCCGGGTGTCATGAAGGTAGCTGACTCTGATTTGAATTTATCTACTGTTAATTCTCTCATGGCTCAGGAATGAGTAACAATTTCAGGAGCTGAGCTTCTTGAGCCATGATTGGTATAATATGGCCAGGGTTCCCGGTTAGATGCCGAGGAGTGCCAGGTGTCCATCCACAGGGAATATTTCTACGCCCTTCTTAAGAGGGGGTCCCACCCATCTGGATACCAGATGTGTGCTGCTAATCATGAGGGTGGAGCACAGGCGTTGTGCAGGAGAGATGACCAGGGAGAATGGGATGTTCAGAGCAAATACATCTGCTGGAGAAGCAGCTAAGGGCTGGCCTGTGTGGGCAAAGGTCGGCATGTCTTGGCTGAGTTCACCTAGGAGTGTTGATCCTCTTGTGTCTGTACAGGGTGTAATGTTCTCCATCACGGTCTGGAGGCAATGAGGCCAGACCTCCAGGAGCCATCTCTGCCTCCCCCGCCCTGACTCTCCCATATATTGGTTTGGACAGAGGAACCTGGAGAGCAAAGCTCTGGAATGGCCTCCTTCTCCTCCCCAGGGCCCCAGGCTACTTTGTTCTCTGGACCTTCTCTGTCTCTGCATGAAGGAAAAGCCTGCTTTAAGTAAGCTCCACTGAGCTTGGTGAAGCTGGAAGAAAAATTAAGACTCCCCAGGAATATATATCTGGGGCATGAGTCCAGCTTTTCCATCAAGAAGGAATAAATTTCATTCACCTGACTTTAGGCCTGACATCAGCCCGCAGTCATCTGAATAGCAGGAAAATCTTTCTTTACTCGCTTCGAGGTCGGCCACGCTTCACAGACGGCCTGCCCTGACCCGGGCTTCCCCTTACGGTGGTGTTTCCTGCAAGGGGCCACAGCTGTGGCCATCAACATGTGCACTCGGGCCTGACCTCACGCCCGCCCGTGCACCCCAGTTCCTGTGCTTGTTTTGTGGTGGCTCTTTAAGTGGGGCCGGGTGGGTGTTCAGGTCTGAAGTCCCATGTCAGGAGGGGCCCAGGTCCCTTGGCTGAACTGTCTGATACTGAGTGAGACCCCAGAGAGCCTTGTGGTGAAGATACCAGCACAGACAGCATCAGAGTGCCGAGGAAAACTGGTTCCTCAGGTCTGCAATAGAAGCCATTTCAGCCATCCTCAGGACTCCAGAGAGAGGCCAAAGTAGGAAAGCCAGGCAAGCCTAGAATTGCATGAAAGGGAAGACTGGTTAAACATCTGATGCAGGCTTAGCTGAAGCCATGATAGCAGTCTCTGCACAATATCCCCTCTGACTGCAGTAGCCTGTAGACTGTCCTGACTGAGGGGCCCTCTGAGGAGACTGCTGGCTGCATATCAAAAACACATAGTGGTCAATGGCCAGGGAGGCTGCTAGGAAACCCTGTGCTCTTGCTGGTATTGGAGGGGGTGATGATGCATGAAGGACGTCCATGCCACCAGCAGCCCTGCAGGCTCATTGAGGTCCAAGGTGGGGTTGTGTGGGGCAAGGCGTGGGGTGGTGCAGACCAGACCAGGCAGGGGTGGGGGCCTTCTGGGAGGGCCTTGGTTTTAAATATCACCAGATCTGGAATGGGTGGGGGTGATGTCTCAGGGAGAGGAGCCAGAATGGTGATTTTGAAAAGGTTCCTGTTCTCCATTCTACTGAACATCATCACAGGCCAGCCCCTGCCAGGCCCAGGAGGGTCTTGGGGGCCACATTTGCATCAGTTCCTTTACTGGTTGTCTGATGTGCAGATTTCATTCCTGGCAACACAGAGGCGTGATCATGATTACAGGCAGGAAAGCTTTGGGCTCAAGTCTCATCCTGGCCATGACCAGCAGTGGTGCCGTGGACAGTCCATAGCGCTCTCTAGGCCTCAGTTTTGTCTTTAACACCAGATCTTATGGTTCATGGTTTAATACCACAGTACAATTTGAAGTTACAGATCGTATATTTCTATTTTTTTTCTCTTTTCTGTTTCCAACAGTTTGATGAAAGTGGATATAGACTACTGGAAAGAAATGACTTCTTCTTGCACTTTATGAATCAGTTTTATTTTTGAAAAAAAAAATTAAACATCTTTGAAGCTTTTTTTTTTTTTTAATAAGGGGAAGTATGTTTTCATGGAATTTACTGCATCAAGAGACCTGCGTTTTCAAAACTGACTTACTAGTGTTTTTGAGCAGATGTATTATGTAACTTGTGCCCCTTCTTTGGTACAGGCACAAAGCAGACTCAGCTATGGGATCATTAAGGGTTCTTTAACTGAACTCGTTGAAAAGTAAAGGGATGTGTAAACGTAACTGAGGTAAGGGTGCTGTCTGTAAGACCTTTGAACTTCCAAGAGTAACAGTGTAATCTCTGGCCCTGCTCAGGCCTGTAATCCCAGCACTTTGGGAGGTTGATGTGGGAAGATCACTTGAGCCCAGGATTTGGCAACATAGAGAGACTTAGTCTCTGCAAATAACTTACAAAGTAGCTGGCTGTGGTGGTGCACACCTGTGGGCCCAGCTAATTTGTAATCCACAGGCTGAGGTAGGAGGATCGCCTGAGTCTAGGAGGTCAAGGTTGCAGTGAGCCGTGATCTCACCACTACACTCCAGCCTGGGTGATGGAGTGAGACCTTGTCTTAACCCAAAACAAAACAGTGTATTCCAAGTACAGGGTATAAGTTTTTTTTGTTGTTGTTGTTGTTTGTTTGTTTTGTTTTTGAGACAGTGTTTTGCTCCTGTTGCCCAGGCTGGAGTGCTGTTGCTCAATCTCAGTTCACTGCAACCTCTGCCTCCTGGGTTCAAGTGATTCTTCTGCCTCCGCATCCCAAGTAGCTGGGACTACAGGCATGTGCCACCGTGCCCAGCTAATTTTTGTATTTTTAGTCGAAAACGGGGTTTTTCCATGTTGGTCAGGCTGGTCTTGAACACCTGACCTTAGGTGATCCATACCCTCGGCCTCTTGAAGTGCTGGGATTACAGGCATGAGCCACCGTGCCTGGTCAGTGTATAAGTTTTTATTGGCAAAATTCTCTTTTATATGTCATTATGGGATACACATGTGAAGGAGAAACCCTCCTGAACAGAGCTTAGTGATAAATCCTACCTATATATAAAAATCAAGGGTGAGTGCCTGGTTCTTTTGATTTGCAGGGAGTGTTTCTAGAACACCACCCTTGCTCATTCCTACAAAGATTAAAATTTTGTGTCTCAACTCCATGTTAACATAGGAAAGTTGTTTCCACATGAAGCACCTCCCCATTTTACTGGGGCTATTATGCCTTATTCCAACTTTGTTTTCATTCTGTGAATGTAGTAGTCAAGGACTGAAATGTTGGTTCTTAGAGCTGAGTCCTATCTGCGCTGCAGTTTGCTGAAGCTTCCTAGTGACCGCCCCTCATTGAGGCTCCAAGAGTTGAGACTCTTTGAGACAAGGTAGGTTCCTTGAGGGACATCTTACCCCCAAATAAGCATGTGGGTTGTGACTGGCCTAATTCTGCTTGTTTGGCCCCATTCTTGTGCGATGTTCCTTGTGTATCTGGTCCTTCCAATGTTGATTCTTTCTCATTACTTATGCGCACTACCCTGACACAGTCATGCCCCTCTCCTGTCTCTCCTCTAGGTATACCTGCTTCTGGGCATGTGCTACTTCTGACTCCTGTCTATATCATTACGAGATCTCTAGCCACTCTGTGCCACTCCTAATTTTCTAGTTTTCTGCTTATTACCTTTTTACACTGTGACTGTACTCCCCAGTTCTGTAGTGGGCAGTTACCTTTAACGTTACCTCTGTACCTTTTCTACCTTTGCTCTCTTAAACGTGGTAGTTCCCACCCCCCACTCCCCGCCAAAAAAAAAATACTGTGGAGACAGTACTTCTATTTTAGCCACAACTGGAAATGGAAAGTTGGGAGCCAGGAGTCAGTGCCAGTCATAACTTGAAAATGACACACTGTTGACTACATATTCCCTCACCTCCATTTGGCACTGTCATTTACTCATGACATCTACCTGTCTTGGTCCACTTTTACTTCCCTACCCTGCCTCCTTTTCTCCCCCCAGATGGGGTTCCCAGACCACCTGCTCTATCCCACATTGCTTCAGCCATTCTCTGGACCTTGTCATCAACAGGCTTGAACTATGTTACATTGTACTTGGTCTGTTTAGTCTCAGGAGGTACACCCACCTCATTAGGACAGCTGACATCCTCTACATCTCCTATAGAACTGCCCACTCTGGAGACTATTAGTTGTGTTACTCTTCCAGTTAACCTCATAAGGCATCCTGGATGCTCCCTGGTCAGATTAGACTCCATCCCTGCTTGTACATTACCTTCACCACTGAACTTTAAAGAAAGACTTCACCTTTCTCACTTGGCTCACTACAAATGGGTTCTACTGTGACTGTAATGTGTCTCATTTTTTAGCACCTGAGTTCCTTAAACTCCCAGTTTACTTGATAACTTTCATTCCTAGTAGATCAACCATATGAGAAGTTAAAGGCCATTAGCTGGGAATTCCTTGGTCTTTCTTAATACTTTTGTCTAGAGCAGTAGTTTTCAACAGGGCTGCCCATTACAATCATCTGGAGAGTTTTAAAAATACTAATTCTTGCATGCCACTCTTCAGACATTTTGATTCATTTCATTTGTAATATGGACTGGGTATTAGAATTTTTAAAGCTCTCCAGGTGATTGTGATGCTCAGCTGAGGTTGAAAACTGTTTCTGAAGCTCTGTCTCATTAGGTTTCCTTTACCAGGAGAGAAGACACTCAGGCCCCTTCCAAGGCTGTCTCTTTGGCTTCTGCAGAATTCTGCATCTCCCTCAGGACCTTCCTTGTTCTCCAGTACATCATCTCTTTCTGGCATCTGCAGTCTCGCCCTGCTTTCTATTTATAAATGCACATTTTCTTTTTTTTTTTTTTTTTTTCTTGAGACGGAGTCTCACTGTGTCCCCTAGGCTGGAGTGCAGTGGTGTAATGTCAGTTCACTGCAACCTCTGCCTCTTAGGTTCAAGCGATTCTTGTGCCTCAGCCTCCCCAAGTAGCTGGGATTACAGGTGCCTGCCGCCATGCCTAGGTAACAAATGCACAGATTTGACTTAAAATTTCTTTTAGTCGATGCTGTCATTGGCCAGTTAGAAGTGGTTCACTGTCACATTCTTTCCAAATATTTTGCCCATTGGCCTGTTGTGATCTGCCCTCTGCACCTTCCAGAAACATTGATATCTACAGCTCTGAATTCTCACATTTTACCTCAAGAGTATATGATGAGGCCACTTTCTCCCTTGAAATTCTTCCTTTGCTTCTGTAATACAAAAGTTTATCAAGTTTCCAAACTGCTACTATTGCTGCCTTTCTCAAGTTCCTCAAACTTTCGTCCTTGGTTCTCTGCTCTGTCCTCTCCTGTGACTACCCTAGCCATTCTCTTGGCTTAACTAGCACATCCAAGCCGACCCCCCTCCATCTGATCCTTTTCTTCAATTCCAGCTTTACTCTTTCAGCTGTCTAGTAGACATACTCAATGCATGACCTTACTTTAGAACTCAGTGTATTTAATCATAAACTGTTCATTTGGTAGGGAATTCTGTACACCAGGTAGCATTTCTGTGGTAAGTGGTTGATATGATTTTCATGTTTCTAGTCTATTACTGTAGCTTGGAAGCTCTTTGAGAGCCGTGTTAAACATCTTGTACCAGAGGCCCAAACACTGCCTTGCACTAAGGTGCTCATATATATTTGTCATTTTTATTTGAAGTAGATTCTTTTCTTTCTTTCTTTCTTTTTTTTTTTTTTAGACAGAGTGTCACTCTGTTGCCCAGGCTGGAGTGCAGTGGCGCAATCTCAGCTTACTGCAACCTCCGCCTCCCAGGTTCAAGTGATTCTCTTGCCTCAGCCTCTTGAGTAGCTGAGTTACACGCACATTCCACCATGCCTGGTACCTGGCTATCTCTGTATTTTTAATAGAGATGAGGTTTCACCATGTTGGTCAGGCTGGTCTTGAACTCCTGACCTCAGGTGATCTACCCCCCCCTCAGCTTCCCAAAGTGCTGGGATTACAGGTGTGAGCCACTGGGCCTGGCCTGGATTTTCTTTAAAGTGCCTGAAACTGCAAACGTTCTCTCTTCTCTTTACTATAATCTTTTTGTTGATTCCGAGTCATCTTGTTCCACTGCTTCTGTCTACATTATGAGTCTCTTGGAAGCTGTTAAATTCTTTTTCAGTATCTCCTGTGAGGAAGCAATACAAAATTGTTATTCATTTTAACACACTGATAGAAATCATGATGAGTTTTATGAAATAGCTTGTTCTCACGAGAAACATTGGCCATGGTTTGCTTTAGTTTCTTTTGGCTACCTTACTGTAGACCTCTCTTGTTTTAGGTTATGTTTGTTTTTATAATGGCATCAAGGTATAACTACGGAGGAGCAATGACTAGTATTAATGTGACTGTCCTGAAATTACAGTCATTAGTGAAAAATCATTAGCTAAGTAATCACATCCTTTATAGCACAGTGAATACCTAAGTGGCACTTCTCAAACCTGAATGTGCACATGAAACACTAGGGTATCGTTAAAATACAGATTCTGATTCTCTAGGACTGTGGTGGGGCCTGAGAATGTGCATTTCTAACAAGCTCCCAGGGGATGTTGATGCTGATCCAGGAATTGCAAGTAATGAATACTTGTAACTGGAACAGTATGGTGCAAAAATTTATAAAGTCAAACATTTTCACACCTGAGGTGAATGAGTAATACACTCTTTTTTACCCTTCCTCATATTTCACCTATTCACACATATTTAGGGGGGTTTATTAGTTTATTTTTGCCAACATACAATTAAACTGTATCCATGATGTTGTAACTTTTCCATTTAAAATATGGAAATCCCTATAAATAAGTAGATACAGAATGATTTTTTTCTAATTTATAGACTGAAAATGAGAATTTCATAATAGCTGTTTTTAGAGTAACTTGCTTTGTTTTGATCATCTCTTATCACCTGTAATCACTGATTTAATAATCCACTTAAAAATATTTTATAGCATTTATTTTGTCATTTGTTATAAACATTTTTAATGGAAATCCTGTGTTTGGCTATTTAAGTGAACATTAATTGTCATGAGCCATTATAGGGAAATTAATTTAAAATAAGACATGAATTATAACAAAACAGACAATAGCAAATCTTGCCAAGGATATAAGGAACAAAAACTCATACACTGCTGATAGGGTATAAATTAGTACAACCATTTTGGGAAACCAGGCGATATCTACTAAAACTGACATATAACATGCCCTGTGACTCAGCAGTGGTATACATATGTTTGCCAGATTTGCACCAGGATGTTCTTAGCAGCACTCTACTAACCCTAAGCTAGAAACTGCCCACTTACCCAGCAACAGTAGAATCAATGAATATGTTAGGATATATCATATGTGAAATAGCCATTAGAGTGAACAGACTACAGCCACGCAATATAGATGCATCTCACAAATGTGATGTTTAAAGGACAGGAGGAGCCAGCGCACACCACATAATTTCATTATATAGTACAAAAAAAGGCAGTATAAGTTTGTGCTCTTAGGATATTGTCTACCTTTGGTATGTGGTGGGGAAGTGAGAGGGTTGGGAGTTTGGGTGTTGGGGGGTGGGGGTAGGCAGACTAGAAACATAGGATGACTATTAGTGGGCAGATAATATTCTGTTTCATAATCTGGGTGTTGTTATGGGGTGGAGGGTTTTCAGAGCTGCACAATTAAAGTCTGTAGATTTTGTATATATTATACTTGAAAAAAGTACATAAATGATGGTTCAGCCTGGCCTGTGGTCGTACTGAAGAACATTCATTTATATTAATGGGGTCCATCATTTGGAAGGTGAGCTCCAATCATTATCATTCATTCAAGTCCTATTTTGGTATAGTAATTTGGGAATTAGATTCATGGGATGCAATCCCACATGGGGAAACATGACAACTTTCCTGAGAGTTGATGTAAACTGGGAATGAGAACTAATAATTTGCTCATAGATTTGTTGTAGAACAGACAGAATTACTATCCTTACAGAATTCAGAATGGACAATGTGCAATATTAGAATGCAATGAAACTTCAGTAGACTAAATGGCAAATAATTAAAAGCTGCCTTTTGAACTGAGAGTATGCAACAGAACCATGTATCCCATAGGAAAGCTATCCTTGCAGTTAATGTAAGAGTTTAAGATGCTCGAATTGTATCTTAAGATAAGCTTACAAAATTGGTATCAGAAAGCAAATGCCATAAAACAGTACCCCAGCAAGAAGGTGGTGGTATTACTGATGTATTGTGGGGAATGTAGTTTCAGATGCCGGGGGACGTTCCCCTATCCTTAGGAATTGGCGAGGAAAAATGACTCCCCCGGCCGTGACCTGCGTGGTGACGTGAATGAGCACCACAAGAAACCATTTTGACACTTCCCTGGACCTGCCCGGGCGGGGCGGGGCTGGGAGGCGGGCGCACGGCGATGGCGTCACCTTCCGGCGCCGCCGCTTGGTTTCCCTGGCAACTGGCGCGGTCGGGGCAAGGGAGATGCTGGCGCGGTCGGGGCAAGGGAGATGCTAGCGAGGCGGCAGCGCGATTCCCTCCAGGCGCTGAGGCGCCGCAATCAGGAGCTGAAGCAACAGGTAGGGTCAGGCTGTGTAGAGGGGCCTGGGGCGGACGATAGGAGGACGCAGCTGCGCGCATTACGGCTTCCTCACCGTGCCCCACCTAATCCTGGGAGCTTGGCCCCAACCCACTTACCTTCCCAGGTTGTAACGCTTCCTTACCCCTTAGCATTCCAGCACCAAACCCGGCTTCAAACCCCTCCTGCTCCCAATTCAACCCTCAGCCAACGGTGAAACCTCCCAAAATTCGTGACTATCAACTAAGCGCCCCTTCCTCCAATCGTCACTCCCACCGGACACCTCAGCATCCTACCCGAACAACTCACTAACTCACCTCATCTCCCAATCTAAACTTATATCAGTAACCATTTCCAACCCAACTCTGAGGCCCGTTCCTCTTCTCCACTTTCCAAGCTCATTTCCTTTGAGCCTTCTTTCAGTGGAGTTTATTATTGCCTCCATGAACTCAAGCGAAATAGGTGTCAAGGAATAGTCTTAATATGCAAGAACATTAAGATCTGACAAATGAGCAGAGGAGGTGAATGAGAGAGGAAATACAAGTAACTCAAACAAATGAGGAATGTTAACTTCAAAGTAATTGCAAAGGACATAAGGTATCACAAAAAGTTTTAAAAATCACAACAGTCAGTCTTGAGGAAGTTGTGATGAAGCAGGCATACTCACTGCTCCCGTGTATCAGGTGCCTGTACAGCCTTTGAGGAAAGCAGCTTAACAAGGTGTAGCATACATGTATGCACTTAGGGTTTCACTGTGTTGCCCAGGCTGGTCTTGAATTCCTGGCCTCAAGTAATTCTCCTGCCTCAACCTCCCAAAGGGCTTGGATTACAAGCATGAGCCAGCCTCAAGAGATTTAAAAGACATACTGACCAATTTCAATTTGGATATTAGTTTGAACAAAAAAAAAAATTGTAAAAAAAAAAAACACAAATTATGTGACAGAGAAAATTGAACTAACTGGATATTTGATAATTCTAAAGGATTATTACCTTTTTTAGATGTGATAATGGTGGTGGTGTTACATTTTATGAAGAATTTTTACTTTTTAGAGATGAACATATCTTTTTAGAGATGTTATGCAACAAATGATGAGGGGTGAGGAGGCATACAAATGGAACATGGTTGACCATGAGTTGATCAGTGTTGAAGCTGTATGAAAGTGGCAATTCTTCTTCAAGATCTTTGGCTCACTTTCTATATGTCTCCAGCTCTTCAGTGGCGTGGCTGATCTTTTCGTCTACTTTAGAAAGTTTCTCTTCTTTCTGTAACTGATAATTTTCCTCTACTGAAAATTTCCTGTAAAGTTTCATTGCATTTTCTTGATATAATTCAGTCATTGCTTTAAGTTTCTGTTGAAGCTTCTGATTCATATTTTCAAAATGTGCGTTTTCTGACTGCAATGATGCTTGTTCGGTCTGAAGATTTGTAATATGTTCTCTAAGCTCTTCCTTTGTTTTATCAATTTATGATAACTGAATCTAAATTTGGTTTCTTTCTCCTTTTAAGATTTTGAAAGAAGCAATTAACTTGGCAGCATGAATGAGTTTCTTCAAAACTCCTTTTAGAGGATTACTTAAGTAAACACCATTTTCTGATTCATTGTTCATTTCTAATTCCAAGTTATTATCATCCATTATATTTTCTCCAAGCATAGTAGCCCGATCTTTCATCTTTAGCAAGTGTTCAGAGTCTTGATGTAATTTTCTTTATCATTTATAATTTATTCTGCATGTACTTTGAAGTCTTCAAGTTTATTTTCTGTTTATTAAATTCACTCACTTGTTCTTTACATACTTCAGCTTCTTGCAAAAGCTGTTTCTGGCTTTCCCGAAGATGCAAATTTTCATTCAAAGCTATTCGTTGCTATCTTCAGTCATTTTTCATTCATTTGAAATATCTTGAAACTCATTTTGGCTTCAGCTACTCGTGATTTGAGGGATTTTGACTCATCTTCTAGAGACTGTATCCTTTTTGAAATATCTGCCATCAACTCATCTTGTTCAGAATGTTTAGATTTCTTTTCTTTTAACTCTTTTACTAGACAGAGTATTTTATCCTCAAGTTTAGAATTAGACCTGTCAGCTTTTCACAGCTTCCTCCAAACTTTATGCTTCTATTGCCTCCTTCTCGTAGCTGGCATCCTTTAAAGATGACTCTACTTCATAGCCTTCATACTGTCTTTGAACAAGGCAAAATTTTTCAAGTAGTTTACATTTTTCTTCAATTAGTCCAGAAAGTGTTACAGCAAGTTTTTTCTCTCTTCTCATATAAACAAGACTCCTAACCGATCTAAAACTTCTCCACAAAAAGAGAATAGCAAAAACTCCAACAATAGCTGCAGATATCACCAATTCCCCTAGAAAATCATAAGGATTAGGATCTGGTTTCATACCATCTGGCAGTGCTGCCACAACCCCGGGTAGCTCCTCCAGGAACAGCTGCAAGTATGGCTGAGGGGCAGTCCCCAGCTCCTCCACAGGGCCAAGGCTGCTCTGGCGGGTGCAGTAAACCTGGCAGTGTCTGGACCACAATAAGCAGTGAAGAATACGCAGTCTTTGGTCTGGAACCCGAACTTGGCAACCGGCGTGGACCACTGTGGAGCCAGCTGCGGGGGGAGCTGGGGGACGCAGGCACCTACAGGTGCACTCTGCCCATCCCGGCCCCCTTGTTACACTTTACATCCTGAGGCAGCACAGGGCCAAGCCCAACCCACACAAGCCTGTGAGCCACCCTGTCCTTGCCACCCACCCCTGGCCAGAAAGCATAAAAATGAAACATATGGAAATTCTAGAATTTTAAAATAAAACAAATGAATTTAATAAGTCAATGAATGGGTTTCACAACGGAGTAGGCATAAATGAACAGGAAGATAGACCAGAATGAAATGCCCAGACTAAAACATAAAGAGATAAAAAGAAAAGTCTGAAATGAGCAAAAAGTATGTATAAAACACTAAAAGTATCTAACATATTGAGGCCTGAAAAGTAGATGAGAAAAATAATGGGACAAAAGCAATATTTAAAAATATAATAGCCAATAGTTTTCCAAACCTGATAAAAACACATCAAATCACAGATTTGAGAGGCTCTATGAACCCAAGATGGATCGATACAAATAGAAACTCACCTAGGTATAGCACATAAAATGACAGACAAAGTAAAGGAGAAAATCCTAATAGCAGCCAAAAGAAAAACAAAAAGGCATATTACTATGAAAGAAGCCAAAGTACACTTTGGCTGACTTCTCAGCAGAAGCACTAGAGAAGCCAAAAGAATATTGAAAGAAAATAACTGCCATTCTAGAATTCTGTGCCTTGCAAATGATCCTTAAAAAGTAAAAGCAAAATAAAGATATGTTTACACAAATTATAGCTGAGAGTTTTTTTAGCAACATATTTGCACCAAAGAAAATACTGAATGGAATTTTTAGGCAGATGCAAAATGATTCTACTTGGAAGCAAAGAAAAGATAGAAGGAGGCATGAAAAGGCAAATTTGAGGGTAAATCTTGATGAAGATTGGCTGCATAAAGTTACATCGATAATGATTTGTGGAATTAAACTTATATAAAAACAGTTTTGTGTATATACATATATGTGTGTGTATACACACACACACCCCTATATAATTTAAATGGACAATGGAGGCACAAAAGGTGGGAGGGATTAAGTTTTTTTATATTTGTATTCCAAAGTTCTTGCATTATCTGGAAGGTGATCGAAGAATTTATACATGCCATTCTTTAAGTTAAAGGTGATTGTTATAGCCTTTAGAAAAAAATAGTAAAAGTTGGCTGGGAGCAGTGACTCATACCTGTAATCCTAGCACTTTGGGAGGCTGAGGTAGGCAGATCACTTGAGCTCAAAAGTTTGAGACCAGCCTGGGGAACATGGTGAAATCCCATCTCTACAAAAAATGAAAAAACTAGCTGGGCATGGTGCTGTGCACCTGTAGTCCCAGCTATTTGGAGGTTGAGGCAGAAGGATTGTTTGAACCTGGGAGGTCGAGGCTACAGTGAACTGAGATTGCACCACTGCACTCCAGCCTGGGTGACAAAGTGAGACCTTGTCTTGAAAAAAAGAAAATACTAAAAGTAGATAAACATATAATTAATAAGCTAATAGAGTAAATAGAATAATAAAAATATTCATTTCAAATGAAAGAATAAGCAAAAGGAAGATAGAAGAGATGGAATGAATGAAAAACAAACAGTAAGATGATAGATTTAAAGCCAAATATATCAATAGTTAACAGTAAAAATAGGCAAAACATCTCAATTATGTTTTCAGACTGGATTAGCAGACAACTACAATTATTTGTTGCTTACAAGAGAAACATCATAAATATAAGGAGGTTGAAAGTAAAAGGATGGAAAAATATCCTGTATAAATGAAAACCAAAAGACAGACATTTTAGCTTCATTAATATAAGAAATAATATAGTGTAAAATAAGAACCACCAGAACTAGAGGGATATTTTGTAATGATAGAATTAATCAACCAGGAAGATGTAACTTCTAAGTTAGCATGATTCTAACAACATAGTTTCAAATGCATAAAGCAAAAAAATCTGGAAAATTTCCAAATATTTGAAAGTTAAATCACATAGTTATAAATGACCTGTGGTTTGAAAAGAAATCTACGAGGAAAAATGGAAAATATTACTAATTGAATGAAAATAAAAACACAGGATATCAAAATTTGCAGTATGTAGTTAAATTAGTCATTAGGGGAAATGTGTAGCATTAAATATATTATAAAACAGAAAGTACTTGAATTAATAATCTAAGCTTCCACCTTAGGAAACTAGGGGGAAAAAAGAGCAAATTAAAGCAAGTAGAAAGAAAAAAATACCAAAGATAAAAGCAGAAATCAGCCGAGCATGTTGGTACACGCCTATATTCCCAGCTACTCAGGAGGCTAAGGCAGGAGAATTGCTTGAACCCAGGAGGAGGATGTTGCAGTGAGCCGAGATCACTCCAGCCTGGGCAACAGAGCAAGACTCTGTCTCAAATAAATTTTTAAAAAGCAGAAATCAATAAAATTGACCACAGATAACAGTAATAAAGGAAACAATAAAAGAAAGCATAATGCATAATGACAAAGTGCAATTTATCCCAGGAATTTAAGTTTGATTCAACATTTGAAATTGAATCAGTGTAATTCATGATATCTATAGACTAAAGGAGAAAATTCATATGATCATCTGAATAAATGCTAAAAGCATGTACCAAATGTAACCTCCTTTTAGGGTAAACACTCTCAGAAAACTAAGGATAAAAGAAAACTTTCTTAATCTGCATTAAAAAATTTTGTTTTTAATTTATTTTTAAACTTTTAAGTTCCAAGGTACATGTGCAGGATGTGCAGGCTTGTTACATAAGTAAATGCATGTCGTGGGGATTTGTTGTACAGATTATTTCATCACCCAGGTATTAAGCCTAGTATCCATTAGTTGTTTTTCCTGATCCTCTCCCAACTCCAACCCTCCACCCTCCAATAGGCCCCAGTGTGTGTTGTTCTCTTCTACGTGTCCATGTGTTCTCATCATTTAGCGCCCACTTACAAGTGAGAACATGCAGTATTTGTTAAACTGCATCTGTAAAATTCCCAGGCCTAAAATCATACTTACTATTGAAAAATTGAAGCTCTGCCCTGCCCGGGGTAGGCTATGGATGGTCCAGTAGACTGGGCCTGTGCTGTGTGGGGAAGGTGTGGGCATCACAGCCTTCCTTTTCTTAGGGCCCCCTGCACTTGGGGACAGAATGTGGCCGATGGGACCCTCTGGACCTCCAGCTGCCCAGTCCCAGATTAGAGGGATGGGCATCAGTGGGGAGGGTCTTAAATTAAGATGATTTGCCTTCATAGATTGGGAGACACAAAGCATGGATGGATAGAAACCTTTACAAGTATAAGTTCACATATTAACATATCTGCTTGCATGCTCCAGTTATGTAACAGTTATGCCTACTACATTAAATATGAGCCTGGCTGTGGCCTCTTAGTTTGATATTTTACGGCTTTTGCTGGATTCATGGAAGGGTGAACCTGGAATTAAACAGGCAGTAAAAAATGTAAAAGCTTTGATAAATCAAGAGGTGAAGAACAGCATTTCTTCTAACAGAACTGTTTTAGGAGGATTTTCTCCAGGAGGAGCTCTTGTCTTTATATACTTCTCTTACCACACAGCAGAACCCGGCACCATGTCACTGCACTCAGTTGCTGGCTTCCACTTTGCGATCCATTTCTACAGGGTCCCATTGTGGCACAAACAAAGATATTTCTATTCTCCACTGCTGTAGAGATTGTGACCCTTTAGTTTCACTCATGTTTGATTTACTTACTGTTGAAAATCTTACAGCATTGGTAAATCCAGCCAGTGTAAACTTCAAAACCTTCATAGGCATGATGCACAGCTTGTCACCAGGAAATGATGGCTATCAAGCAATTCATTGATAAACTCCTACCTCCTGTTGACTGATTTCACTAAAAAGGCCTTCTGTAGAAATACACCAGCATCATTGTAGTAGAGTATAAACCTTTCCCCCAGCCAGGTCTTGAAACTGCTTATGTTTGCATGTTAAAATGTTTTTCAAATACATGCAAATGGCATGAACTAACCAATTAGGATCTTGTAAGTTTCTATATTTTCTATACACAAATATATGGTAGAATATATCAGCATTAAAATAAATGAAGCTATTTCACTAATTTTAATAATTAATAATAAAAGCTAGCCTCCTTTTCTCAAATGTAATTGTGCAGCATAATAAAACACTGCAACCAAATTTTTTAATTACATCACTTGAACATTATTAGTATGCAGCTGGGTGTAGTGGCTTACAGCCTGTAATCCCAGTACTTTGGGAGGCCAAGGCGGGCAGATCACTTGAGGTAAGGAGTTCGAGACCTTCCTGGCCAACGTGGTGAAAACCCATCTCTACCAAAAAATACAAAAATTAGCTGGGAGTGGTGGTGCGCACCTGTAATCCCAACTACTCAGGAGGCTAAGGCAGGAGAATTGCTTGAACCTGGAAGGCAGAGGTTGCAGTGAGCTGAGATTGCGCCACTGCCCTCCAGCCTGGGTGACAGAGCGAGACTCCATCTCAAAAAAAAAAAAAAAAAATTACTAATATGCTTAATGAACGTTTGTTCAGGTTTAAATGTGCAGTTAAGGCCAGGCATGGTGGCTAAAGCCTGTAATTCCAGTGCTTTGAGAGGTGAGAGGATCACTTGAGGTCAGGAGTTTAAGACCAGCCTGGGCAACACAGTATGACCTTGTCTTTACAAAAAGTTAAAAATTTATTAGGGTGTGATGGTGCACGCCTGTAGTCTTGACTACCCAAGAGGCTGAGGCAGAAGAATCACTTGCGCCCAGGAGTCCAGGGCTATAGTGAGCTATGATTGACACCGCCTTTCAACCTGGGCAACAGAGCAAGACCCTATCTCTAAAAAAGATAAAATAAAATAAAATGATTACATGAGCCATTAAGATATAAATGATTTATGCATGCTGTGAGTCTATGGATTTATTCTAAAATTGCTAAAATGTCACCATATAGTGACCATGAAAACCCCTTCAAGAAAACAATGAATCCGGGAGCTGTTTTTTGATAAAATTAACAAAATAGATAGACTGCTAGCTACACTAATCAAGAATAAAAGAGAGAAGAATCAAATAGACATAATAAAAAATAATAAGGAGATATCACCATTGATCCCACAGAAATACAAACTACTATCAGAGAATACTATAGACACCTCTACACAAAAAAACTAGAAAATCTAGAAGAAATTAATAAATTCCTGGAAACATACATCCTCCCTAGACTAATCCAGGAAGAAGTTGAATCGCTAAATAGACCAATAACAAGTTCTGAAGTTCAGGCAGTAATTAATAGCCTACCAACCAAAAAAAGCCTAGGACCAGGCGGATTCACAGCCAAATTTTACCGGACGTACAAAGAGGAGCTGGTACCATTTCTTCTGAAACTATCCCAAACAATTGAAAAGGAGGGACTATTCCCTAACTCATTTTATGAGGCCAGCATCATCCTGATACCAAAACCTGGCAGAGACACAACAAAAAAGAAAACTTCAGGCCAGTATCCCTGATGAATATTGATGCGAAAATCCTCAATAAAATACTAGCAAACTGAATCCAGCAGCACATTAAAAAGCTTATCCACTGCAAGCAAGTTGGCTTCATCCCTGGGATGCAAGGCTGGGTCAACATATGCAAATCAATAAACATAACCCATCACATAAACAGAACCAATGACAAAAACCACGTGATTATCTCAATAGATATAGAATAGGCCTTTGATAAAATTCAACATCCCTTCAGGTTAAAAACTCAATAAATTAGGGTTGATGGAACATGTCTCAGAATATTAAGAATTATGTATGACAAACCCATAGCCAATATTATACTGAATGGGCAAAAGCTGGAAGTGTTCCCTTTGAAAACTGGCACAAGACAAAGATGCTGTCTCTCACCACTCTTATTCAACATAGTATTGGAAGTTCTGGCCAGGGCAGTCAGGCAAGAGAAAGGAATAAAGGGTATTCAAATAGGAAGAGAAGAAGACAAATTGTCGCTGTTTGCAGATGGCATGATTCTATATATGGTAAACCCCATTTTCTCAGCCCAAAAACTTTTTAAACTGATAAGCAACTTCAGCAAAGTTTCAGGATACAAAATCAATGTGTAAAGATCACAAGCATTTCTATACACCAATAATAGACAAGCAGAGAGCGAAATCATAAATGAACTCCCATTCACAACTGCTGCAAAGGGAATAAAATACCTAAGAATACAGCTTACAAGCAACATGAACGACCTCTTCATGGAGAAATACAAACCACTCTTCAAGAAAATAAAAGAAGACACAAACAAATGGAAAAACATTTCATTCTCATAGATAGGAAGAATCAATATCGTGAAAATGGGCATAATGCCCAAAGTAATTTATAGATTCAATGCTATCCCCATCAAGGTACCATTGACTTGCTTCACAGAAATAGAAAAAACTATTTTAGAACTATACTTGGAGAGAGATCCAAGATGGCTGATGATTAGCAGCTCGGGCACGTACCTCCCAGTGAAAGCGCAAAGAACGAGAGGACGCCACACTTTCAGACGCATATTAGTTGCTCACGGACCAGGAGATTCCCAGTGGAGGAGCTCCACGGGTCGCCAGGGCGACTCTTGTGGCCGGCGTGGCGGTTTTGCTGGTGCCTTAGCACGCCAGTTCTTGGTGCAGAGTCCGGAGATTCCGGGCAGAAAAGCACCATCAATCTTAACTCCGCTGTTTTGGCCGGCTCAGTGGATTGCTCAGATTTCGGCGCAGGGAATCAACAAGTTGGACGTCAGAGACCCAGTTAGAAAGTCGGTAATTATAAAGACGACAGACGGACAAATATATAATGAAGGGAAGAAACCAGCGTAAAAAGGTACAGAATACTCAAAATCAGAATGCCTCTCCCTCTACAGGGGATTGCAATTCCTCATCAGTAACGGAACAAGGCTTAATAGATTACACGTGTGTTCCAATAACAGCAGCAGGTTTCAAAACGTGGGTGATAAGAAACTTCTGTGAATTAAAAGAACTTGTTCTAACCCAATGCAAAGAAACTAAGAACCTTGAAAAAAGGTTTGACGAAATGTTAACGAGAATGGACAATTTAGAGAAGAATATAAGTGAATTGATGGAGCTGAAAAACACAACACGAGAACTTCACGAAGCATGCACAAGTTTAAACAGTTGAATTGATCAAGCAGAAGGAAGGATATCAGAAGTCGAGGACCAGCTCAGTGAAATGAAACGAGAAGACAAGAATGCAGAAAAAAGGATGAAAAGGAATGAGCAAAGTCTCCAGGAAATATGGGACTATGTGAAAAGACCTAATTTACATTTGATAGGTGTACCTGAATGTGATGAAGAGAATGAATCCAAGTTGGAAAATACTCTTCAGGATATCATTCAGGAAAATTTTCCCAACCTGGCAAGGCAGGGTAATATTCAACTCCAGGTAATACAGAGAACACCACAAAGATATTCTTCAAGAAGACCAACCCCAAGGCACATAATCGCCAGATTTATTAGGGTTGAAATGAAGGAGAAAATACTAAGGGCAGCCAGAGAGAAAGGTCGGGTTACCCATAAAGGGAAATCTATCAGACTTACAGCAGATCTCTCAGCAGAAACCCTACAAGCCAGAAAAGAGTGGGGACCAATATTTAACATCCTTAAAGAAAAGAACTTTCAGCCCAGAATTTCCTATCCAGCCAAACTAAGCTTTATGAGCGAAGGAAAAACTAAATCTTTTGCGAACAAACAAGTACTTAGAGACTTCACCACCACCAGGCCTGCTTTATAAGAGCTTCTGAAAGAAGCACTATACATATAAAGGAACAACCAATATTAGCCTTTCCAAAAATATATCAAAAAGCAAAGAACTTTAACACAATAAAAAATTTGCATCAACTAATGGGCAAAACAGCCAGCTAGCATCAAACGCCGGTATTAAACTTATATATATTTTAATTGGATAAAAAGCCAAAACCCATCGGTATGCTGCATCCGGGCCCATCTTACATGCAACAATACACAAAGACTCAGAGAGAAGGACGAAGATTTACCAATCAAACAGAGAGTAAAAATAAACTAATAAACAAAAAGCAGGAGATGCAATTCTCGCCTCTGATAAAGTAGACTTTAAAGCAACAAAGATCAAAAGAGGCGAGGAATGACATTACGTAATGGCAAAAGGATCAATGCAACAGGAAGAGCCAACGATTCTATAGATCAACGAGATAGAAGATTGACGGGGATGTTCAGAACTTGGACTCGGACCTGGAACAAGTAAACTTAATGGACATTTGTAGAGCTCTCCACTTCAAATACACAGAACATACATTACCACCTCACACCTATTCCAAGGGTGACTATATAGTTGGAAGTAAATCACTCCTCAATAATCGCATAGCATTTCATAGGTTTAAATTAAATATTGGTTGGCTGTTTGTTTGTTATCTTCTTCCCTTATTCCTTCCTGACTACATCATTAAGTATAATTATCAGTATAAAAGAGGTTTTCAATACCCATTACTAAATTGCATTCTAGCCTGGGCAAGAAAGCAATACTCCCATTCTCTCTCCCTCTTTCTTTTCCTTCTCCCTCCTCCCCATTCTCTCTCTCTCTTTCTCTTCCTTTTTCCTCCTTCCTATTCTCTCTCTCTTTCTCTTTAAAAAAAAAAAAAAAAAAAATCAATACATAGCAAATTCAAGGAGGCCCTTGAGTTTGGTTATTTATGACATTCCTAAAAAAAAAAAAAAGAAAAAGAAAACCATAACTAACCACTTTTACAATGAACAGCAATGTGAAGGGGACTCCCTTATCCTCCAAAGAGGTTTTCCTCTTAGAAGTGATGACAACCCCAAGGGCAGAAGCCAAGTCTCTTCATCAGCCAGGCTTTCATCATACAGAAAAAAAAAAAAAAAAAAAAAAAAAAAAAAACTATTTTAAATTTCATGTGGAACCAAAAAAGAGCCTGTATAGCCAAGACAATCTTAAGCAAAAAGAACAAAGCTGGAGGCATCAAGCTATCTGACTTCAAACTATACTACAAAGGCTACAGTAACCAAAACAGCATGATACTGGTACCAAACAGGCATATAGACCAATGGAACAGAGCAGAGAACTCAGAAATAGCACATCTACAACCACCTGATCTTAACAAACCTGACAAAAACAAGTAATGAGGAAGAGATTCCCTATTTAATAAATGGTGCTGGGAAAACTGGCTAGCCATATACAGAAAACTGAAACTGGATCCCTTTCTTACACCTTATACAAAAACCAACTCAAGATGGATTAAAGATTTAAATGTAAAACGCTACATCATAAAAATCCTAGAAGAAAACCTAGTACCATTCAGGACACAGGCATGGGCAAATACTTCATGATGAAAACACCAAAAGCAATTGTAACAAAAGCCAAAATTGACAAATGGGATCTAATTAAACTAAAGTTCTGCACAGCAAAAGAAACTAGCATCAGCATGAACAGGCAACCTACAGAATGAGAGAAAAAAATTGCAATCTACCCATCTGAAAAAGGTCTAATATCCAGAATCTACAAGGATTTTTAAACAAATTTACAAGAAAAAACCCCACAGAAAGTGGGCAAAGGATATGAACACTTCTCAAAAAAAGGCATTTATGTGGCCAATAAACATACAAAAAAAACCTCATCATCACTAATCATTAGAGAAATGCAAATCAAAACTACAATGAGATAGCATCTCATGCCAGTCAGAATGGTGATTATTAAAAAGTCAAGAAACAATAGATGCTGGTGAGGCTATGGAGGAATAGGAATGCTTTCACACTGTTGGTGGAAATGTAAATTAGTTCAACCATTGTGGAAGATATTGTGGTGATTCCTCAAGGGTCTAGAACCAGAAATACCATTTGACCCAGCAATCCCATTACTAGGAATATACCCAAAGGAATATAAATCATTCTACTATTAGGACACATGCATATGTATATTTATTATAGCACTATTTACAATAGCAAAGACATGGCACCAACCCAAATGCCCATCAATGACAGACTGGATAAAGAAAATGTGGTACATAAACACCATGTAATACTATGCAGCCATAAAAAAGAATGAATTCATATCCTTTGCAGGGACATGGATGAAGCTGGAAGCCATCATCCTCAGCAAACTAACACAGGAAAAGAAAACCAAACACCACCTGTTCTCACTCAAAAGTGGGAGTCGAACAATGAGAACACATAGACACAGGGAGGGGAACATTACACGCCAGGGACTGCCAGGGATGGGGGACAAGGGGAGGGAGAGCATTAAGACAAACACATAATGCATGCAGGGCTTAAAACCTAGATGACTGATTGATAGGTGCAGCAAACCACCATAGCATATGTATACCTATGTAAAAAAAAAACCTGCACATTCTGCACATGTACCACTGCACATGTATCTGCACAAGTAAAATAAAATAAAAAGATTTTTTTTAAATTGCTAAAATATCACCATGTCATCATGCAGTTTCAGAATATATATATATATACACACACACACAATCACACACTATATGTACTATATTACATATAGTGTGTGTATAAATAAATACATATAAATATACATGTTGAGTGTGCGTGTAAATATATATATACACATGCAGCACAAATGTACATGATTATAATATGTAATAAGAATGAGACAGTATTACTTTATTCCTAATAACAGAGATAATGCTTTTAAATGTCAGTAAAGAGTAATATTGCTCTCTTCAATTCATGGCCCTTTTATTTTGAGTACCAGGCTTTTCTTTTCCCTGATGTTCCTATTTAATATTCTTTTTTCTCTCAAGAAATATTCTTTCTTCCTTTACTATCCATAATGGACTAAATACTATCTCCCTGCTATAGACGTGTACTATCAATGCATGCTGTAATTTGACATCCTGAATTACAGACACATGGCATTTGAAGTGTATTTATACTTTATAAAGAGACTAAATGCTACTCAAAACTTTCTACATTACTTATTTCAAAAAAACTGTACTTTAAGTCCAAATTTAGACCTATTTAGTAATTTTTAATCCATTTAACTAAAATAATTCTGTGGTTTTGCTTTTCTTTAATCAACTGAAAGAATAAATAGGTCATATTCTAGTATGTTCTGAAATATTTAAGACTGATCTCAAAACTAATCTCTAAGATGATTCTCCTTGTGGCATAGAGTTTATGTTTACTTAATTAGTATGTATTTTTGAATCTAACTATTGTAGAAAATGAGCAATCTATTAGAAAATTTGCATTACTTTATTTGCTAATGAACTTACTTTAAAATTTCACTTTTTTGAATGAATGACTTAATTTTTAATTTTTCTTTATTTTTTAAATATTAGAATTGACATTCTAAATGTATTTTTAAAATTTTTCATTTGTTAAAATCAGCATAAATGACTTAAAAATTATGATTTTGTGCAAACATAAAAGTTTTAGTCATTTGCTTTTAAATAGCCAAATTTTTGAGATTACTAGTAAAAATTATTTGAAAACAAATTTGTAGATAATAAAGAGTAGCTAGAACTGTATTTGTATGGTATAGTTACCTCACAGTTTAATATGCAGCAAAAATGTATGATCGATATTTCTGAACTGTGTTAATTTTTCTGCCATTTTCCAACTGATCAAAATGATTTTAGGAATGTATCCTTGTAAATAGGTACTAATTGATAATGGAAATAATTTCATAATGGGCTATAAAGGATATTAATAATGAAGCCATATGTTTATGCTTGGGTTTAAAACTTTTAAACCATTATTTGCTAAGTCATTTTGCTTTCCCTTGAAGAACACAAACTGTTGTTTCAGTTTTTCAGACTAACAAGATCTTATTTATGGCAACAAATATTTCATTAAAATGTTGTGCTATAATATGGGAAAATGTAAATCTTTTTCACAGTTTCTTTCAATGTGAAATAAAATTTAATTCTGACAAAAAAGGAAAAAAGTGAAATGTTTTCCCCCTAAGACTGAGAACAAGGGAAAGATTTTCACTCAATCCACATTGTACTGGAGGCCCAGCAAATACAATAAGGTGAGAGAGGAAAACAATTTACAGATTAGAAAAGAAGAAACAACTGTCTTTATTCACAGGCAACATGATTGTCTACATAGAATATTCCAAAGAATCTACAGAAACAATATCAGAAGTTTAGCAATATCAGAGTATATAAACCAATATGTAGAAATCAAATGTATTTCTATATGCTAGCAATAAGCAATTGTAAATTACAAATTATAATTTAAAAGAATACTACCATTTACAGTGGCACAATAATCATTACATATTTAGAGAAAATCTAAGTAAAAAATTTTTATGAAGAAAACCACAGAACATTTATCAAGAAAAATAAGAAGAAATAAATAAATAAATGTAGGGAGACCCTTTGTTTATGGAACAGAACACTCAGTATCATTATGGTATCAATTCTCCCCTAATTTATCTGTAAATTTTATACAATTGTAATAAAAATATCAGCAGACTTTAAAAAATAGAAATTGATGTTTTAATAAATAATTCTAAAGCTTATACAGAAAAGCAAAGGATCTAGAGTAACTAAAACAATTTTGGAAAAGAAGACTGAAGTTAAGGAATCATAACATCTAATTTCAACTTACTACAAAGCTGCTGCAATCAGGGCAGTATGCTATTGGTGTAAAGGTAGACATAATGGTCAACTTACTTTTGACAAGGGTGCCAAAACCCATCCAATGGTGAAAGGATGGTCTTTTCTACAAATGGTGCTGGAAAAACTAAGAGAAAAGGCAACCTGTCTACCTGAGGTAGACTTAGGAAGTTGTTGACTCAACAATCTGAGACTCATCTTCAAGCCTGAGAAGACACATTGGGTGATGGTTTCTAAGTGCCTACTAGTCCCAGGTTATTCTTAGTTATTCTTGCCTCTCTCATAGCTCAGTGTTTGTTACCTACTATTACGAATGTTTATTGATTAAAGACAAAACAAGATGAAAATATGTTGATTGATACCTAACAGAAAATCAGACCACTAAAAATGAAAACACATCTTTAAGAAGAATCAGTGACAGTGGCAAAGCTCTGGAGAATTCCTAGATTATTTTCTGCAACTCTGACTAATGGAGAATTTAAAAAGGGGAATTGAGAAAAAAAAAAATCTATCCTCCTAGGTGTAAGGCCGGTTGCCTCACCGGGAACTCGGACACCCCCGCCTGCTCCGGGAGCTCGGACATGCCCACCCACCTCACACAGCACCTAGCTCTCCCTTAAAGAACCCCGCCAAAATGCAAAAGAAGTCTTGTAAATCTACCCAATAGCATTCGAGTCTTAGCTACCCAATAGCAGTCGAGTCTTGTAAATCCACCCAATAGCAGTCGAGGCTTGTAAATCTACCCAATAGTATTCAAACCCTGCCTACCTGCCAATAGCAAGCTTGTCCTGCCCACGCCCTGCTCTCCCACAACCAATCAAACACCTCCACTCCCTATAAAACCCCATGTCTGAGAGGAGTCCGTGCGACTTCTCCAGCCCTTTCTGTTGGACCGCAGAACCTTGCCCGGGAGCTGAATAAATTCGCATTGGATCTTCTTGTGCTGGCCTCAGTTTCTTCATTTTAAACTCGGCAAGAACCCTTACACTAGGAAGGAATTATTATTATCTGACTGTGACAACAAATAATGACCAAAGCCAGTTTTAAACCCATTCTAATCAAGCATGACAACTTCATATCAGTAAATACACTCCCTGAAATCAGCCAATTAGCAGCAGTTTTCACTCTGCTCAGTAAACAAGCTTCTGAAAGTTAGCCAGCCATCATTGGTGTTACTTACTTTCACAGTTAAACATTAAAAAACAATAACAACAAAAAACACCCTAAACACTCCAGGTTTTTGTTTGTTTGTTTTGGTTTTTTTGAAACAGAGTCTTGCTCTGTCACCAGGCTGGAGTGCAGTGGTGGGATCTCAGCTCACTGAAACCTCTGCCTCCCAGGTTCAAGTGATTCTCATGCCTCAACCTACCAAGTAGCTGGGGTTACAGGCATGCACCACCATGCCCCACTAATTTTTGTATTTTTTGTAGAGACAGGGTTTCACCATGTTGACCAGGCTGGTTTCAAGCTCCTGGCCTCAAGTGATCTGCCTACCTTGGCCTCCCAAAGTGCTGGAATTACAGGCTTGAGCTGCCATGCTCAGCCAACATTCCTGTTTTTGAAAATCCTCCAATCCCTAAACTCTGTATTACAAGACCAACTCTGCGTTGCTGAGAAAGAGTGTGCTTTACAACTACCGCTCCAACTTGCTTACAAAGTGATAAATTTAGCTTTTTTATTTCTGACATTAAGAAGTGGCTTCTTCCTTCAACATAATTACAATATTATATCATTTATCTGGAATTTGTATTATTGATGGTATTTGTTAATTTTTTTTTTCGAGACAGTGTCTCACATTGTCATCCAGGCTGTAGTGCAGTGGAATGATCTTGGCTCACTGCAGTCTCCGTCTCCTGGGTTCAAGCAATTCTCCTGCCTCAGCCTCCCAAGTAGCAGGAACTACAGGCATGTGCCACCACACCCAGCTAATTTTTTTGTATTCTTAGTAGAGACAAGTTTTCACCAAATTGGCCAGGATGATCTCGATCTCCTGACCTTGTGATCCTCCTGCCCTTGTGATCCTCCTGCCTTGGCCTCCCAAAGTACTGGGATCACAGGCATGAGCCACTGTGCTCAGCCATAAATTTTCTTTAAAAACGTGATTTTTGTGATTCTTCATTCCAAGTAAATTTTTTAATTTAAAAATAATTGTCTTATTCTACAAGTATTTATTGAGCACATACTATGAGGAAACATGTTAGACATAAACAAAAATGGTCCCTGCTCTCATGAAATTTACAGTCTAGTGGAGAAAGCCAGACATTAATCAAATAAACATACCAAAATATATAATATGTATTACTCTGTCCACCCATGAAAGATTATAAGCTATAGGAACTGAACTGCCTGTCCACCATAAATAACTATTTAAGAATGCACAAAATACATCGAACATTTAGATATGGTGCAACAGGTAGCACAGAACTGTGATCCCCAAAGGAAAGAAAACAAATAAATTCAGTCCTATGATTGTCCCAGTTTACTTCCTGGAGAGAGTTTCCAGGCATCAGTCCAGGGAGGGCAAAAGCAAACAGAGCCCCACTGAGTTGAGGAGATGGAGATTAGTACTCTGGGAGGCAGAGGTGGCTAGAATTTACAGGCAAAGTACAGGAAATAAAGTTGCTGAACAGAGTGAGAATGATGCCTCAGTGACCTGTGGGATATCAGTCTAAGATGCATGTAATTGAAGTCAGAGAAAAAAGAGAGACATAAAATATTTGAAGAAATGATGGCCAAAGGTTTTCTAAATTTGGTAAAAACTATAAGCCCACAGAACCAGGGGACTCAACAAATCTGAAACAGAACAAACTTTGTAAAACTATACCAAAATATATTATGATCAATTGCTCACACACCTTTATAAAGTCTTAAAAACAGCTATTGGGGAAAAGATGCATTATACGCAGATAAGAATTACAGCAGACTTCTTTTCCAAAACTGCATAACCCAGAAGCAATGGAACATCTTTAAAATGCTGAAAGAAAACACTGTCAACCCTAAATGTTCCATGGTGAGCAAGTCTATGCAAACTTATGCCCAAAGCCCAGGAAGCTGAGAGGTGAAAGAAGGAGGCTGACAAATCTGCCTTCTCAGAAAGAAACATTTAAGAGGGGCTTACAAACAGAAGTGATAGCCTTTGGCAGCCATGAGAAGGGATAGTGGATCCTTGCGCCTTTATCCCCTAGGCCCAGGGATTATATACCACAGAGAAGGAATGTGCAACAATTGAAGTCAACCCCTCAGAGAGAGACAAGAGTGAAGGGTAGAAAAAGTAGAAATCTCAGAGGCATTCCCAGAACAGGGGTTAATCAGAAGTCAATATAATAGGTTACCATCCAAGACGGAGTTGCTTTATCATCTACACCTGTGGAGAAAAAGTTAGATGTTAAATCTGAACTCAATTGAACATGGACACAAACAATGGTCACCAAGTCCCAGAACAGGTTGTGTGAGCCCTTGAGGCATTCATCCAGCGCTGTTTCAGATAAATCTCTATTTCAATCTATTCCTATATGTTAGTCATCGAAAAACAATAGACAGTCGCAAAAACAAGTTGACCTTTTTGTGTTCCTTGTGCCCAGTTATGAAGGGACCTCATGACTGGGCCTCATGCCAAACAACTTGTTACAAAAAGAGCTAGGGTCCCAGACCGTGCCAAAGTTTCATGAGACCTCTCCTCATCTTTGCATGGACAAGTGGCCGACTTTGGAGCCCAGGCTGTTACTTCCTAGTCTGGTGACAAATCCTCCATAGTCTGGTGAGTGTAAAAAAAAAAAAATATATATATATATATATATATATATATATATATATATATCTTTTACCTTCTCCCCTTCCCAGTGCAATTTGGTTATTATATCAATTTGCTTATTATATCATTTGCTTATTATATCCACATTGTCATTTATGTGGGATAAAGGTTGTTTACCCTTAAAGGTATTGTGTGTGTGTCTTTTCTTCTCCTACCGCATGTTTCATGCACAGAGCAACACCGAATCTACCCAACATTGTTTACCACAGGCTACACTACTATTGTCTCTTATGTGAATTACTGGAATAGTGTCCCAACTGGCCTCCCTGCTTTCATCCTTAGTGACTTCTTATCCATTCTCCAGCTGAAATAAGATTAAAGTTATTACTATGCAAATGGGATTATGCAATTCCCCTGCTTAAGAAAAAAAAAAGGCTGCTGATTTCACTGTGAATAAAATCCAAAGCCGTTGATATGGCCTGTAAGGTTCTGTCTACTTGTTCCACATGGCCTGTAAAGTTCTGTCTACTTGTTCCACCTTTCTTCCACTCCTATCCTTCTAACTCTTGCTGATTCAGCATTTTAAAAATATATAATTTTGTTTGAGACAGGGTTTTACTCTGTCACCCAGGCCGGAATGCAGTGATGAGATCATGGCTCACTACAGCCTCAACCTCCCAAGCTCAAGCAATCCTCCCACCTCAGCCTCTCACGTAGCTGGGACTACAGACACGCACCACCACATCTGGCTAATTTTAAATTTTTTTGTAGAGAGAGAGTCTTGCTATGTTGTCCAGCCTGGTTTTAAACTGCTGTAGGCAAGTGGTTTTCCCACTTCGGCCACTTAAAGTGCTGAGATTACCTGTGTAAGCCACTGCACCCCACAGTCTGATTCAGCTTTTTG
This sequence comes from Aotus nancymaae, assembly GCF_030222135.1. Taxonomy (NCBI): domain Eukaryota; kingdom Metazoa; phylum Chordata; class Mammalia; order Primates; family Aotidae; genus Aotus; species Aotus nancymaae. The sequence goes on from NW_026988603.1 coordinate 102,356, forward strand.
CAGCCCCAGAATGTTCACAAAATATATACCCTCAGCCCACAAAAATCCATTCTCTCTCATTTCTACTCCTGTTTCTCACTTCAAGTCTTACCTGTAGGAGGCCTCCTCTGACTATTTTCACCCTTCCAGTCCCAGGTTCCTCTGTGCACACAGATCTGGCACACAGTACTTTTCTATCAGAGCACTCATCAGTGTTTATACCGCTGTGTTTATTTGTGTGAGTATTTGATTATTGTCATTCTCCCTCTTAGAAATTAAGATCCTTGAGATTGACTCAGCGTGGAATATCTGGCACACAGTATGCACTGAGGAAATACTTGTTGGAATAATTAGTGAATTATAGATAAAAACTTACCTTGGAATTAATTATGGATGGTTTCTTACTCAGAAGGATTTCCTGTTCTTCCTGAAAGGGTTATATAAGGCTACTCTACCGTGTGTCTTCAGAATTACAAAACAGAGAGGCAGACTTGAAGTGCTTTGATGGTTCCTGTGAAAAAGAAGGATCAAAGCTCGAGGCTCATCCTTCTCCCATGGAACCCCTTGCGTCCTTGCCCTGCACTGGGACAAAATGATCCACATTTGGAAATCACACAACTTAGCCCATCTACTTGGTATTTCTGCCTACTTCCTCCAAATCTCACTCTCTTGGGATGTGTGTTTGCTGGTACTGATGGGGACAGGCAAAGAACTTGAGCACATCACCCAGCCCTACAGGGATTTCCCATTCCCAAAAGCTCACAGGAAGAGAATGGGAGACAAAGGGCCTGGTGATTAGACTCCCAAGACACTGGTCCGTCTGCTTGTGTCTCTGGTGCAACAGGCCCAGCGAGAGTCTTTAAGGCCAAAACAAGGATTTATTGAGGTGAGTGCTCCATTTTAGTCATGGCAAAGCTACACTGTTTATGCGGGCTCAATTTAAGGTATACAGTGATCGCTTTGTTGTTTAGGGTCTGGGAGTTACAGAGGAAACTGATTTCTTTTACACACTTTAAATGAACTTATTTACAACCAATAAGATCTTACACTATAAATGGTAAAATCTTTTTCCTTGGCAAGCTCCTCAAACAGCAATCTCAACAGTAGCAGTTAATGTATTTTTCAAAAGGCACTCTTCCAATCAATTAACTTACTATGCTTGACTATTCAGCCTGTTAATCCAAATTTAAGCATTACCTCAAAGCTGGTTTACCATTGTGAAGTCCACTAAAATACTCCATTGAAACAACTCACTCAGGGGAAAAACACAAAGTGGCAAGCTGGGGACACAGTGGCTCTTTAAGAGGGATTTTAAAGTTTATGTCCCTGCCTTCTACCTGGCAGCTGTATTATCTCCAGTGGTAAAGGCTCCTTCTGCTTAAACGAAGCCATGTCTCTAATCTCTTTTTGTTCAGGCTCCATTTGCTAACCTATCTTTCAGGGTTTTATTCTGTGTGTCTAAGGTTTTCCCACACTCAAGACTCTGGTATACATGATCTGGCTTATGTTCAAAGACATCTAAGGGATGAGGCTAGAATTCCAAGTGAGGTTCAAATTTGCATTAACACCAGTGGCACAAGTACACAACTTGAGGCTGCCAAGAGTGGCTCTTTAAAATGTCTTAGAGCTGTTGAGTAACACTAAACTCCTTATTTTATAAATGAGTCAAGTGAGACACAGATAAATTTAGTTTCTTCTCAGTATGTGACTTATATTTCAAGATGCAGTTCAGCCATCCACTCAGAAGTCTTCCCTGACCATTCTCCACTGTCATCAACACCAGATATTTACTGAGTATCTGTTACATGCCAGTCCCTGTTCTAGGTACTTGGGATTCACCAGTACACAATGGAGACAAAAATCCCTGCCCTGGAGCAGCTTACATTCTAGCACGGGAAACAGGTTACAAACAGTGAGTGTAATACATGTTGAGGGCAGCAAATTCTGGAGAACAAACAGGGTCATGGGGATCAGGAGTAGGCAATCCCTGAGTGGGAGCTGTTTGAGTTTGTGATTTTTAAATAGTTGAGTAGACCTCATTGAGAAGGTGACAGTTGGCACAAACTTAAAGGAGGTGAGGAAGTTACCCATGAAAGTATCTGGGGAAGAGTATGCCAGGTAGGGGGACCACACATGCAAATGCTCTTGGGCAGAACCATGCATGCCTGTGGTGAGCTCAAGAAACAGTGAGCAAGCCAAAGGGGGCCTCAGAGGTGGAGGGGAACTGGTCATGCCAAGCACTCAGGACCACCATAGGGGCTTTGGCCACTGCAGAGCTCTAGCAGAAGAGTGTGTCAAAGTCAAAACATAGAGACAACCCTCTGAAATTAACACATTTTATTTGGAAAGAAAGAATTGCAACTTGGGACATACATGCAGACTGGATGGTTTTCAGTATGTCTGCAGAACAAAGACACTTAGAGGTTTTATTTTTAAAAGAGAAACATTATGTTTTGTTCTCAGAAAGTTCATTGGCACTAGTAAGGTTTTGACAAGCTAACAAGTTTTGATTGATAAGTGACAGCAATGGGTCAAACTATTCTTAGAGTTTCAGGAGATTGTTTTAGTAGCTATGGATATGACTGGTTTCAAATTATAGCAGGTAGCATCAGCAGCCAGGCTTTCAGAGAATTATATTCTTGGAGCAATGTTTCATGTCCTGAGTGCTTTTCCTTTGCCCTCTCAAATCTGTTTTAGTTGGGTATAACAAGAATGACCCAAATGGTATGATCGACTTTCACAAGTGACATGATTAAACATTTTCTGATTTCAAAGGTTTGGCTGCTGTGTTGAGAAGAGAATGTGATGGACATATATAGAAACCTGGAAACCTGATAGGGCTAATACAATAACTCAGAGGAGAGGTGATGGCAGCTTGGACCTGTTGGTAGCAACAGAGTGGTAAGAGGCGATTTCATTCTGGCTATGTTTTAAAAATAGAACTGACAGGATTAACTGAGAGATTGGATGGATTTTAAGTGAAAGAATGTCTCTGAGGGTTTTGTTTTATTTTCCCAAACTACAATGATGAGGATTTTTTTTAAGTCCAAGCAACATACTTACACACATATTCCAACTCATCACATTGTGTCACAATTTTTTTTTCTACCTCTTTTTACTTTGTGCTGAGGGCAGACCTTGTGCTGTACATTCCCAATGCCTACTGGAGCATTCAATAAATATTTGTTGAGTAAATGAACATTAAATGTGGCAGATGTGAATTCACATTGGACCCAACACTGTCCTTATCCTCTCCCTCCTAAGATACCTTTTACCTCAAGTGTGAAAGTCCATTTGCTGATCTCTGCAGAGAGCCTTAGTCAGGTCCCCAATCTAAGAGTTCAGGCTCCACTTGCTAACCTTTCTTTCAGGGCTTTATTCATTTTATATTACTGTGCATGACATTGTGATTATATATATTTGGTCTTCATTCCTGTTTCCTGGCATACAGCTCCTAAAATCCTTGGAATCTCCAGAGTGATTGATAAGAATGCATTTTGTATGCTAATGAGATAACTGGAGGCCCCTAGGATGGGGACTACCAACAGGAAAGACCAGGGCATGATTAGACTTTCAGCCCTACTCCCCAGCTTCCAGGAAGGAGAAAGGGCCTGAAGGTTAATTTGATCACCAATGGCCAATGATGTAATCAGCCATGCCTATGTAATGAAGATTCCTTAAAAACCCAAAAGGATTGGGTTTGAATGAGCTTCTGGATAGCTAAACATGTGGAAGTTCCTGGAGGGTGGTGGTCCTGAACTGCATATGAAAGTTCCATGCCCTTTTCTATATGCCTTACATTATCCATCTCTTCCGCCTGGCTGTTTAACTATATATCCTTTGTAATATCTGTAAGGCAGGTTGCCTCGCTGGGAGCCAAATGGGCACACCTCTCCACGCCTGAAAACTACGTCACCATTCTGAGTGCATTACTCAGCATCTGGCCTCTCCACGCAGGCTCCCCACACCCACTTCCGGATTCCAATCTCAGTGCCGTACTCATCAGCAAACTATGCACTCGGCCCCACCGAAATTTTGAAAAATCCCGCCAAAGACCTGCCCTATGGCAGCTTGCCCCATACGTCCTCAACCGGCCCACTTGCCAGTAGCCCAGCTTGGCTGCCAATGGCAGCTCGCCTTGTCCGTGCCCAGTCCCTTCATAACCAATGAGAATACCTCTGCTTTGTTTCCCCCGCAGCTGATCAACTACCTCCACTCCCTATAAAACCCCATGCCCCAAGAAGAGAAGCGCGACTTCTTTGGCCTCTTTCCAGGACCATAGAACCTCGCCCAGGAGCTGAATAAATTGGCTTTTAATTTCCTTACTCTGGTCTCCGTTTCCTCATTTAACTTGGCAATAAACCTTACAATATCCTTTATAATAAGTAGGTAAAAGTAAGTAAAGCATTTCTCTGAGTTCTGTGAGCCTCTCTAGAAAATTAATCAAAGCTAAGGAGGGGTTTGTGGGAATTCCTGATTTGTAACCGGTTCTTCAGAAGTATGGGTGACAACCTATTTGTGATTGACACTGGAAGTAGGAGGAAGTCTTGTGGGACTGAGCCCTAAACCTGTGGGACCTGATTCTATATCTAGGTAAGTAAGTGTCAAAATTTAATTGAATTAGAGGACACCCAGCTATTGTCTGCTGCAGAATTGATTGGTGTATAGGAAAAAGGTCTCCCTGATCCTAATTCTGGTGTCAGAGTATTGAATGTATTGTTTGGTGACCAGAGGTGGTCTGTATTGAGAGTTAAAGTGGGAAAAATGTCAGTTTTTTACCATATCTTTTACCGTGCAACAGATCACCATAATCGTAGCCACTTAAAACAATACACATTTATTATCTCATATTTTCCATGGGTCAGGAATCCAAGCACAATTAAGTTGGGTCCTCTGTTATAATCTCACAAGACTGCAATCAAGGAGCAAGGCTGTGTTTTCATCTGGAGGCTCAAATGGGAAATAATATGCTTCCAAGCTCATTCAGATTGTGGGCAGAGTTCATTTCCTTGTGGTTTTGGGACTAAGGGTTTCAGATTTTTGCTGGTTGTTGGCTGGAGGTCTTTCCTAGAGGCCACTGCAGTTCTTTGTTCTGTGAGCTTCTCCAGCATGTCCACTTCATCAAGCTACAGGAGAGTCTTTAACTTGCTAAGAAATTTTATATACACAGTGATATGGTTTGGCTGTGTCCCCACCCAAATCTTGAATTGTAGCTCCCAAAATTCCCACGTCATGGAAGGGACCCAGAGGGAGGTAATTGAATCATGAATGTGGGTCTTTCCCATGTTGTTCTTGCGATAGTGAATATGTCTCACGAGATCTGATGGTCTATTAAAGGGGAGTTTCCCTACACAGGCTCTCTTGCCTGCTACCATGTGAGATGTGCCTTTGCTCCTCCTTTGATTTCTGCCATGATTGTGAGGCCTCCCTAGTTACATGGAACTGTGAGTCAACTAAACTTCCTTTCTTTGTAAATTACCCAGTCTCGGGTTTGTCTTTATTAGCAATGTGAGAACAGATTAATATACATAGTAATCACAGGAGTGACATCATCATCACTTTTGCTTTATTATATTAGTTAGAAGCAAGTCACAGGTCCCACTCACCCTCAAGGGGAGGGGATTACTCAAAGGCCTGAACACCAGGAGGTGGAAGTCATGGTCGGGGGGTGGGGTGTCAAAATTACTTTCATCATTAGAAGTGTGTTTGTTTGTTTCCTATCCCAACAATTTTGACCCTATGTTAGTTCCGGGATGGCATGGTGCCTAGACCTGTGCTGTCCAATAAGGTAACCACTGGTCCCAGGCATGGCTAGTGTGTCTGAAGAACTGAGTTTTTAATTTTTAAAAAATTTTAATGAATTTAAATTTAATCTAAAAACTGGTACTCCATTCGGTTATTGGAAAATTATTTGTGTGTTTAGAACAGCTTGTATATGAATCTACTTTTTCAGCTGTACATTTTATGAAATCTAGACACTGACAAGTATCTCCATTGAAAATTTGTTCAAATTGAGATGTGCTTGCTGTTAACTGTAAAATATACACCAGATTTCAAAGACTTGGCATGAAAAAAAAAAAGCTTCTCCTTAATAATTTAAAAAAGAGTTACATGTGGAAATAACATCCTGTATATATTGGGATAAGTAAATATATTATTAAAAACAATTTCATGCTTTTGTTTTTATTTTTTAAAAAAACAGGTTACCAGAAAATTTAAAGTTAGACAAATGGCTCGCATTCTATTGCTGAAAGAAAATACAAAGCGGTGAAGAGCTTAGAGTTGGGTCAGCAAGACACGCCCCCAGTGTTAGCTAAAGATGTAAGGCATCAACGAGAAATGTTGGGGGGCTCAGGAGAGGGGAAGGTGGGGTCATCCATGGTCTGAGAAAGTCTTCAGTTGAAGGCGAGACAGACGGGACCATTAACGAGTTTCGGGAGAACCAACGTCTCGCTGGCTGCGCTGGGAATGCCCCACCACCTTGGCCTCATTTTCGCTCCGCGCCCCGCCCTTGAACGCGCGGCGCCTTTTGACCCCGCCGCCGCGCCGTAGACCGCGCTGAACGCCGGTGGCTGCCATGGCGGATGTGTCCGAAAGGACGCTGCAGTTGTCAGTGCTAGTAGCCTTCGCCTCTGGAATACTCCTGGGCTGGCAAGCGAACCGACTGCGGAGGCGCTACTTGGACTGGAGGAAACGGAGGCTGCAGGACAAGCTGGCGGCGACGCAGAAGAAGCTGGACCTGGCCTGAGATTCCGCGCCTTCCGCCTCATTCGATCCCTCGCTTGGCCACCTTGCCATGTCCGCGCGGGAGCTCCGAGCCGGCGGCGGCCAGAGCCAGGCTTGCCACGCAGTCCCCGCCTGCCGTGGCGGGCTCTTCCCGGAGTGTTGGTGAGCAGTACACATAGTGACACTGCAAAGGGAGACTTTGGGGTCGGACAAATACCTTAGTATCAACTCTGGTCAGGTCGCAGAAGATGACTTGTTCTCACAGACACCAGAAGGTGGAAGTTTTGTCTTCCCTCATAACTTGTTCATTGGTGTCTTAGTTTAGTTCACTGGGTGTTTAATGAGAATGTCTCACCAACGTGTTATGTCGCTCACCCTGACGTTAAACATCAGTATGGAAAATACTGGAAAGAACAAAAGAAAAAAGAAGGAACCAGGGAGATGATCTTGCCACCCCTAGTTCTTTTCAGTAACATCCTTGGTAGCGCATCTTCGCTTTGGCGATTGTAAACTCCAAACTGAATTCTTAGGTTTTTGGCAGCCTTGTAAACTGGAAAGAGCAGTGGCCTGGAAGTCAGGAACCTTGCATCCAGTCTTAGCATTTTCAGAAGAGCTGTGCATCATAAGTTTTCAGGACCTCAGTTTTCTTGTCTTTAAACAACCATCACACGAATAACAGCCACAAGCTATGGAGCATTGCTCTGGGCCAGCACTGCACACACATTCTTCACTCATGCCTCACCACCATCCTAAGATCCAGTTTCTTCATCTGTGAAATGGATCTTAGGATGGTGGTGAGGCATGAGTGAAGAATGTGTGTGCAGTGCTGGCCCAGAGCAATGCTCCATAGCTTGTGGCTGTTATTCGTGTGATGGTTGTTGCTGTTATTGGTGCTGCTGCTGCCGCCGTTGCTGTTACTGGGAAGACAGGAGTTGGCTAAAGGAAGGGAAGACATGGGCTTTCCCATGAAAAAAATACCTGATATCTTGGCCTCCAGGTAACAAGGGAATATGCAATGTTTCACAGAGATGCATAGCATCCTTTGAATTCTCAGGTGCCTGAAACAAACCATAGTAACCCGGAATCAGCACCTGCCCTGCCCATTCAGACCTTGCTAGGAGATGGGATTGTCAGGCAGTGGGAAGACCCTGCACAGAGCCCAGCAAGGTTGAGACTCTGCGTGGTCCAGGCACCCTGCCGGACAGCGACCCGGGCCACTGTGATCTCATCTCCAGCATCTCTGGCGAGGATGATCTCACCGGCCCTCTTGGCAGCTCTTCCTCTCCTATGGCTCAAACACATGACATGTGTTTTCCCGGCTGAAACCTAAGATGGTCCTTCTCCTTCTGCTCTTGCTGATGAGTGGAAAAACGGATCCCTTTCTCCTATATGCATTCCTTGTGTATTAGAAAACTGTCACCGCGGCTCCCCACAGTGACATTCACTCAAGGCTGAGCGTGCCCGGTCATTTTAAACTTTGCCCAAATGTCATATTTTTCGTGTTTTTTTTCATTTTCATGGCATTCCTCAGAACTTTTGGATTTTCTCTAAAGCTTTGACATATTGACCATCATCTAATTTGTGTCAGAAATGCCAGGACAAATTAAATGATTAGCAAGAACAGGAGGAAAAGGGAGTGAATGTGTTTGGGAGGGCTGGGAGTGGGGGCTTGGGAGACCCCTGCAGCCTGTGCCGGGAGGCTGGCAAGTCTTTTCAGAAGGAGGAGGAAGCTGGGGCACCTGAGAGAGTGAGAAATGTAAATGAGGTCTAGCCCGTTCTCTGGGGTTGATTTTGCACAGAGGTAAATATTTTAGCTAAGACAAGCTCATCTTGTAAATTGGGTGCTGCACAGTAGCCAGGTCCCACCCCCATGATGTGCGATTCCGCAGCTCTGGGATGGGGTGGAGAATCTGCATTTCTGGGTTCCCAGGTGACACTGCTGCTGTGGGCTCTGTTCCTTAAGACCCCTGCACAGAACACCTGGATATGGTTGTGAAACACCAGCACTACTATCTCAGCCCCCTTGTCACCCTCTGGGCCCCCAGGATCAAGGCCCAAGTTCTGTTCCTGTATCCAGGATCCCTCGTGACCCTCACTGCACCCCCTCTCTCCGTTGTCCTCTGTCCCTCTGGCCTCATTTCCGTCTCTCCCCTGTGCCACTGTGGGAGGGGGCTCACACGTGCTGCCATCCTGCTGGGGAGGCCCCCTTTTTCATGTACATTTCAGAGCTTGAATGACTGTCCTTTCTTCGGAAAGGCCTCAGTCTGTATGTGGTTCCTCTGTCACCTGTTCCCAAGGCACTGGACTCCCTGCTTATAGCATTTATTACAACTCATGTGTGTAACAACTCATGTGTAATAGGTGGGTTCTGTCTCCTTCACTAGCCTAAAAGCTCCACGCAGCCAGGGCCCTGCCAGCCTCATCCACTGCTGTGTGTTCAGCTTCACACACAGGGCTGGGCACACAGTCGACATATAGCAAATAGGAGTTGAAAGAGTGAATGAGGTCTGAATCAGGATTCATGTCCAAAGCCCCTGCCCTGGTGTAGCTCTTAGCAGAGGGAAGCCCTCAATACGTGTTGGTTCTTGTGCTCCCACATCCCAGCCGCCCTGCCAGTTCCATGTTGGTGGGAAGGAGGATGTTGCTGCCTCTTTGATCTAACTCCATGTGGCTCTTCTGTCCAGAACCAGGAGTCTCCTTTCTTCCTTCCTCTCTGTCCCAGACACTGCTCCCCATAATATGTGCTTCACGTTTCCTCACTCGTGTACTGTACAGTAAGCAGGCACTGGGGTCATGCTCACCTACACTTGGCAGTGTGGCCCTGGTGGTCTGAGAGTGTGCTCAGGGCTGGGGCTGCAGAGTCACAGGCAGCGGCTGAGCTGCAGGGCTGCACGCTGAGTGCAACCAGCATTCTGGGCTGTCTTTTCAGGCATGTGGGTGCTGGGCAGCAGACACACTCAGCCAGTCCCGAGAGCCTGAACGGCCATCTCCAAGTTGTACAGGGTGCCACATGTGAGTTGGGGTAGCTCTTCCCATCCCCAGGAGCTGCAGGGAGAGCAAAGGGAAGAAACTGGCTTCAGGGGATTCTCAGACCCAGTGATAGACACGCAATCTTTTCCTACAGGGTGCATTGTTGGGTGTGAGTGACGGGTCCCAGCAAGGCATGGGAAAGTCTCTCCTGCTGTTGATGGGGGTTCGAAATGGGATACTGTGTCCTTGAGTAACCTTTTTGTGACTTTCTGACTGCAAGGGTTCATGGACGATTTCAGCAATGAAGAGGAGGCTGAGGGCATCCAGGTCGCCTTGAGAGCCAGCAGGGGTTGGTCAGTGGCCAGCACAGGCCCTTCTCACCGCACACAGAGTGGTGGCGTGGCTCTGTGGGCCCGTGCTGTGTTGAGTGGGCACAGTACACTGCATGCTGCCACTGCTATGGGGTCTTGCTCGGGGTTGCCCCTTCACCCAAGCTCTGATACAGCACCAGAGAGGTCCCAGTATCGATAATCCTCACCGGGGTGTCCAGCTCCTGGTCATCTGCCTCTCCACCACTCTGCCTGTGGGCTTCAGTTACTGGCTGGAGCTGGGGCAGATCAGCAGGTGTCAGAGAATGACATTCCATCTGTCCTAATGGCCACAAATCAGGTGCCATGACACTTCCACCTGAGCAGAAGGTTACTCAGCCTCCTCACATTAATAATCTCAATATTTGTAGCTACTGCCATAATACGACCAGGCTTTAGTCTGTTTTCTTTTTGCTTGGAGGTCACCTACTCTGATTTTTCTTCTGGAATCACTTTGTGTTCATCTATTCTTGTCATCGATTGATCTCATGTTGTATCATTACTAACACAACCTTTAGTGGGTAGGGATTGTGTTTTTTTTTTTTTTAATTTAGTCTCCGTGCAAGACCTACATGTCATGGAAATCTTTTTAGACTTCTATCCTTCCTTCTATCTATTGCCCACCCATCTACCCACCTGTTCATCCACCTGTCTCTCTGTGTCCATCCACCTATCCCCCCATTCACCCATCACCCATCCATCCCCTCATCCATCATCCATTCATCATCTATTCATCATCCATCATTCATCATCCATGCATCATTCATCATCTCTCCATTCATCCATCATCCACCCATCTGTCATTCACCCATCCTTCATCATTTATCCCACCCATCCCACTAAAAAGATTCTGAACACAAGAGTGATCAGCTTATGTATAATTTAGTAGTTAATGGGAGTGTGTTAGTCTATTCTCACACTGCTAATAAAGACACGTGAGATTGGTTAATTTATAAAGAGAAGATGTTTAATTGACTCAAAGTTCAGTATGGCTGGGGAGGCCTTAGGAAACTTACGGTCATGGCAGAAGGGGAAGCAAACACATCCTTCTTCATGTGGCAGCAGCAAGAAGTGCTGAGCAAAAACAATCAGACTTCATGGGACTCACTCACTATCACAGGAACAAGATGGGGGAAACCGCCCCCATGATTCAGTTATCTCCACCGGGTTCCTCTCATGACACGTGGGGATTATGGTAACTATAATTCAAGATAAGATTTGAGTGGAAACACAGCCAAACCATATCAGGGAGTTATGGAATGGCCTAGAGAAAACCAGTCACCTACTTGATGGACACCACACTTCACAGAAACTCCCCATGCAGGAATGTGCAAGGAAAGGCCAGAGGCATTCACCATCCTCAGAGCCTGCGCTTCCTTCTGCAGCAAAGGGGAGAGTAAGGAGAGTCTCTGTAAGGTCTTGCACAGGGGCTCAGTGTGGGGACTGAGTTGAATGGGATTAGTGGGAATGAAAACCCTCTGATGTGAGCACAGTGAGACCTCTGCCTCCTTGGAAAGTGTGGCATAACAGAGGGTGATGTAAGGGGAGGCTATTTAGGACATGTCCTGAAAATGTGTGCTGTTCACAGAATATGTTTCCCTGATATTAATAAGGCAAAACTGACTGGCTTATTCTGTTGACACTTTTGTGATGTGGCCAGCCTCAGCCATCTGCTCAGATGGAGCATGGTGTTGGGGAGTTGAAAGTGCAGCTCATCCACTGCAGTTTTATGCCTTTCCAGGCGTCTTGTGTGTGTGTTGAGAAGCAGGGTCGCATTGCTCCTCCTGTTCTGCTCCTCCTAAAGGCTGATGTTATCCTTTTTTGTTTTTGTTTTTGTTTTTTTCCATCCTCTCACACACACAGATGCAGGAGGACGGAAGCAGAACCTGCTTCCTTGCTGCGGAAGTCCTGTGGGATGAGGGCTTTAGCCTGAATGATCCTCAGAGATGCCATCTGTGAAATAGAGTGTTTCCTCGTGTGGAAACTTCCTGGACTTGACCACCAGAGGTCACCAAATACCAATAATGACCTGCAGATTCTATTTTCTTTGTGTTTATTTACTTTTGTCTGTAAGAAGTGGGGAGGTTTTTGCTATTGTCATCAGTTTATTTAGGTTCTCATCAGGCATCAGTGTTGATTTTTAAAAAGTGTCAACATAAGAAGAAGGATGCATGAACTGAGTGATTGTTGGGCTCAAGACTAAGATTGTGAATAGGATGTAGAGTTATCTTGGACCACTCTTCAGGATAGACTTTGACTTATAAACGTCTCTAAAAACACATGTTTGCAGCATTTTGGGTGGGTAGAGAATGATTAAATAACGTTTGTTTTCTATAGCAGTTGTTTACATATTTAACAACTGAAATTTAAACATTTGTCCTTTTTGTAAACTTTTATTTTAGGTTCGGGAGTACATGAGCAGGTTTGTTACGTAGGTTGACACATGTTATGGTGGTTTGTTGCACAGTTGTTTCATCACCCAGGTATGAAGCCAGCACCCAGTAGTTATCTTTTCTGCTCCTCTCCTCCTCCCACCCTCCCGCCGCAGGTAGACCCCAGTGTCTGTTGTTTTCTTCTTTGTGTCCATAAGTTCTCATTATTTAGCTCCCACTGTAGGTGATTAACATGCGGTATTTGATTTTCTGTTTCTACATTAGTTTGCTGAGGATAATGGCCTCCAGCTCCATCCATAAACATTTCTCCTTAAAAGATACATCTACTGCCCTTTTCCTCAAAGACCAAAGAGCTAGAGAGAAGTACAACCAGAGATAGTACATAGCACAGGACATGTGTATCTGAAATGGATATTTGAAAGAATTTCCATTTTGAATTTGCTTCAATTCTGTGAACACATGTTGAACGCCTTCCTCTCAGCACTGTGGATCGTGCCAAGAGGTGACAGAGATGACCTGGAGCAGGTGTATGCCCCCAACGGTGCATCTAGGTAACTGCAATGCTGCAATGCTAATGAGGAGCCTCTGTGGTTACAATGGCAGGAGGAGACACGCGGCAGCGGGTACTGAGAGTAACATGCCATAGAGAGTTGTGGGGTTTTTATGGTCAGAGTTCAGTGTATGTCCTTTATAGAAGTTTTTCCAAATGAGAACTCTGGGTCTCTGGCACAAAGACCTAGGGGCTGAATCCAGCCCTTCCCCAATGAGTAGAGTATCTGGGTCACATTCACAGATGGGCAGCCAGAAAGCTGTCTGTGGGGTAAGGAGTTTTTTTCTGTTACAGGAGAGGAAAGTCCTTGGGCATCTCTCCCCATTTCATGTGGCCCATGAATGTTAGATGCTTGTGGCTGTGACATTTCAAGGACAGAACTCCCTTTAAGTAAGTCATTAGAGGCTGCACAGGCATTGTAGGAAACCCCAGCTTCCTCAAATGTTGGGTTATGGTGGTGGCACTGTGAGGGACAGTGTGATGCTGCCACAAGTGTAGACTGCTTCCTAGCGCTCCCAGCCTGGGTTCTGCTTGCGAGAGAGGCTTGCTTTCCTCGGCTGTAGCAGCCGGCTTACCTGCGGCAGGTAGAGCAGTGCCCAGGCTGCAGCTGTGAGGAGCTTCACGGGCTTCACTCCCTGGAAGCCCTGTTGGCTGCCTCTGGGAAAAAGCATGGTCTGTGCCACTTGGGAGGTCAGATATGGATGACTGATGGCTGGCCTGCTGTCCTTAGGAGCTTTTCCACATGAAACTTGATAGTCCATGTAGCACAGGTGCTTCCATAGGTCTTTGTCCTTTTCTCTCACTCCACATCTCATGGCCCCATTCCTTTGTTTCATCCAGTAGTGGATTTCCATAGAGAAAGGCAATAACAGCTCAAGCCGTAGTCAAAACTCACTTGTATCGAGTGCTTCCTGTTCAGGGACAGTTTTCTGAGCACCTCGCACGATTGTCCATTTCATCACCAGAGCAACCTTGTGAGTTGAGTGCTGTCCTGATTCCCATTTCCAGATGAGAAACTTGATATATAGGAAGATGTAACAGTTTGCCCAGAGCGCTCTGGGCCTCACAGTCTGGTATTCCAGCATTGGGGTCCGGCCCTTACCCAGTGCTGGAGTGGCTTTATAGTCCTAAAGACAGATGTTCTTGGGATAAGCCCTGCTCACTGGCATTCCTGGAACCCTTTGTGCATGGTTGTATTTGCCTTGGTTAACCAAACCAAACCAAAGATTTAAAAAATTTGTTGTCCACGTTGAAAATGTAAACACTTCACTCAGACTGGGATTTGGTAGATGCTAAATGGTTAGTGGCTGGGCAAGAATCCAGGCCTCCTTCCCCACTGTGACCTGAGGCCTGGCTTAATTTTTAGTGTTACTGTTGACTTTACCTCACAGCTATGTGTCACTGTGGTTCTGAGCACTGTGTACTGGGAGCAGGAATGAGAGGGAAAATGGGTTGGTCAGCCTTTTCATTGATGACTTTTTATGAGGAAAAGGGTCATTTAGAATGAACATTTTTTTAAGTGTGTCCAGTGGAATTTTTTTTAGCTTAGTTTAATGGAACGATTTTGAATACCTCTGCCTACCATAATGAAATTTAGTAAGCAAAAAAAATTTATAATTCCTTAGATAAATTTTAAAAAGTGAACTGGGCCATTTAAATTTGTCACCGCAAAACCCTTGCAGGCTCTAAGAAAAGAAGCAAAATGATGGTTAGTGGAGTATTTGTGGGTTATAACTTTCTGTGTTATTGTTATAAGTTTGTGTGTTATTAAGGCCAGGGCTATGAAGTGTGGTTCACTGTAGAACCATGTAGTATATGAGGATCATATTTCTTCTCTAGAAGTCTAATGTCAAAATATCTTTATAATTTGAACAACAATATTCCTAGCATCAAGGTCAAATGGAATCACTTTTCTTGTACTTTATAGATTACCCAGAATCATATTATGTTTTTGTTTGCTTGATATTTTGGTTATTGTAACTTTTTAAAGTTTTTTGTTTCTCCTGGAATTTCTAATTGCCATCGTTACATATGCCTTCATCACTGTATTAGTCTGTTCTCATGTTGCTAATAAAGACATATCCGAGACTGGATAATTTGTAAAGAAAAGGTTTAGTTGACTCACAGATCTGCAGGGCTGAGGAGGCCTCAGAAGACTTACAATCATGGTGGAAGGGGAAGCAAACGTGTCCTTCTTCACATGGCAGCAGCAAGAAGAAGTGATGAGCAAAAGGGATAAAAGCCCCTTATAAAACCATCAGATCTTGTAAGAACTCACTCACTATCATAAGAACAGAAATATGAGGGTAACTGCCCTCATGATTCAATTACCTTCCAATGGGTCCCTCCCACATCATGTGGAAATTATTATAACTCAAGATGAGATTTGGGTGGAAACACAGTCAAACCATATCAATCATTATAGTAGTAATATCTTCCAGCTTCTTGATTATTTTGTATATTATTATGAAATCTATTTCATATTCTCCTTTATTAATTTGTATTTTATTAATTTGGCCTCTATCTGATGCTCATTAGTTTATTTCTCAATTTGTACAAAATCCAAATGAGGTGCCTTGAAAACGTCAATACAGGGATCTTAGAAGGAGGGGATGTTTTTCATATTTAAAATGTATGTGCTGCCATGTCCCCAGTAAGAAGCACAGTCCCCTGCTTCTGTGAAGATATGTGGCTTTTCTAGATTATTACATGGTTTAGAGTGGGGAGAATCTTGCCTACATCATAGGGAATTCTCTCTGGGTCCGGCTTGATCTGAGTTTGGAGAGGCTGGAGCAGAAGGTGGTAAACTGAGGAGCAGGCATACTCTCTGCCTGCAAGGTTGACCCTGAGTGGGATACCCAAGGGCTTCTGTGGAACTGTATTTATTTGCCACTCATCAGACTCAAGGGTAAAAAAGTCTTGCCTGGGGTGCTTGACCTCCAAAGCTGGTCAGTGGGAATGTCAACTTCAAGAGAATAGAACCTGTGTCTTCTTGGTTACCTCTGGATATAGAACAGGGCCTGGTACTTAGTAAGCATTCAGTGAATGGATGGATGGATGATGGGTGAGTAGATGAATGGATGGGAAAATGCATGTATAGATGGATGAGTGGATGAATAGATTAATTGATGGATGGAGGGATGGATGGGTAGATGAATAGATGGGTGAATGGATAGGTAAGTGGGTAGATGAATGGATGGGTAGGTAGATGGATGAATAAATGGATAGATAGATGAATAAATGGATACATGGATGGATAGATGGATGAATGGATGGATAGATGGGTGGATGAATGGATAGGTAGATGGATGAATGATGGATACATGGATAGATGTATGGATAAATGAATGGATGGATGAATGGATGGGTGGATGGATGAATGAATAGATGGATGGATGGATAGATGGATGGGTGGATGGATAGAGAGATAGATGAATAAATATAGTGGTAAAAAGAAGGCTTATTTGGTGAAGAATAAGTCAGTCCAGATCACAGCCCTGTGGAGATTGGGTATGGGTCATCTGGTAACATTTAAATGTATTAAAGGTCCTGGAATCCTGAATTGAATCTTTAGGAAAAGAAAAACAAGTATTTTCTGTTTCTAATATGTATATGGAGATCTTTGGGACTTGCCCACCCCAGCATATTTTCAGTTCAGGCAGGCATGTGTCTGGGCAGTGACTATTTTGTTTTTATTTCCTGCAGTGCTTACTTGCTCCTTGGCTCACCCTTGCAGATTGCTCATGGCTGAGTCTCCTGGGTCTGATGACATTGTCAGTGTGACTGGAGTGCTATTCTGGGTAGATGATACACAGGACTGGGGATGGTCTCCTGTTCTCTAAAGACAGCCATGTAATAGGATTAAAGCTTCAGAGAGCAGCCCTGGCCTAAAGTGTAGAGGAACTGAGTTAAGGGGAATTTTAATGAATCTTATACTCCAGCAATACAGACCCAGTTGCAGCTCCTCAAACGGGCCACCCTGGTCACCTCTGGGCTCAGCACAGACTGGCCCCTCTGCCCTTGACTGTCCCTGTCTTCCTCTCTTGCTCACCGGTTACTTGGGCATGGATGTTGCTTCCCTGGGAAAGCCTCCTGCCTTTGGGGCTTTTCTTAGTGCCTGGCTTATTCCAGCCCCAAGTATTTACAGTCTGCCTACTTCTCCCTTAGCTATGAGAGGGCAGGAACTTCACACAGTGCGAGGTACACAGAAGGCCCTCAGTAGCTGTCTGTGAACTGAATTCAGCCCTGCACCCAGCCCATCATGAGCATCTTTGTTCTAATGTGGTCCAGGAGGAGAGAAGGGAGCTGCCATGTGCTGCCAGGATTCCAGTTTCACAGCTGAGAAAACAGAGGCTCCATGAGGGGAGGCAGCTTGGCGAGGCAGGCATCACTGCATGTGGGCAGTGTAGTGTTGTGCCCATCTGTGTCCCACTAGGATGACTTGAGGAATGACTCAAGGATGATGGAATGACTTGAGGGTACCACAGAACCCTTCTTGTGAAAGACCCTTCATTTGGAGGCTGCACTGGAGAAGGGGTGCTGGACATGTTGGAGCCTCAAAGTGCAGCACCTTCAATTTCTGGAAACTTCTGTGCTTCTTGCTTGGGCAACTGTGCTTCCTCTGACCTTTGGGCCAACCTGGCCCATGAGAGATTCCAAGGATTTGATCTGTCTCCAGGGTCATGGGGCAGCCTGCATCTCATGCTTGATTTTTCTTTCAGGGACATCTTAGGTCAGATAATTAGGGTGATGGGCATCAGCTCCAGAGTCAGCCTGTTGGGTTGTGTTTTCTTCATTAACTTTTATCTGGCAAGAGTATTGGAGAATCAACTTTTTAAAAAATATTTGCATATCTCATTTCCTTGCCTAATTAGTGTTGTGAGAATGATGTCCCAGTTTTCATGCTTGAATAAGTAGCTCATGGTGTAAGGCGCAAAGGGCTGGCTCACTGCGGCGCGTTCCCTTTCTTCCATTTGACGTCTCATCCAAGCTTTGTTTCAATCCATGCTCTTCACTTTTTTTTTTTTTTAAAGTACTGATTCCATCGAGGTCAGTGGGGGGGGGTGGATCACCTGAGGTCAGGAGTTCAAGACCAGCCTGGCCAACATGGTGAAACCCCATCTCTACTAAAAATACACAAAAATTAGCCAGGTGTGGTGGCACGCTCCTGTAGTCCCAGCTACTCGGGAGGCTGAGGCAAGAGAATCACTTGAACCTGGGAGGCGGAGGTTGCAGTGAGCCAAGATCACACCACTCCAGCCTGGGTGACAGAGCAAGACTCCGTCTCAAAAAAAAAAAAGTATACTCTTTGCCTATGCTCCATTTTAAAGTGGAATTATAAAAAGGCAAGCAATGGGGGAGATTGAGGTTAAATGTGACATGACCCCACTTTTATATATGACCTTACAAATCCTCTGGTTTATTCACTCCAGCTGGACTAAAGGCATGTAAGCCTTATAGGATGTAACATAGAAATTCCTTCCCTTGAGGGGTTTTCAGTCCTATTGGAAAAGCAGAGCATATGCCTGAAATGATTCTGTGCTGATGTCAGCACCCTGGGGGCACACAGAAGCTCGTGATCAGCCAAGGCTGACTCAGCTACAATGCTGAAGCTAGAATTGGCCTGTTGGGCAGGCACAAAAAGGATAGGCTGCATTCTTAGAAGTATAATTTTCAGAACACTGGAGGGCATAGTTCTATTCAGCACCTAAAGTACTGTCTGCTTTTGGGCTTCATTTTAAAAGAGACACCCAGGCAAATGAAGCCAGTCTGGAGATGATCTCCAAGTCGAAGGGTTTTTTTTTTTTTTTTTTTTTTTTCCAGACAGAATCTTGCTCTGTCACCCAGGCTGGAATGCAGTGGTGTTGTCTCAGTTCACTGCAACCTCCACCTCCCAGGTTCTAATGGTTCTCCTGCCTCAGCCTCCCGAGTAGCTGGGATTACAGGCACATGCCACCACGGGTTTCTAGTAGAGACAGGTTTCACCTTGTTGGTCAGGCTGGTCTCGATCTCCTGACCTCGTGATCCACCTGCCTTGGCCTCCCAAAGTGCTGGGATTATAGGCGTGAGCCACCACACCTGGCCCCAGTCGAGGGTTTTGACATGATGCCAGGCTAGGAATTGCTGGAGTATGTGTGGGTGTTACGCTGGGAAAAGAGACCTTGGGGAGGAGAGGCACGATAGCAACGGTCCAATAGATTGGCGCAGTTGGAAGCAGCTGGGAAGGTGGTTTGGATCAGCTAATGAAGAGATTTGGTTGCTTTGCTAAAGATTCTGCAGTTTATTCTGTTGGCAATAGGGGGCTACTGGAGGTTTCTAAGGAAGGAAGCAATGTGATTTATCATGGCTCATGAGCACCTTGGTTAAACATGGAGACTGCAGAGGAGGAACAGGTTTAGGGAAGGAGGCGTGAGTTTGCCGAGGTATCAGGAAGGGTGGTGGCTCTGGGAGGCACTGACTGAAGCTGGGGAAGTAGGTGACATTGTGCAGGAATGGGGAGCTATGAGGGACTCTGGACAAAGCCTACACTTAAAAGATGAGCCCAAGAGGATTATGGGGAATGCAAGAGGTGGATCAGCGAGGCAGGAGGAAAACTAGGATATCATAGCTTCATAGAAGCCCGGAGGAAGAAATTTCAAGATGGAATGCATGGTTGGTAATCCTATGGAAATCATTCCATTTGAATGCCAGACATTATGCTAATCACTCTGTGCATATCATTTTCTTTAATTCTCATAAGAGCTTTACAAGGTAGCCAATAATACTGATATTCTATAGAGAAGAGGCTGAACATCTAGGAGACAGTGGAGGATAGAATGTGGGCTTCAGTGTGATACAGGCCAGCTTCCCCTGGCTCCACCTCTGCCCTGCTTAGCTATGTGAACTTGTACAAATTACTTAACCTCTCCAGGGCCCAGCTTCCTCTTCTTTGAACTAAACACAACATCCTTGTCTCCTGAGGATGCTGACGGGATTCTGCGAGCTTGGTATCATTGTATGTAAAGTCCCTTGCACTGGCCTGACACTCCATAGACTTCTGTGTGGTGTGGTTATTTCCCAACATCCCCTAGTTGGTAAGAGGCAGACGTGAGATCTGAACCCAGGTCTGTGTGGGACCATAGCCTGCGCCTGGCACTGTAGCAACAGGAGCACATCTGAGCCCAGATGGGAAAGAGGAAGTGAGAGGGAGAGACTGATGCTGCTAGGGAGAGGAAGTTAACTGAAGGGAACATCACGGGGCTCACATAGGGTGTGATATTAAACATAGGTGGAGAATGACTCTGAAACCAAAGCAAGTATTTTTTCCTCACAGACAGGAGGGACAGAAAGTCTGAAGAGAGGAGGAGATAAAGAAGAATTTTCAAGTAGGTGCAAGAAATTTGAGGGTGTCCCAGCAGATGACTTCTGTTCTCTGAGGATTGCAGAGACAGGATCAAGGTCTGAGGAGAGGGAGTGGCGGTGGGGCTAGACACTTAGGAAGAAAAGGCTCAATCTCGACAGCCACCAAGAGCAATAGAGTGAGGAGGATAGAGGCCAGAAGAAGGAGGCTTGTGAAGACCATTGTACCCCTGGTCTTGAGTAGCATACCTTGTTCTAATTTGTATTTATGGCAGTGCCAGACAATGTGAAGATATGATTTGTACCTGAAGACCGAGGTAGGTAAATAGGATGATTGGGTTGGCCCAGATTTGGAAATTCACCAATTGCGTCGCAGAAGGACAGGATGTGGCAGCGAAGTGACAGCTGCTGGGAAAACTCTAATCAAAAAAGCTCAGGAGATGAGGGTGGGAGAAGGTGTACGGAGGGAGACTGTGGTTGGGAAAAATGTCCTCCCTTCTGCTATCATTGGATACCCAGAGTGTGATTTGGACCTTCCAATGAATAACATGTATGACCCACCTTTCGATCTCATGTCCCAGCAAACATGAGGCATCTGTATGAAAAACTATGGTGAGAACAGCTGTCATACCTCATAAGTTCTACCCAAACTTTGACCTCAAGCACAATCCACTGAAACTGGGCTTCCAAAGCCCCTGGTACTATGGTCACGTGGCAGAGGAGACCCTGCTCTTCCTTAGTTTGATATCATTCTTTCCTGGATGTTGAAGGGTATAAGTGAGAGATTTACAAGGGTAAGATCTCTTTTGAGGAGCCATTCAAGATACTTTCTCTCTTCCTTCTTATCTATTCCTGCTAGTTTCTATTCAATAATGAAGGTGCCAGGAGATCAGTAGATCTTGAAGTCTTGAAGAAGCAGTCCCTGAACAGGCTTGTTTGGGCTCCAAAGAAAAGCTGGACCCCTAAATGCAGCAGAGCTCAGTGTTGCCTCACACCTGGGTGGAGGGAGAGCCCTTCTCTGGGTGTGACTCAGAATTTGACACCTTTGAAAGTAAGAGGGACATCACTGAAAGCTTTGGGGCCGAGCAGGTGCCCTGTCCATCTCTTCACCTGTCCCAGGTCAAGTAGTTGCTGACTTAAAGTGTCCAAAGAAAAATTTGTCAAGGTTATCTACTCTAAAGTCATTCTTTTTCCCTCTTTTCATATGATCAGCCCACACTTAAGATGTGGGGAGTTATGTTCCACCTCCTCGAGGGTGGACTATCTGCAGAAATTATTTGGAATTCTTTTGCATGGGAAATTTGTCTTTTCTCCCTCATTTACTTATTTATTCAAACACTTCTTTATATAAGTATGTACTCATGGATATTTAATTTATACTTTGGGTTATAATCTAATACTCCTTTCTTTTGTTGCTCAAATTGTTTCAGCTTTGGCTTTTGGAAGATCTTTCAATTGGCTCTGTTATCTTTGACATTCTTCTGTCATTGTGTTTGTGTGTATGTGTGTGTGCACATGTGTATGTGCATGTGTGTTTATGAGTATATGCATGTATACATGTGGCTGTATACAGGACGCCCCAGGCTCATCTTGTGTTTTGACTGCCCTGAGCCCTAGGATTAATCATTTCCCTGGTTCCTTTTATTAAAGAATGTTTTGAGAAACCAAGATTTGGGTGCTAGGTGTTTCCTTCGTGTCTGGGATGTTGTTACTTCTAGGCCTTTCCAGTTGATAAACCAAGGAAATACATGTGTGTAAACCAACCTGTGAATATAACTTATCTATGAATATGTATTCCTATTAAGCTAAACATGAGTTCATACACATCTCAACTCTGATCCCTTTACAGTAGGGCATTCTAGCCCTTCTC
This sequence comes from Aotus nancymaae, assembly GCF_030222135.1. Taxonomy (NCBI): domain Eukaryota; kingdom Metazoa; phylum Chordata; class Mammalia; order Primates; family Aotidae; genus Aotus; species Aotus nancymaae. The sequence continues at coordinate 124,550 of NW_026988603.1, forward strand.
CTTGCTTGTCTGTAGTCTCCTCCAACAGTGAGAAACATGGTTCCCACCATCTACCATCTATTTACTTAATTATTCAGTTCCAGCATTCATGTTTGCCAGTTTTAGAATTTTTCACTCATATTCCATGACAAACAAGTTTATCATCTAGATTACAGTGCTGATGTACAGTTTACTTTGCCCTTAGTCTTACGACATTCAGCTCCAGAGTTACTTAGTTCAGCATCTTTATTTCTTACCCCCTTCAGTGAGGTTGTTTCATACATTTGTCGTAAAGTTATGTTCTTTTATCACAGTCTGCATTCCATTCTGGGAGCCCCTCAATGTTTAAATGATTTTTTTTAACTGCATACATTAGATTTTACCCTCTGTGCTGTAAAGCTCTAAGGGTTTTGACAAATGTGTAGTTTCATATATCTCCCATTAAAGTATCATACAGAGTAGCTTCACCTCCCCCAAATCATACCCTATGCTTTACCTATTTAGTCCTTCTCCCTCCCCACACCTTTGGCCACCCTTGATCTGTTCACCATCTCTATAGTTTTGCCTTTTCGAGGATGTCATATAAATAGAATCATACAGCATAGCCTTTTCAGACTGGCTTCTTTCACTTAGCAATATGCATTTAAGATTCATCTTTGCTTTTTCATGACTGGATAGCTCATTCTTATTATTGCTGAATAATATTCCACTGTAGAGATGTACCACAGTTTTTTTATCCACTCATCTATGGAAGGATATCTTGGCTGCTTCCACTTTTCTGTGATTATGAATAAAGCTGCTATACACATTTGTATGCAGGTCTTTCATGAACATAAGTTTTTAAAATCATTTGTGTAAACAGGCGCACTATTGATGGATTATAAGGTAAGACTACATTTAGCTGACAAACTGTCTTATGCAGCGGCTGTGTAATTTTGTATTTTCACCACCAATTAATGAGAGAGTGCTTGTCATTCTGGATCCTTGCCAGTTATGGTATTGTCAGTGTTTGCGATTTTAGCCATTTGAGTAAGTATGTAGTGGCACTGCATGGTTGTTTTAATTTGCACTTCCCTGATGACAAATGATGTTGAGCATCATTTCATATGCACCTTTGCCCTCTGAATATGTTTGTTTGGTGAGTATCTGTTCAGATCTTTTGCCCATTTTGTTTTTAGTTGAGTTGCTTGTTTTCTTATTGTTAGTTTTAAGAGTTCTTTGTATGTTTTGGATATCAGTCCTTTGTTAGGTATGTGTTTTGCAAAGATTTTCTTCCAATCTATGGCTTTTTATGCTCTTAACAGTGTCACAGGGCAGAAGTTTTTAATTTCAATAAAGTCTAATTTGTTGACTTATTTTTTCTTTCATGGATTGTGCTTTTGGTGCCATATCTAAAAATACACCACAAACTCAAGGTCATATAAGTTTTATCCTTTGTTTTATGGTTTGCATTTTACATTTAGGTTCTTGACCAATTTTAAATGAATTTTATTTAAGACATAAGGTCTGTGTATATATATAACTATAATCAACTGAGTTGATTATATTTATGTGGGGATATTTCTGAGTTCTCTCTGCTGTTTCATTGACTTAGGTGTCTATTTTTTCTCCAATGTCTTGCTGACTTGATTACTATAGTCTTGAAATAATCTAAAGTGAATTCTTCAACTTTGTTCTACTTCAGTATTATTTTTTGCTGTTTTGTATAAATTTTAGAATCAGTTTGCCAATATCTAAAAAGTAACTTGGTGGGAACTTGATTGGGATTGTGTTAGGGTCTCAAAAAGTGACACCTTAACAACACTGAATCCTCTAATTCATTGATACAGAATATCTCTTCATTTATATCTCCTTTGATGTTCATTTTTAAGTCTCTTTTTCTCTCTTTAGCGTAATTTATGTTGATGCCTTTTCAAGCTCACTGAATTTTTCCTTTTTCATTTATATTTTGCTGTTATGTTTATTCAGTGAACTTTTATTTTCAGATATTTACTTTTTCATTCTAAAATTTTTGCTTATTTCTTATCTTCCATTTCTCTTCTGAGATTCCCTATCTTTTCATTAATTAGTACATGTTTTCCTTGACCTCATGGAGTATGGTAATAATATGCAATTTTTAATAGCAACAAAATATTGAGTTAAAAGCCTTATTATTGACTTTATTATTCTCCTATTATTATTATTATTTGAGACAGGGTCTTGCTCTGTCACCCAGGCTGGAGTGCAGTGGCATGATCTCAGCTCACTGTAACCTCCACCTCCCAGGTTCAAGTTATTCTCCTGCCTTACCCTCCCAAGTAGCTTCGACTACAGGCACATGCAATTGCGCCTGGCTAATTTTTGTGTTTTTTGAAGAGACAGTGTTTTACCATGCTGTCCACGCTGGTTTCAAAACTCCTGGGCTCAAGCAATCTGCCCGCCTCAGCCTTTCCAAGTGCTGGGATTACAGGCATGAGTTACCACAGGCAGTCTGTTTTCCTGTTATTAGTAGATATTTACATTATTTCAATCTTTACTTTTATACACTGGGTTCTAGTGTGCATATTTGGATTTTGCCTTCTTTTAGATTATGTCATTAGGTACAACCTAAAGGTGTCAGTACTGTCCTGACTCCTTCATACATGTTGTCAAATCGTCTTTCAAAAGAGCTGTGCTGATTTGTAATGCCACCAATAGTCTGTGAATGCACTCCGCTCACTTGCTGGTGTTGACGATCACCAGGCTGTTTTTTCTAGATGGAGTTCCTGTAAACATCAACAATGACTAAGAGACACAGAGTGTGAGCATTGTGCTATCCATGTGCTGAGCATTTTGCGTATGTCATCTCATCAGCCTTCTCAATAAGCCTGTGAGTAAGGAGCAATTGTAATACCCAAGTTAGACCCGGGAAACGGAAGCACAGAGAGATTGAGTCATTTGCCCAAGATCACACGGTTGTTAAATGGTGGGCGGGGGTTGGAATTAAGGATGTTTCTCTGGGGAGATCTGGGGAATCACCCACTTGTACGATCTTGCTATTTAAATGTCCATTTTGGGGGTTTTGGTTGAGGTTGAGTATTTTCCTGTATGTTTGATACTTGTTCTATTTCCTTGTTTAGTGACTTTCTTTTCTGTCCTTTGTAGTTTTATTTTTGTCTTTTTTTTTTTTTTTGAGACGGAGTTTCACTCTTGTTGCCCAGGCTGGAGTGCAGTGGCACTATCTCGGCTCACTGCAATCTCTGCCTCCCGGGTTCAAGTGATTCTCCTGCCTCAGCGTCCCAAGTAGCTGGGATTACAGGCATGCTCCACCATGCTCAGCTAATTTTGTATTTTTAGTAGAGATGGGGTTTCTCCATGTTGGTTAGACTGGTCTTGAACTCCTGACCTCAGGTGATCCGCCTGCCTTGGCCTCTCAAAGTGCCGGGATTACAGGCGTGAGTTCTATCTGCTGAACAATTCACACCCCATCCCCACCCCAGTTTGGAGTACCAGTGCATGACAGTGTAAGTTCAGGTGGTGAGTTCATTGGGTCTAGGTGGCAGTCAGCACTGGTCTCCTGCCTCTGATAGCCATGGGGCGCACTGATCTTCCCTTAGCTGTGTCACTTGACTGGGTTACTCACTGGGAAGTTGGTTCTTTCTCCTCCAAGGAAGAGAGAGCTCCTTGGAGAATTGTCCTGGAAATATTTAGAAAGCTCAGGATGTACTATCACCAATGTAGTGCCAGGTAGTGACAGGCCATAGCAGTATCTATAAACTATTGAGGGTACTTTTACTCCAGTACGGTGGCTGTTTCTTCTCTATGTCACAGTGACCACACTTCTGTGGGACTCTTGTCTAGTCGTGTCCTGCCAGGAGCCTGGTCTGAGGCAGGGGGAGGAGGAGGAAGGTGTCCTTTATTTTCCTTGCTGAGTGTGTGTGTGTCTGTACGTATCTGTTTTTGCCTCTATCACATCCATCACGTTAGACAAATTCAGTTCTCTCCCTTCAAATCTGAAGTCACCACCTTTAGATTAAACTGACCTAAAGAACCAAACCATGAAATGGAGCTATTGTGAGCATGTGTTTGGAGTGGGAGTGAGAGAATTATTTATAGAGATTGCTTCCTTGCTCTCTCACTGCTTCCTTGAGCCCTCCTTTTGAGTGTTTGTTCTTTTCATTCAGTGTGAATATGAATGGAGATGGAACATATTTTAACATGTCCCTGACAAAGCACTTGTGTTTCAGGCTAATAAAGACAGCATCTTAAGAGAAGAATTGTGTTCAGGTACACAAAAAGTCAAAGTGTGGTTCATAGCATTTTGCAATATAAGATTTTCCCCATATTTTTTCTTTAGTAGATTTTTAAAATAATTATTCACTAATATCAGCTTATCTTAAAGCATTTATATCAAACATTAGAGAAGAGAATAAAATATTAATGAGTGAAAGTCTTTTTCCACCTCATCTTCTCCTATATAACAATTTGGTATTCAGTCTTTCAGATTGCTCTCCACATAATTATGTATGTAATTACCTAATATCAGGTATTGACTCAACACTTATTGTACACATCTACATTGTATCTGCAGTTCCTTTCTTCCTCCCTCCCTCTCATTCTTTCTTTGCTTAAAAATACATGTCTTTTTCCACAACAAATCTACTGCACTTAAAAAGAAAAAAAAAAACCAGCTGTGATCATATTTCATAGAAAGCTTAATCTTAGCCTGTATTCTGTATTCCTGGTAGAAGGCTCAGGTTTTTTGGTTTGTTTTGTATAAATTTTTATTGGTAAAGACTCGATAGAGAAGAAGATAAGATACAGCTATAAAAAAGATAAGGGGTTTTTAGCAATATTTGACAAAATTCAGCACCAATTCATAATTTAAACTCTCAGATAAATAGGAATAGAAGGGAATTCCCTCAACTTCATAAAGAACATCTACAAAAATCCTGCAGGTAACATTATATTTAAAGATGAAATACTGAATACTTTCCCCCTACAATTGGGAACAAGGTAAGGATATCTGCTGTCATCATTCTTAATCAACAAGTGCTGGGAGTACTAGCCAGGACAATAAGGCAAGGAAAGAAAATAAAACACATAAAGATCAGAAAAAAGACATAAAACTGACCCTATTTGCAAATTACATGATTTCTTACATAGGAAGCCCAAGGAAACTGCACCCCCCCACACACCTCCTACAACTAATAATTAAGTTTCAGAAGGTTGTAGATAAACGCACAAGAATTAATTGCATTTCCAAATATTAGCACTGAACACAAATAAAAAATATGATTGCTAAAAAATACATATGATTAACTGTAGCAAAACATGTATAGATTTTGCATGCTGAAAATTATGTAATGATGATGATAAAAACCAAAGAAGATTCAAACAAAGTGGAGACATGTACCATGTTTATACATTGGAAGACTCCACCTGATAAAGATGTCAATTCTCCCCAAATTGATATACAGATTTAATGCAATTCAAAATCTCAGCAAGGTTTTATGTAAATATATCCAGGGTTATTCTAAAATTTATATGGAGGGCAAAAGAATAGATAAACAATTCTGAAAAAGAAGAATAAAGTAGGTAGAATCAGTCTATCCAATTTCAAGATGTTTTATATAGCTACAGAAATCAGGACTGTGTGGTACTGGCAGAAAGATCTACAAATAGATTAATGGAGCAGATCAGGCATCCCAGAAATAGACCCAAACCAATTGCCCAATTGATTCTTTACAAAGGTGCAAGAGTGATTCAATGGAGGAAAATAGCCTTTTCCACAAACAGTGCTGGAGTAATTGAACACCATACATGAAAAAACAAGCCTTATACAAGTCTTACACCTTTCATAAAAATGACCCAAAAGGCGTCACAGACTTAAATGTAAAATTTAAAACCATAAAACTTTTAGAAAAGAAAAAAGAAACCAGCCTGAGCAACATAGTGAGACCTCCTGTCTACTTAAATAAATAAATAAAATCATCCAGATGAGATGGCAGGCACCTGTAGTCCCAGCTAATTGGGAGGAGTTTGAGTCTTCAGTGAGCCATGATCATGCCACTGCACTTCACTCTGTGTGACAGAGCAAGACTCTGTCGCAAACAAAAGAAGAAAGTCTTTGAGGCATAAGGCTAGACAAATAATTCTTAGATATAACAGCCAAGGCTTGATTCCTTAAAGAACAAACTAGTAAGCTGGACTTCATTAAAATACTCTTTCCCTCTGTGAAATACCTTGTTACAAAGCTGATTTATAGCTTAGATGGTAGAGTTTTCTTAGTTAATTTTAAAGAAATGGCAGGCAACTTCTTTTTGGGAATGATTTTAGGTTTTTTTTTTTTTCTTTCTTAAATCAGAAACCAGATACAGTTTACATAATTTTTTTGCCCTCTTCCGCCACATGTATTTATTCTTTTGTTCAATAAATGTATCTTCAAAATTAAAAACAAAAAAACAAAAAAAAAAAAACAAAAAAAGATGAAATGACAAGTACAAACTGGGAGAAAATATTTACAAATCACATATCTGACAAAGGACTAGTACGTAGAATATATGAAGAGCTCCAAAACTCAACAGTAAAAACTGAGCAATCCAGTTATAAAATGGGTAAAAGAGATAAAGAGACATTTCACTGAAAAAGTCATACAGATGGCTAATAAGCACATGAAAAGATATTTAACATCACTATCTATTAGAGAAATGTAAATTAAACCCACAATGAGACATCACTACATACCTATCAGAATAACTCAGATTTATAAAGTGATAACACCAAATGCTGGTGAGGATGTAGAAAAACAGCATCACTCATACATTTCTGGTGAGATTGTCAAGACTTTCGGAAACAAGTTAGCAGTTTCTTATAAAACTAAACATGCAACTGCCATGTAACTGAGCAATTGTACTCCTGGGCATTTTTTCAAAGAAAGGAAAATGTATTTTTTTCACAAATACTTGTAAATGAATGTTAATACCAACTTTATTCATGACTAATCACTCAACTGGAAGTAAGTCAGATATCTTTCAACAGGTGAAAAGTTAAACAAACTGTGATGCATCTATACCACAGAACACTACTCAGCAATAAGAAGGAATGAGCTATTGATAACACGCTGTAACCTTGATGAATCTCTAGAGATTTTTTCTAAGAAAGTCCAGCCCTAAAGGTTACATCTCGTGTGATTATATTTATACATAACATTCCTGAAATGGCAAAATTATAGAAATGGAGAACAGATTAGTGGCCACCAGGGGCCAAGAAGTGGGCTGGGGAGGGAGGAAAGTAGGTATGGCTACATATGGGTGCCATGAGGGATGCTTGTGGGAATAGAGTTGTTCTGTGACTTGACTGTATCAGAGGAGTATCCTGGTTGTGATATTGTGCTAAGTTTGTGAGCTGTTACCATTGTGAGATACTGGATAAAGGGTACCTGGGATCTTTCTGTATTATTTCTCTGTATGATTTCTTAGACCTGCATGTGAGTCTATAATTATCTCAACATAAGCAGCTTAATTTTTAAAAATTATTTATTTTCCCTGCAACAGATTTCCTGCACTCTTTTTAGCAGTTGCTGTTGTATTTCATGTACTGTCTCATATGCTTGGGTGGAGGGTTCCTTTTTTTTTTTTTTTTTTTTTTTAACTTTTTTGTGAATTTTGGAGGGTAAGAATTAGATCGAGGAGAAGGTAGCTGAAAACCAAGAAGGAGAAAAAGTGTTTTTTTGTATTTTTAAAACTCTTGGTGGGTCATACATTGAAAAGCAATGTCCTTTCCTGGGTTTTGACTCTCGACTGTGACAGGGCCTGGGGATGAGAGTGGTCAACAAGCTGAGGTGAGGTCTCTGAGCTGCTGTGACTGACAGCCCATCAATGGCCTTGCATATTCCTGTATGTAATGTCCCCAAATCCACCTTGGAAATGGTCTAAGGTTATTGTTACTGACCATGACTGAGGGTGTCACATTTATCCCCCTTGGTCCTTTCACTGTTCCTTTCCTTCTCTTTGTCCTCTTCCTCCTCTTCTGGATGAATCTCCTCTGACTTGATAATCAACAGTGATATTTTCCAAGTAATAAGAATCACTTAAGTGATTATTTACCACTGAATGTTCCAGAGTGTGAGGTATTCTGGGACGTAATAGATGCACAGAATCCATAGCCATTGTCATGGTAATTTCTTTTAAGGCAGTTCAGCTTTCCAGGAAAACACAGTGTATGGCTTATTCATAGTATCCATTAGCCAACCCTTCATTATCAAGAGAAGCAAAGGAACCAAAGTGCATAATTACTTTGTTTGAAACCTAAAGCCTAAGAAAAATGTATTCATTGACAAGCTGTAAACACCAGAGAGGAACTGCCTGGAGTGAATTCAGTGGTTCCAGAGTTGGGTTAGCAGCCTTGGGTGTGGGGCACACACACACATGAGTAAGCAGCCCTGTCCTGCCATAATCCCAGTTCGCTGTGACAGATGATGTCCACTTAATATGACAAAGGTGACAGCCAATGTTCCTGAAGCCCATAACCATTGCCAGGTTCTGGCTCGAGAACTTACTATGTGCTGTCCCCTGGTTGGAGTTCCCTCTCTGGAGGGGAGGTTGAGAGCAGAGGGTACTGCAACCACCGAAGCCCCCGGCTTATGGAACTCCATCCCTGGAAAACACCCAGCAAAAGGGACCCAAGGTGCCATTGCTGCAGAGACAGCAACTCAGGACTCACAGCTTTTCACGTCTGGTTATATGGGAGACAAAGCAAGTCCTTAAGCAATCTCTGTGCTTTTCAAGCAGGATTGTAACTTTTATTCCAAAAAGTAGTGCCTGGGTCAGGCTCTTTGTAGGGAGCAGTGAGGAATAGCAGCGTAATGCGTCTCAAATTTTCAGTCATTTGGGACCTAAAGACTTAAAAACAACCTGTTTCCTTAGGTTAGTTAAACAACCACTGTTTAAGTTTCAATGCTGGTTCTATATTGATTTCCACTGATTTAACAACTTGTCTTTTATATCAGCTTTTGAAAATTTCAGATATGAATTACTGGGTTTCCAGCAAATCTGGAAAGAGCCTACATATTATATTTATCTCTTTTTTTAACTGAAGTGTGACTTTTTCTTTAATTTCTTTAGTTTTTTTTTTTTAAATTTAATATCAAGGGATCAAGGAAGGGTAACGTCATAAAGTAAACTCCATAGTGAAAATACATTGCTGCTTTTTCTCCTCTTCCCTGTCTTATTGTGTTGTTCCTCTTTTGGTGGGATGACAGAAAGGAACACAGAAAGGTGAGGGTGCTGCAGCCTGGTGAGGGACCACGGCTCGCCCTTGGCCTTGAGGAAGCTGGCTCCGTCCTTGCTTGTCAACAGTACTGTGCATCTCAGCAAAGTGCAGACACCTCTCTGCTGGTCTCCCATGAGCACCAGGAGGTCTCATCTCCTCCAGACCTGCCAGTGGGACTGAACTCGTAGTGATCATGATGATGCCTGAAGTTGAGTACAGAACATTGAAATGATCGAGAGGACATAAAATGCAAAATGCATTTTATGCTTTTTTTTGGCTGTGTCATCATTATCTGGCAGCTAATAAAAGCTTTGTCAGTACCACGGCAGGTTGCTCAGTTCTTTCCGTACAGCATCTCATTCAGTGCTTCTCAAACTTGACTCTTATAGGACCAGTTAAAATGCCCAAGTTTGTGACTCAGTAAGTCTGGGTTTGGGCCTGAGAATTTGCATTTCTCACAAGTTCCTAGGAGAGACTGATACTGCTGGTCCTCATTTTTGAGGTCGAAGTTAATCTGCCTAGAACAAGCTTATGGAGTAGGTAACTTTATCTTCATTTCACAATGAAGAAACAGACTGGAAAGGTCCGGGGTTTGGCCACAAAGTTTACTGTTACTTCCACCAGAATCTCTAAGCATCATTAGCTTATCAGCAGAAATAGCAAATGCCTAAGAAAGTCCTGGGAAGATATCCGTGGCGGAGACTCAGTGAGCTGTAGTGGGTATGATGGGGTTTGAGAGTCAGGCCCATGGAATCAGTAAGATGTGGGGTGATGCCTGGGAACAACCAGTCCTGGAGGGGCTGTGGGAGATGGTGTGCTAGTCTTGCTTGTTATCATGAGAGAGAAGTGCTAGAAGGAGACCTGGGAAGGGGTTACAGAAATCTGTCCTGTGGATCACTTTCTTCCAGTCCTCACATCCTTGCTGCCAGCATCTCATGGCTCTGTTTGAGTTGTATTCTGTGCTTGCTATGGTCCGGTTTGAGTGGTATTCTGTGGGTGCTGTGTCCCTGTTTGAGTGATATTCTGTGGGTGCTGTGTCCCTGTTTGTGTGGCATTCTGTGGATTCTGTGGCCCTGTTTGAGTGGCATTTTGTGCACCCTGTTTGAGTGGTATTTTGTGTGTGCTGTGGCCCTGTTTGGGTGGTATTCTCTTCATGCCGTGGCCCTGTTTGTGTGATATTCTGTGGGTGCTGTGGCCCTGTTTGAGTGGTATTCTGTGGGTGCCGTGGCCCTGTTTGAGTAGTGTTCTGTGGGTGCCATGGCCCTGTTTGAGTGGTGTTCCGTGGGTGCTATGGCCCTGTTTGAGTGGTATTCTGTGTGTGTCATGGCCCTGTATGAGTGGCATTCTGTGGGTGCTGTGGCCCTGTTTGAATGTTTTCTGTGCATTCTGTGGCCCTGTTTGTGTGGCAGTCTGTGGGTGCTGTGGCCCTGTTTGAGTAGTAGTCTGTGGCCCTGTTTGAATGGTATTCTGTGGGTGCCATGGCCCTGTTTGAGTGGTATTCTGTGGGTGCCGTGGCCCTGTTTGAGTGGTGTTCTGTGGGTGCCATGGCCCTGTTTGAGTGGCGTTCCGTGGGTGCTATGGCCCTGTTTGAGTGGTATTCTGCGCATGCCATGACCCTGTTTGAATGATGTTCTGTGGGTGCTGTGGCCCTTTTTGGTATTCTGTGCATGCTATGGTCCTGTTTGAGTGGCATTCTGTGGGTACTTTGGCCCTGTTTGAATGCTATTCTGTGTGTGCCTTGCCACTGTTTGGGTGGTATTCTGTATGTGCCTTGCCACTGTTTGAGTGGTATTCTATATATGCCATGGCTCTGTTTCAGTGGTAGTCTGTGGGTGCTATGGCCCTGTTTGAATGTTTTCTGTGCATTCTGTGGCCCTGTTTGAGTAGTAGTCTGTGGCCCTGTTTGAATGGTATTCTGTGGGTGCCATGGCCCTGTTTGAGTGGTTTCTGTGCATTCTGTGACCCTGTTTGAGTGATAGACTGTGGCCCTGTTTGAGTGGTGGTCTGTGGCCCTGTTTGAGTGGTATTCTATGTGCACTGTGGTCCTATTTGCATGGTATTCTGCCCTTGTCATGCCTCTTCTTCCCTTCATGTTCCATTTTCCATATTTTCTGTGAAAAGGGGATGGGAACAGTAAAACTATACAGAAGAGAAACAAATACCAATTTCTTGTAGTGTTTATTTTGTGACGTACAATTCTCTAGGCCTTTGACATGAAGAAAGGAAAAATAAAGAAAAAGCTTCCCACAAGTTTGGGAAAGGGAGGGAAGCCTTGGAAGAAGTAGGCAGGCTGTTTCCAGATTTGTCACCTACGCATGGATTCAGATCTGTCGCCTACATATAGATTCAGATCTGCAGACCCACGTAGAGGGTTGGCAGCAGGCAGGGTGCAAGGCAGGGTACAAGGCAGGTTGCAGGCGGGTGGCCTCTGGCCAAATCCTGTTGACATATTTTGCTTGGCTTGAGTCATATTTGAAAAACATTCAAATTAGTTTAAAATGTAGAAATTTTCATAACAAAAACTCAAATTTCCAGCTTTCCTTGAAGAATTGGGATCAGGGTGCTGGTGGTTGGTGTCAGGGTGCTGGTGGGTTGATGGCTGCCTCTGTGAAAAGACCTGGCTCCTAGGTCATGGCCCCTCCAGCATGGGACTGGGGCCCTGGGGTGTGCTGCTGTACCTGGCCTAGAAAGTTCTGGTCTTGGACTTGGATCTGGGAGACTGGGGCTGGTGCTTCCTGGTCTCTCCTCTTCACCTGCTCCTGGCAGCCATGTGTGAGAGAGCACATCTTCAACAAGAGGCCCAGGGTACCTGCAAAAGTTCAGCTTCCCAGTGACATAGGGACATGGGGACCCTTGGTCAAGTGGGCATTTGGGAAGTGGTGCTTAGTAGCAATCATGAACATGTAAGGTAATCTCTCTGCTGCCTTCTAAGGTAGAATAAACCATTCCTTTCTTGTTAAAAATAATTACAATGTGTTTTAAAAATGTGTTTTAAAAAATTACTATTACTTTATAAGATCCATGAAGTCTACGTGGTGCTTTATAGGGCATATCTGGCTACAGCTGGTGTACTTCTGGGTGTTTTATGGCAAATTATTCTCAGATTACCCTTTAATGCAGGAAGGTCTGCCTGTTGTCTGAGCTCCCTGGGTCATATGGAAACCCCTCTGACTTGATGCAAAACAGCTGCCTCAGTCAGCTGTTCCAAAAAAGGAGCATTTTCAGGCTGAAGCAGCAGGAAAAGTTTTGAAATGTTGAATTACTCTTTCCTTGCCATTAAAATGTGATTTAATTTTGATACTAACAAATTGTGTAAATCTAAAGCGAAGTACTCAGAATGGAGTTTGTTAAGTGTGTTCTGGCGTTACTTACAGTATGCCCTGGGGGGACGTTCCCCAGGGAGGACAGCACAAAATTTCACTGACCTCCGTGTCCCAGGACCTCAGCCTGGCTGGGCCAGGGTCAGGGGCCTACCCATGGGCCTACCCCCTCTCTCTTCTGGGTCCCTGCTGAGATAAGCAACAAAGGGTCAATTGTCTGAGGCCTCCTTTTGTCTGAGGGGCTCCATGAGCCTCTCTGAATGCCAAAGTGTATCCATGCGCATGGATGAGCACATATGTATGAGTGTGCATGTGTGCATATGTGGTGATACACATGTGTGTGCATGTGTGTGTGCATATGCATACATATATGCACATGTGAATACACATGCACACAAGCACTAAAAGACTGCATGTGTGCATGTGCATGTCTGAATGTGGACGAGTATACATGTATGTGCCTGCATGTGTGCACACATGTGTGAATGTGCACGTGTGTGTGCATGTGTGTGCATATGCATACATATATGCACATGTGAATACACATGCACACAAGCACTAAAAGACTGCCTGTGTGCATGTGCATGTCTGAATGTGGATGAGTATACATGTATGTGCCTGCATGTGTGCATACATATGTGAATGTTCATGTGTGTGTGCATGTGTGTGCACACACACAGGCAGTGGTGAGGCTTAAAGAGTTTTTGAGTTGCAGATACATGAGAGCAGGCAAGGGGCCTTAGAGAGGACTGACCAGATGATGGAGGTTCCTAAGGTAGAGGAGGAAAAGCATCTCATCTCTCAGGAGATCACACAGTTGCCTTTACCTGGCATTTGCTATGGCACAAAAAGCCTAGAGATTCTCCTACCTCCCCTGCTTTCTCTGTAGGAATGAGGAAGAACAGGCATATGGAAGCTTCTTACACAGTTCATTTGCCTCATTGGTCTGTTGCAACCTGAGGTTTCAAGGGAAGACCCACAAGAACTTTTCTACACTGTTCCAGCCTCTGTTCAGGCCTTCCTCATTGGACCCAGTGCATTCTATGTGATATTTCAGCCATGTTTCCAGAATGACTGTGAAATACCCTGTTCCAATCCATCCTGGAAGTGGTTCCCATGTAGCATGGGGGTTTTTCCCCTTCCCCAGTTGTCCTGTGCCCTTGCAGGACCTATTCATGCAGAGGCCTGCCGGGAGCCCTGGCTGCTCTGTCGTTTGGTTTGAGCCATTCCTGTCCACTGGAGTTTCCTTGATTCGCACCTTCTTCCTTAACAAGCTGTCCTTTTAAGAATGACAATAAAACATATTTTATTCAGAAGTCAGAAAAAGACTCATAAAAACGCTTCATTGAAATTCATCTTTGTGAAAGATTCATCTTGCAGCCCCTGTAACCAGCACAGCTGTCATGAGCAACTTTTCCTGAGTGTTTTTTTCTTCTTGTCCTTCCCACCCCATTTCCTCTCCCTACTCCAGCAAGGGCTTATCTTTCAACTGTGGAGAAGCCACCAATTAAACTGTACTCCAAAGCTTATCAAAATATTCAGTCAGTAAAATTATCTTATAATTAGCCTCACTGTAAGCCAGAACGTTTTAATCCCAGGAAACGTAAAGTTATCCGGCATGTGAAATCTGTAAATTGCTCATCCTGACCTTCTGGCTACAGTTTCTGCTTTTCTTTCTTTCCCGAAGTAATTTCTTCCTTGTTCTTCAAATTCTTGATTGTCTCTGAGGCATCTTCCTCTTCTGTTTGCTTAAGTTTCAAAGAAAACTTACTCCTAGTTGAGATAGAGAATTGAAAAATTCAGGTGAATCAACCTGATTTTATATATTTCATGCCGTCACTTTTAGCTGTTGTTTTTGCAAACATGAGCCTCTGATTGCTGATGGCTCGTCCTTGTTGGTCTCATACTTTGGATGCCTGCAGTGATATGCATGGCTGAATTTTTCTGGAGCCCAGCTATTCAAACAGTATCTGGGGGTTCTGCAGGCTGTCGAGCTGGGCAGGGGTGTCGGACTTTTTTATTTCAACCATTTCTCTTCTCATAGCTCTCCCTCGCCATTCACACTCCCACTGCCAGGGGACCCTCCTGTCATCTTTCACCACCTGGGACAGCACCATGAATGTTACGTCCCCACCCCAATCCTATTCAGACCAGCATCAAGGGAACCATAAATGATGTTTGGGGATCTTAAGGTGGAACTTAGACTTCGGCTACAGAAATGATATTCAGATGATGCTTAGGTTCTTAACTATTGTGAGCTTCTTAAACTAGTCTTGCTGTAGGTATGAGTGGGCTAATGAGACTTACACAGGCATGTTTGACCGTTCATTGCTTGTCGCATAACAATATTTTTGAAGTTCCCAAAACTCATTGAAAAATTAAATTTTGGAATGTACTAACATTTTGATAAATGGAGTATTGCCTGCATATAGTGTTACTAGTGGTAGTTATTATTTAGAGTTTTTCCTATCTGTCACACAGTAGGCATACACATACACACACCAAGATACAAACACACAAATATATAAAAATTGCTTCATCCTTATATTAATTCTGTGAGAAAGTAATTATTTTACCCATTTTACAGTTGGGAAAATTGAGGCTCCAACAGTTTCAATAACTTGCTGATGCAACTGAACTTGACTGGCTGGCCTGACTCTTATTATCCCTTCTGTGAACTATCCAGGGCCCATGTCATGTGATTTGACCCCCACTTATGCTTGAGAGGTTTCTGCATCCCCCCTGCAGAGTAAAGAGGAAATCACAGTTCGCCTCAACCTCCACTTGTTGCTGTGCCCAACAACTGAGTGCAGCATGTCTTGATGTCACATGTGAATTTCAGGCTCAATTTATTTGCTGACCTCAGAGCTGAGGCTTGCAGGCCTTGAGCTTACAGGATCAGTGTGAAGGCTGTGATGATCCCGTAGGGATACTCTGGTCCAGGTGGCCTGGGCTCCACTTAGTGCTCCTAGGGTAGGAGATAGAGAAGGGACCAGCTCCCAGGACCCTGCCATGTGTGGCTATGTTCCCCTAATGCCACCCTTGGAATCGCCACATGCTCCAATTCCATCTTTTTGTGACTGTGTCTTGGAGCAAGAAGACCCACATTTTGGAAGGCATTTCTATCGAGAGACACCTCCTGTCTAATCCACAAGTAAATATTTTACGCCTCTTTAAGTCTCTTTAAAAATACAAATTTTCTTTAGGAACTAAGTTGAAACTAAATATGTCATTAAAATATGTTAATTTTGAAGCATTAACTGTAGGAAGTTTTAGGAAATCTTTAAAAAATAATTGTGTCAAGTTAATGTTCTTGTGAATTCTGCATATTCTTGATATTACTTAATTTATTTTTCTCTCTTTTTAATTGCAGCTTGGGTTGACGATAGCCATTCGCTATAGCCACAGGTAAATGTTTACCTTTTTGTTTCTTTTAAGAATTATCCTTACCAGTTTGTAGCTCTTGGTTTGCTTAAGTCTCAGGTTTTGAGCTTTTTTTTTGGTGGCTGCTTCCCTGTAATGTCAGTGTCACAGATGGAATTGTTCTAGTTGCTTGATTGGCAACAGCATATTGCTATTTAGAGGAATGAGGTCTTGTGAAAATGTGGTGGTAGATAGCACATTTCTTTTCTTTTTTTTTTAAAAAAGGGATATTCTAGGTCATGACACAGAAGCACTATCTGGGTAATGTTCTCACTCTTAAGAGTGAGACACTCTTAGTGTGTCCCTGAAAACAGGAACACCCTGAATGAGAGGTGAGTCCCAGCAGAGAGAAACCCAGCAAGAGTTTGTCTGTGAAGCCCTAGCCACCCACTCCATGCTGGGCCTCTCTCTCTGTGTCTTAGGATGTCTGACAATGGCAAAAAGCCCTATTTTTGTCTTGCTTCATGATTTCTACCTTGGTCTCAACTGTATCACACTGATGAAAAATGTTTGTTTTTTTGTGTTGGTATCAACCTTTTCCCCTTTGCATGCGTCAAAATGCATTTAAATGTTAAAGTAAGATCCAGCCCTAGCGGAGGGGTGGTAAGCAGGGTCCTTCCTGTCCTTACGAAAACTGTGCTCACAGCCTCCCAAAGTGCCACTCTCTGGTCATAGGCTTTGGGCTTGGGGATGTCTGCTCAGCTGCCCACAAACAACCCAGAGTCACCTAATTTCAAAACAAGTTTTCCGCCTAAAAATGCTCATAACAAGGGTATGCATGGTTTCAATATACATGTGAATTGGGCGATTGTAGGCAATCCCTGAGACCTAGAAAGCTGCAGGGGAGCCATGTAGATTACAGCAGGAAGAGGGCAGGAGAGTTCTCAGCCCTTGGAATGAGACTGTGGGAAGAAAGGTGCTTACGTGGGACATTCTGGAGACTTGTCAAAGAAACTGCTCCAGAGAGGCTCAAGGTCATGGAAGGGAAAGAAATATATTTTCCTGGCCCATTGCTAGGTGCATGGCTGAGTCCCCATAGAAAAGTCAGATTAACTAGAGAAAGCATGCAAATTTATTTAATATAAGTTTTACATAACATGGGAGCTCTCACAAGGAACTAAAGACCCAAAGTAACGGAGGAACCTGTATGTTTTTAATGTTAGTTTGATGGAGAAGTGGACAGTTGTGGAGATGGATAATTAGACAATGGGGGTATGATCTAATGGTGATAAACTGGGCGGGAGATTGAGGACTTAACAAATTTAGCCTGTTTGTTCAGATTCTTCTCTGTGGTCCTGTGTCTTCAGAGATAAGTATTTCTCTGGGTATATGGAGGCTACCTCTCGAATGAGTTTTATGGCTTATATCAGGGGAGGAGGGGAAGGGGAAGGTGAGGGTGACCTTCCTGCTTCTGCTGTTTTCTCAAATGTCAAGGTGCTGTTTTCTCAAATGCTGAGGTGTCCCATCAATTGCTTGTATGTTTCCAGTTCTATGCATGCATGATGCATGCCCATGACCAAAGTGTGGCATCCTGCAGAAGGGTGCTTTTCCCTTGTAAGCCCAGCTAGGCTCCTGCAGCTGCTGAGGCACACAGCTACAGCACACTTAGGAGGAAGTATGCTATGCACACAGACCTCTAACCCTAAAGCCAACTGTGTGTGTGGTATGGTGGGGTACTATAGTGTGAAGTGCTCTCTCTGGAACTTAGAGGAGCCTGTTTTTCTAGAATGTTCTCAAGGTGGACTGCTCCAGAAAGAAGACAGCTAAGATCTTGCTCTGGTTCAGAGACAAGCATGCTCTTCCCCATGATGTCTCACTATGTTGCAAGGGCTGGTTTTGAACTCCTAGACTCAAGCAATCATCTTGCCTCAGCCTCCCAAATTGCTGGGATTACAGGAGTGAGCCACCATGCCTGGCCAATGGAGGCTTCTGAGAGGAAGTAAGTCTTAAACCATCCTCGTTCCTCTAAAGTGTGAAAGTGGCAGGAAGCCCAGATGACTCGGAGATGCCCCTGATAGGCTGATAACAAGGGTTTCTCAGAACACATAGTCTTTAAATTGCTGTCTGGCATTGCTGTGGAGGAGAGGGAGAGTTTGGGGAGAGCATGGAGGTGTGGGGTGGATCCTGGCTGCTTCAGATTGTTTCTGTAGTCCTACTAGTTCAACTTTGACTCCAAACTTAGAACCTACTCCTCAAACAAGCCCTGCAGAGAATTGGACAGAATGCAAGGAGGAAGTTAGCAGCTATCTGTTGTACATGAGCTTGCCTCTTCAGGCTCCAGCCCCACCCTTCTGTGCTCTCCTCTCAACAGGAGACATCCTAACACATGTGGCTTCCCTGCTGTGTTTCCAGGGTTGTTTGTCTCCAGGCTGTCTTTACCACCTTTAAGGTGTCAAGTGCAGAGCACTTAACAAATATCATGGATAGTTATGTAAGTGCAACAAAAAACAAACAAAAATCTCAGTAAGTGTGAGAAGTGACAACTGAAAGTGATGAGATTGAGGAGAAGGAAAGTGAAGACATCCGTGGAGGCTCCCTTGCAAGTTCCAAGGTCCTTCACCATCTCCCTTGGGGTCTGGGGACCAGGGAGTAGGTGGTGGCCCAGTGAAGCCAGTATTCACAAAAGGCTGCCCTCAGCAACTGGTGCCATCTGTAGAGGAGTCTGAAGACTTTGGGAGCACAAAGACTGATTAGAAAGTGATTGCAGTAACTTAGAGACAGCATGAGGACTTTCTAGGCTTGGCTGTGCCTCTCACAAAATGCGAATGTCAGACGATTCACACAAGCCAAGCTGAGGAGAGTTACTGAGGAGCATGTGATCTGCTTGAGGACTGACACTTTCAGTACTGTGGAAATGGAGAAGGGATGATCAAAGGGTTGTGTTTTCTAAAAATTGCTTCTGAAATATAAGGAATTCTGATTTTAAAATTCTGGAAAGTACAACAGCGTTTGTAAATTTGTGGTGGGACAAACCTACCCTCTGGGAAATCCTCATTTTCCCAGAATTGATGACACTTCGTGAGGCGTCACCGAAGAGCCGTTTGCAGGTCAGGCCTCTTATTCCCCGTGGGCACAGGAGGAGCTGACCTTTCCTCTTAGAAGCCTGCAGGTCACCATGGCTGTTTTTTTGTTTTTTTGAAGACAGAGTCTTGCTCTGTCATCCAGGCTGGAATGCAGTAGCGTGATCTCAGTTCACTGCAAGCTCTGCCACCTGGGTTCAGGCAACACTCATACCTCAGCCTCCTGAGTAGCTGGGATTACAGGCACCCATCATCATGCCCAGCTAATTTTTGTACTTTTAGTAGAGACAGGGTTTTACCATGTTAGCCAGGCTGGTCTCGAACTCCTGACCTCAAGGGATCCACCTGCCTCGGCCTCCCAAAGTGCTGGGATTACAGGCATGAGCCACCGTGCCCGGCCACTGTGACTCTTCTGCTCCTTCTTATACCTGGCCTTTCCACCTACCTCTCCCCTCATCCAGGAGGAGGGAGATGAGGGATGTAGGTTTCTGGTTGAGTTCCCTCTTTAAAAATCCTATTTGCTTGTTTGGACTGGCTGAAACTTCTATCCTTTTGTTGATTACTTTTTATGTGTGTTGTGAAAATTAGCCATTTGTTTTAGTCTGTTTGTGCTGCTATAACAAAATACCATAGACTGGGTACTGTATAAAGAACAGAATTTATTTTTTCACAGTCCTGGAGTCTGGGAGGGCCAAAATGAAGGTGCCAGCAGATTCAATCGTCTGGTGAGGGCCTGTTCCTTGCTTCCAAGATGGTGCCTTGTTGCTGCAACCGGGGGAAGGGAGGAGGGCTGTGTTCTCACATGGCCGAAGGGAGAAGTGCAGAGAGGAAGGCTTCATGAAGCCTCTTTATAAGTGCCTTCATCTCATTCATGAGAGAGGGAGCCCGCATGGCCTAATCACCTTTTAAAGGCCCCACCTCTTAATACCGTCACGTTGGCCATTAAGTTTCAACACCTGAATTTTTGAGGGAACACATGCAAACCCTAGCACCATTTTAACAATTTCGAAGTGTATAGTTTAGTGGCATTAAGTATATTCTCACTGTTGTACAATCAACATCACTGTCTATCTCCGGAACTTTTTCAGCATTGCAAACTGTAACTCCATACCCATTAATTAAACAAGAAATTCCCTTCCCTAACCCCTCTCCAGTTCCTGAAAACCACCATTTTACTTCTTGTCTCTATAAGCTGGACTATTCTAGGGACTTTATATTAGTGGAATAATACAGTATTTGTCTTTTTGTGACTACGTTGTTTTACTTAGCATAATTCTTCAAGATTCATGCATATTGTAGAATATACTGGAATTTTATTCCTTTCTAAGGCTGAATAATATTCCATAGCATGTATAGGCCACATTTTGTTTATTCATTCATCCAGCAGTAGACACTTGGAATGCTCCCACCTCTTTGTCATTGTGAATAATGCTGCTATGAATTTGGATATACAAATATCTCTTTGACACCCTGCTTTCAATTATTTTGGGTACATGCCCAGAAGTGGAATTCCCAAATCATAGGGTAATTCTAAGTTTCAGTTTTTGAGGAGTGGCCATACTGTTTTCCTATCAATTATCATTTCCCTTGTCATGTTGACCCAGAACTCAGATGCCAGAGTTGAGGGCTTTCTGGGCCTTCTTTGTATTGGCAAGATTTGGGATTTTATATTCTAATGACCAGATCTGCTTCCAAAATTCTAATAAAGGTATCAAGACCAAGAGAGATGGTGGAGAAAACCCCAGCAGACTCCTTTAGTAGATGGGAGAGGCGATGAAGGAAAGCAGGACAGGAAAACGTGGTTCCAAAATGACAGTATTGGAAAGATGGGTTTACTCTTGAAGAAGAACGGATTTGGGGGTCTTAAAGGAGATGAATGTGGGGAGGAGGGAAAGAGGTCACTACAATTCTATAACCTTGGCCAGCCAGCAGTACCTCTCAGGCTGCTGCGGACACAGAGGGGCAGGATTGCATCAGAGCTAGAGGGGCTCTTATGTGGCAACAGAAGACTTGAGGACCGAAGGAGGCCTGATTTTGTTTGCGTGCATATGCAGCAGTGCTTCAGCTGTTAAATCACCTTTATTCAAATGAAAAGTGTTCAAGGTGAGACCATCCCCCGCATGTGAGCATGCAAGTGTACACACACACACACACACACACACACACACACACACAGAGTCTAACACTTGCTCACCCCAACCACTTCCACTGCTGCCCCCAGACACCTCTAACTCTTGCTAGAGGAGTTATTAAAGTTATTCCAGATCTGTCTGTGGTATAGAGGGGTGTGTGTGTGTGTGTGTGTGTGTGTGTGTGTGTGTGAGAGAGAGAGAGAGGGAGAGAGAGAGACTTCATGTGGGCATGTGGGCAGGGAGCTGAAGGGTCAGGAAGTAGGGAAAAAATCATCATATTTTGATGGTATAAATGTACCAAGCAAGGAGAGCCTCTGCCATGACTGCCTGTGTGTTTAACAACAGGTCCTGCTCATGTTTCATTTATTATCATGGTGTTTTAATTTATTTTTGTAAAGTCAAGCCATTTTCATAGAGTGGAAAATTGTCTCTTGATGTTCATTCCCCACTGTTTGGCTTGAGGTTTTGGGGTGGAATCCACACAGTGGTGACAGCTGGGTTACCCCCAGAAGTGCCCTTTGCAGATAACAGCTCTCAGGGCCCCATCACCCACACAGTGGGGAACAATTTCCCCACTGTGTGGGTGTTTTGTTTTTTTCTTTTTCTACAAGATTGAAAGAGAGTTTAGATGTTCTTCCTGCCTGACCCAGTGCAGCAGAGTGAAGCAGGCTGCTCCCTCCTGGTGAGTACCCCTGGGCCGAGATGAAAGAGGAAACCGGCTCAGAGGTGAGCATCTCACCTTTGGCTCTCACTCGTATGATACCGGAGAGAACATGTGAACTAGCAGCATGGAATTTTTGCTCGTGCCACTTATGCCTGTATTTCTAAGAAGAGCTCATGAGACTGGAGGATGAGAGCAGTGAACTAACTCCTAAGAGAATGACTTTGCTTTGTTTTTTGTTAGTTATGTTTCTTTAATAAACGAGGAAGGAAGCAAATTTTCCATTTGGTTCTGTGATAGTTAAATGAAGGTCCACAGAAGTGTGACTCTTAAGCAAAGTCTCAATGCGGTTCTTTCCCACGACTGACTTCTTTCTACTGGTTTCTCACCTAAGAAAGGCTAAATTTGGCATCCCATTCAGGGCTGTGCCCAAACCTAATATGGGAGTTACAGTCACCAGCCCCATAAGAGGCTCTGGCATCCCTCGAGGGCTGGACGGGGAGAGAGAGTTGGGGAACCTGCGTGCGATCGAACTGCACAGTGTGACTGTCCCTGACCTAGACTACTGGGGGCCTGCCCTTACAACAAAGTACAGACCCCAGGTGATTAAGCAGTCATTCTGAGACTGTGCTCATGTTTTTGTTTAGAATGAGCCCAGATGGCCTAGCAAGAAGTGAAGGGGTTGTGTACTTTTGTGTTCTGATTTAGATTAGAAGAGGAGTTGGAAGTTCATAGATGAATCAGAATGCTTATTGAATGGACAGGCAGCATCAATGAGCAAATGAAATTGCCATCTTGAAATACAAAAGGGAGGAAAAGACCAGAACCATAGCCATCAGGCCTATTGGATTTTGATTTCAAGTGTTGGCGTATAAATACCTAGCAACTCCCATTTGGGGCTGGTTTGATCTTGTGGAGACAGCTGGGGAGACTGTTGTTCTCCAAATTTTGTAAAAATAAACAAAAATGCCTTTCTGCCCTTTTTCCCCCTTCCAGGGAATAGTTGTTTCTGTCACTGGGACTCTGTGGTCGACTGTTCCATCTGTCTTTTTTTCAAACTTCACAGTGAGGCTCCAATCAGATATACACAGGGTTGCCAAGAAATTATTCAACCCCAATGGTATAATCTTAAAACAAAGCCTTCTTTTGGATGGTTGTGTTTTTGATGGCCTTAACACAAAATATTGCCCCTAAAGGGTGGCCTATGAATATTCACGAGGAGCCCAAGTCATATGCTTTTCCTTAGCGAGACCCTTAAGGACTGAGGGTAGTTGTTGGCGTCTCATGGCAATGCTTGGCATGGGGCTATGAATTTGCTAGGAGAGGGGCAAATGCCCTTCAGGGTCCAGGGGTTAATGTAGCAGATGGATGTGTCTTTCTGTACCTCTCGTATTCCCTTTAATCTTCTGTCTCCTTTGGGTTGGTAGCCTTGTCCTTTCGGTGCCTTCTGCTCTGACCACATGGCCATTTCCCAGTCAAACTTGCTCATGGCATGTCTGCTGCCACACCCACAGGGTGGTCTCCGGGGAGCCTCAGACCTGACCATGCCCCTCCCACTAAGAAGTGGTTTTCTTAGTGGGCTTCCCTGCTTAGGAAGCAAAATCCTGACCTTTAGCACGGGGTTCAGACCTCACTCCCAACCCCTGTCTCCTCATGCTGAGCTTCCTGCCGCATCCATCCCTTGCTTTTGTTGTTTCCCATGGAGGATTAACTTCCCTTCTCTCTTGCAGACCAGTGAACTCACCCTCCAACAGCCCCCTTTTATCGTCTCCTTTTCAGATCTATCAAGGAACCGTGCTCCATGCTCTTTTCTATTGTTGGGTCTCAGGGCTGCTTCTCAGGTCAGAGCCCAGCTCTATGTCTTCTCCTTCCTGTCTCCTCAGGCAGCAGATGGGAAAGGCAGGCAGCATCCCTATTCCTGCCACACATGCCCCTCTACGTCCTTCGAGCCAAGGCCATCTAACAAAGCCATACTACGTCCACAGGTTTGGGAGGAACTGGTTCATCTTTCTTGAATGATATCCTCCTGAAATATGACCCCTCCCTTACTTTCAAAAGACTAAGGCACCCACATGAAATTGATTAGGAGATTCAACACAGCTCAAATTAAAATCCCAGTAAGATTTTGTGTAGAAATTGGCAAGATAGGCCGGGCGCGGTGGCTCAAGCCTGTAATCCCAGCACTTTGGGAGGCCGAGGCGGGTGGATCACGAGGTCAAGAGATCGAGACCATCCTGGTCAACATGGTGAAACTCCGTCTCTACTAATACAAAAAATTAGCTGGGCATGGTGGCGCGTGCCCGTAATCCCAGCTACTCAGGAGGCTGAGGCAGGAGAATTGCCTGAACCTAGGAGGCGGAGATTGCGGTGAGCCGAGATCGTGCCATTGCACTCCAGCCTGGGTAACAAGAGCGAAACTCCGTCTCCAAAAAAAAAAAAAGAAATTGGCAAGATAATTAAAAAATTTTTATGTAAAGACAAAAGAACTAGGCTGAGCACCATGGGTCACGCTTGTAATCCCAGCACTTTGGGACGCCAAGGCAGGTGGATCATCTGAGGTCAGGAGTTTGAGACAAGGCTGGCCAATATGGTGAAACCTGGTCTCTACTAAAAATACAAATATTAGCTGGGTGTCGTGGCATGTGTCTGTAATTCCAGCTACTCAGAAGGCTAAGGCAGGAGAATCGCTTGAACCTGAAAGGTGGAGGTTGCAGTGAGCTGAGATCGTGCCACTGTAATCCAGATTGGGTGACAGAGTGAGAAAAAAACAAAATGAACAACAACAACAGCAAAGAGAACTAGACCAGCCAAGCAATTTTGAAAAAGAACAGAGTCGGAAGACTTCCAGTACCTCATTTTCAGATTTGCTGTAAAGTTGCAGTAATCAAGGGCAGACTATAGGACAGGCAGGCAAAAGGACGGAGAGACAGGCCAGTGGGACATAGGAAGAGGTCAGGAGTAAACCCCACATGAATGATCAATGGATTTTCCACAAAGGTGCCAAAATGATTCAGTGGAGAAAGGATAATCTTTTAAATAAATGGAGCAATTGGACATCCATATAAAAACTCAAAAACCAAGAAAATCCCATACCACATACCATGTAGCATGTACAAGGAACAAAGGTGGATCATGTCCCTAAATGTAAAACCTAAAACCGTAAACCTTCTGGAAGCAAACATAGGAGAAAATCTTTGTGATCTTGGGTTAGAGAAAACTTTTTTCAGACACAGAAAGCATGAACTATCAAGGAAAAAGTTGGCAAAAATGGATTTTATCAAAATTAAAAACATCTGCTTTTTGAAAAACACTGCAAAGAAATAAGCCACAAATTGGGGGAAAATATTGGTAAAACACATATCTGATAAAGGAGTTGTATCCAGAGCATATGGAACTCCTACACCCCCTTAACAAGAAAGTAAAACAACCCAGTTTAATAAATGGGCACAAAATACTGGAACTGATTCTTCACCAAACAAGATGTATAGATGGCAAATAAGACCATGAAGGGATGCTCAACTTCATTAGTCATTAAGGAAATGCAAATTAAGACTAGAATGAGATACCATTACACATATATTAGAATGGCTTAAAACCTCAATACCATCAAATTGCCCCTCACCAGACCTCCCAGCACAAACACAAATGCAAAAACACCCCAATAATATGAAGTGCCGATGAGGACGTAGAGGAACTACAACTCTGATACGTTGCTTGCTGGTGGAAGGCAAAATGATACGGCCACTTTGGAAAAACACTTTGGAAATTTCTTATGATGTTAAACATACCATTACCATAGACCCAAAGATTCCACTACCAGATACTTAAATGAGAGAAATGAAAACATTTGTGCACACCAAGACTTGTATGCAAATGTTCATAGCTACTCTATTCATAGTAGCCTCAAACTGAAGACAACTCCAAATGTCCTTCCAGTGGGAAGTGGGTAAACAGACTGTGTCACTTCCACATAGTGAGATACTACCCAGCAATAAAAAGCCGTTCTGCTAAGTGAAAAAAGCCAGACTCAAAAGTGCCCTTACTGTGTGATTTCATTTGTGTGACATTCTGGAAAAGGGCAAATTATAGGGAAGAAAGCAGACCTGTGCTCACCAGGGTGGGTGGAGGGCAACCCAGAAAGCAACATGAGGATTTTTGGGGGGTGATGGATTCTAAATCTTAGTTGTGATGACATGACTATATGTGTTTTCCAAAATTCATAGAACTGTGACACCTAAAATGGGTGAATTTTATCGTAACTAAATTATACTCAGTAACTTGAATTAAAGAGAGTTAAGGTAGGAGAGTCTCTTGGGCACTTTTTGTGGCGAGAACACCTTGTCTGAGGTCATGTTGACAGTTTTTCCAAGTGCTTCTGGGTATGGTGTGAGGGGGTTCTTCGTGTGGAGTTATCTTGTTTTACATGCCCAAGATGAGACCTTTGAGTTCACATTGAGCCACGTTATCATTTTCAATGAAGGCAGGTTTCAAACTGTGTGACTGCACTCAGTTTAGCCTGTTCCTATTTCTTTCTTTTTTTTTTTTTTGAGATGGAGTCTTTCTCTTGCCCAGGCTGGAGTGCAATGGAGCGATCTCGGCTCACTACAACCTCCACCTACTGGGTTCAAACGATTCTCCTGCCTAAGCCTCCTGAGTAGCTGGGATTACGGGTGCACACCACCACATCCTGTTGATTTTTGTATTTTTTTTTTTTAAGTAGAGACGAGGTTTCACCCTGTTGGCACGGACGGTCTTAAACTTCTAACCTCTTGATCCACGCACCTTGGCCTCCCAAAGTGCTGGGGTTACAGGCATGAGCCACCACACCCAGCCCAGCCCATTCCTCTTTCTAAGGCTTTCTATGTCAACAAAGGTGCAGTCAGATCTTCCATCAGTCCTGGACGCTCTGGACCATGTGGTGCTTCAGTGAGGCCCTCTTGCTAGGGTGGTGCAGCCCGAGGCAATCGGATTTGATGTTTTTCACTGCAAGGTGGCTGCAGAGCAGAACCAGTGCTCTGGTCTGAGGTCCCCAGAGCCCTTGAGGGTGCTGGGATAGCATCCCTCCATGAAGTGCAGGTGCCTGAGGTCACGTTCCCAGAGGCATCGCTCATCTCAACCATCTGGAAAACTCACTGACCTGTGGGCCTCTCCCAGAGACCCGGGAAATGGGGATTTGTTTTCAGACCTCACCGTTCTGTCCCGGCAGCAGAGGTGAACATGGCCAGGGTCACTCCAACTCCCACTGGGTTGAATGCTGCTGAGTGCAGGGCAGAGAGCAGGATGGAGAGAGAATGAGCTTGGAGGAAGCCCCCAGCATATTCCCTGGAGTGCTGAGAGGAGCTGCCCTTCTGCCAGGACCAGGAGAGGCCAGCTCTATCAGCAGGAGACCCCTATGGGGGACTGTCCAGGCTGGTGTTTGTGACAGGCCTGCCAGGCGTTGGGAGGCACAGGGCGAAACTACTGTGGAGCTAGAGTCCATTGCTGCCTTCTGCATATTCCCTTGAGTGGTGCTGTGTCGCACTGGCCCAGTGGATTGCGAGACAGTGAATCTGCAGCTGGTGCCTACCCATTTTATGGAGTGGTAGAGGGGGTCTACCAAGGTCTTACTTGTATTTCTGTTGAGAGGGAAACCGGGGAGCTCTCTGGTTGGGCTGCGTGTGGGGACCCTGGCTCCCTGGCTGATATTCTGTGGCCTGACCTGCAAGCCTGGCTTCAGGCTCTAGACTCCCTCCTGAAGAGTGTTTCTTAAGTTTGAATGAATGGCTTAAATTGGCAAGATGTAATCCAGGGGCTCTGTTAAATTAGCCACAGAAAGTTCTAGATTTGCCTCCCTCCAGTCACCAAGATACTGTATTTATAGGCAGTTTTTGATGTATGAATTACATTTTGGCTTCTTATGTGGCACAAACTACTTACAAATCAAGAACATTCTATATCCTCTATATCACATGGAGGATGGGCCTGTGGGGGCACCGGGACATTCCCTGGAGGGGCAGCAAACACCCTGTCCGCAGTGGCCAATGCAGACGGAGTTGTGTTGAGGCAGCTTTTTTTTCTTTTTCCTGAGGTGGTTTATCACTCAGATTCTGCTTCCTGTTGAGGTTGGTAGAGCCTCAAGTGCCATGCAGAGAAGTCCATCTATAAGCTTCCATTCTCTGGTCTTTCATGAGGCAGATGTGACTGCTTGTCCAAGTGCTATACTCTGTTGTATAAAGCAATCTCCACCGTCGTTAGAGCCGATGGTGGGTGAAGATGGTATGTGGGTGCTTGGAGTGGAAAGACAGCCACATGTATACACTCACACGTCAGCAGCCGTGGGTCTCCACAACGTTTCTCCTCTAGAGAACAAGCTCCTTTGTCTGCATCCGCAAAAGAGCCGTCATGTGCTGGGTCCTGAGTGCCGGGCCTCAGGCAGGGTGGTCCATCTTGTGGCTATTTACTTAATATCCTCCTCCTAGACCTATGGTTCTAAACCATGGTGATTTTTGCCCTCCAGAGACATTAGGTGACATTTTTGGTTGTCCAGACTTGGGGAGGTTACTACTGACTGGCAGCTATGGTGGAGAGGCTAGGGATGCTGTTAACCACCCTAAAATGCCTGGTTTAGCTACTCACAACAAAGAATAAACTGGCCCAAAATGGGAAGAGTGCCTAGGTAGAGAAACTGCCTTGACTGAGAGCTCCTGACGGTAAGCACAGTATTTATCCCTCTTTCCATCTTCAGGGCCTGGCAAGTATCATGAGCTCAGTTGGCCTAGGCTGAATCAAATCCGTGCTTAAAAGGCTCAGTTGGTTTTTGCGTTGATAAAATACTCTCAATATTCCCTGAGAATTTTTGTTCTATTTATTTTCTTGTTTAAACATAGAAATTAAATCAGCTTTCAGTTAGTCATACTAGTGGGTAAGAGAAAAGGGTAGTTTCTCCAAAATGGTAGATCCCCCAGAATCCACTTACCGTTGTCTGTGCAATGATCCAGAGACACAAATGCATAGTAGGATTCACTCTCACCCGCTAGAGCCAGCCCGAGGCCCTTTCTTGTTTGGTTTGCAGGCATGGGGAGGGTGTGCTCTGCCCTTCAGGCTCTGCAGCATGTGCTGGCGGCAACTTCTGGGGGGAAGAAGAGAGGGGAAAGAAGAGATTTGCAGGCACGCAGTGGGTAGAGGATAGCATTGTTGGTACAAATTCCAGACATCTTCTGCCGGTAGCTCTTTGTGATCGTCCAGGCAGAACCTACCACATCTCCATCAAGGAGGCAGGATGTGGAGGTTCCATACCAGGTGCACTTGGGGATTCGAACTCAGGCCTCTGATTCTCAGCAGAAGACTTGTTCCCCAAAGTGTGTCACCAACACCACCCAGGGTGCTGGGATGGTTGCCTAGGGCTCAGATCCTTGATTCAGCCCCAACCTCTAGGGAGGGTGCTTGTTTGCTGGCCACCAGGAGGGGGATGAAGTGGCATTTGGAGAGTGTCAGGGCTGGAATGGCAGGCCATGCTCATGGAAAATTTCCTTGTTTAAGTAATGACTGAGAGCATTAAGGAGACTTCAGGTGGGGGATGATGTGGCAGAGGCCACTGAGACCTACCACCTGGCAGAGATCTGGAAAGCTCTTGTTCAACCCCAGGGAGAGGTGACCAGAGGGACCAGTTTCTATTTCCTCCCTTGAGAACGAGAAGGGGACAGTGGCCCCTGTCCTCTGGCATAGAGTCAAGGAGCAGAGATTACTGCTCTGCTCAGCCTGGCACCTCACCCCCACCTTCTGTGGAATCTGTCCCACCTAAATGGCCAGCAGATGTCCCTGGGGAGGAAGCTACCTACCTGTGCTTTGAGAAACTCTCCCAGTTGAGAGAAATGACCTACCCCAAGGGACTTGTCTTGCTTGAAAGGAAACCTTTAAGAATCTTCTTTTAAATCACATGTTTTCTGTGATGAGTGTAGGTAGGAAGAAAGGAAACATTAGGTGTTGGAGACAAACTGCTCATTTGGAGGAGAATTCTGTTGTTACATCCTTTGTACTTGTTACAATTCTTTTGTATACCAGAAAGCAAAGGTAGAAGAAAAAAACAGTGATTCTGCCAGTTGCCAACAGTTAATCCTGACCTTAAAACTAGTCTTGATGTGGAGGAGACATCAGTGTGCAATGCTTTAGATGACATACTGCTTAAATGCTTCCTCATTTAACTGTCATAGCCCCTAAAATGGGTGTTACTAATTTTGTTTTAGAGATAAGGGCACTAATGCTCAGAGAGATTGAGGGGTTGTCCAAAGCCACATAATCACTTAATGAAGACCATGTTCTTTCTAGTGTCTTAGGAATCTCTGTTGACCTGGGCAGAGCTCTGAATAAGAGATACCATTTGAGAAAATGCACCAAACAAATCAAAAAGCAACTTTACAAGAGAAGATACAAAAGTGTACCTGATTGCTTGCCAAAGACATAAAATATATGATACGTACCGTGAAATACAGCAATTTCCCTTTATCCTTTATCCAGTGCTTCGCTTTCTGTGGATTTAGTTACCTGCAGTCAACCTTGTTCTGAAAATATTAAGTGGAAAATTTCAGAAACAACTTACTAGTTTTAAATTGTGTACCATCCTGAGTAATGTGATAAAATCTGAAGCCATCCTGCTCCATCCCATCCTGAATGGAATCCTCCTCTTGTCCAGATTACCTACCCATTAGTCACTTAGTAACTGTCTCAGCGATCAGATGAATTGTCATGGTGTCACAGTGCTTGTGTTCAAGTCATCTTTATCTGACTTCATAATGTCCTCAAAACACAAGAGTCATGATGCTGGCAATTGGGATATGCCAAAGAGAAGCCATAAAGTGCTTCCTTTAGGTAAAAAAGTGAAAATTCTCGACTTTGTAAGAAAAGAAAAAAAATCATATGCTGAGGTTGCTAAGATCTACAGAAAGAAGGAGTCTTCTATCCATGAAATTGTGAAGAAGGAAAAAGAAATTTGTGCTAGTTTTGCTGTCACACCTCAAACTGTAAAAGGGACAGCCACAGGGGTGATAAGTACTTAATTAAGATGGAAATTAAATTTGTGGGTGGAAGACATGGACAGGAATGTGTCTGGTTGGCAGTTGAGTTCAGTACTCTCCCTGGTTTTAAACATTCACTGGGGTCTTGGATTGTATCCCCTGTGTATAAGGGAGACCTCCCGTAAAAGACAGAAGACCCTGTATGCTAAGAGAATATGTAATGTAAATCCCAACTTTTGTATGGATTCCAAGGACATTGATTTTACTAAGACTCAGATGATGCTGTTAAGACTATCTGCTTTGGGGTCTTTTTTGTTTGTTTGTTTTTTTGTTTTTTTTTGAGACGGAGTTTCGCTCTTGTTACCCAGGCTGGAGTACAATGGCACGATCTTGGCTCACCACAACCTCTGGGTTCAGGCGATTCTCCTGCCTCAGCCTCCTGAGTAGCTGGGATTACAGGCACGCGCCACCATGCCCAGCTAATTTTTTGTATTTTTAGTAGAGACGGGGTTTCACCATGTTGACCAGGATGGTCTCGATCTCTTGACCTCGTGATCCACCCGCCTCGGCCTCCCAAAGTGCTGGGATTACAGGCTTGAGCCACCGCGCCTGGCCGCTTTGGGGTCTTATTCATTCTTTCCTTCATCCACCAAACAGTTATTTTGTATCAGGTAGGATGCCTTTAGCTTTGAGTAACTGGAGACCCTGGCTTAACTATTTTAAACAGAAAGTGGATTGTTTTCTCTCTTAATGATTCCAAAATGGGGCGGTTTCAGGGTGATTATTTCAGGGGCTCAGTGACACCTCAAGGACCAGAGTGGCTTTGATCTTTCTTCTGTGCAACTCAGCATGTCAGTTTTGTCTTTGACTGACTCCCTCATGGTCACAATATGGCTGCTGAGGTTACTGCTCTCACATGTGGATGTGTGAGATTTAGAAGAGGAGGACCCATGTTTTCCTATATGTCATTTTTTAGCAGTATGAAAACTTTTTTTCCAGAAACCCTTCAAGAGACTTTCCTTCATCTCTCATTGGCCAGATAAGCCCGTCCGTCCATTCTTAAGGCCATCACTGGCAAGAAGCATTGGGGTGACTATGATTGGCTTAGTTAGTGGCTCCATAGTGGAAGGTAGATTACGTGAGCAGACTTAGGACTCTATTACCGAGGATGGGGGGAGGAGGGGTTGGTCTAACAACTGGAAATGTTGCTACACATTTTAAAAATATTTTTGTTACAGAAAATTTTAAACATGAAGGAGAGAAGCATAGTGGATTCTCTATTATTTGTCCCTCAGTTTCTACGATTCTCAACGTTTTGACAGTTTTAGTTCACCACCGTCTTCCCTTTTAATTTCTGGCTAGAGTACTTTATTTATTTATTTTTGAAATAGTTCTTATTGATTGATTGATTGAGGCAGAGTCTGGCTCTGTTGCCCAGGCTGGAATGCAGTGACATGATCTTGGCTCACTGTAACCTCTGCCTCCCAGGCTCAAGCCATCCTCTTACCTCAGCCTCCTGAGCAGCTGGAAACATAGGCCTGTACCACCAAGCCCAGCTAATTTTTGTATTTTTTGTAGAGACAGGATTTTGCCATGTTGCCCAGGCTGGTGTTGAACTCCTGGGCTCAAGCGATCCACCCACCTTGACCTCCCAAAGTGCTGGGTTTACAGTTGTAAGCCACTGTGCCTGGATGCTGGCTAGAGTACCTTAAAGTGCATCCCAGACATAGATCATTTTTTAAGGCACTCTGGACATATATTGAGTACCTGCTATCTGCCTACTTACAGCCAAAGAAGATATCTGTTTCGGGGATGAGAAATTAGTGAAAACTCACTGGTGTTAGCTAATTTTTGCTATAAAAGACAAAATTCCCTGAAACAAAGGAAAAAGGCAATATCCAGGAAACAGAGTTTTCTCCAAAGCTTTTGTTTGTTCTGGCTGCATCTGGAGTCCTTGTGATGTTAGAGAACAGGTGTCCTGGGAAGTTCGGGTGGGGGACAGGGGATCCTTCCTGCCCCTCCCCCCTCCCCCAGACAGAGGTGGAGCTGAGTGGAAGTTCAGCATCTCGTTTGTCATTTCCCCTCTCAGGCTGATGAGGCCAATGCTTTCTAAGAGTGGGTTTTGATTGGGTGACACCTGTTTCTGCATGTTAATAGATTTCTGGGGTAAGATAAAGCTTGGTGATGTCACCTGCAGGTGTGTGAGCCTGTGGTAGCGGTCTGCTGCTTGACATTTGTTTCACGAGGCGTTGCTAGCTACATCTGTCCTCAGCTGTGAGAGTGTATGCACCAGCAGGCTGAACAGAGAGATGTTTGTAACCAGAACAGAGAATCAGATGTAACAAGCTGACTCTGGGCTGGGTTGCAAACACATGTACTTTCCCTATGGCGTTAGCTGATTTCATTCAGTTATGGAACAAAATACAAATGTTATTTCTTTAAAATATCACTGTGGCAGGCAAAGTATATTTCCATGCACCCTTTTCTGAGTTTCTTAAGCCCCCTGTTTTATTACAGGTTTAAAAGACCCCTCTTCCTCTGTATGTCTGAAACAGGAAGACTGCCTTCTTATTTACCTTCAGTTTAAAAATATTTAATCCTTTGAAGAGAGTTTGCATGCCTCGTGCGAGGTGGTACCTTTGTATGTAACACAATAAAATTTGCCACTCACCTACATGTGCTGCTTCATTTCTATATGACAATTAAAGGTCAAATTGCAAAGTTGAATCAGTTATAGCTCTGTGTTTAGGATACGTTCAAGCTGAGCTGATTTTATCTGCCTGGGCTTTGTAAAATGTTAGTATTTCCATAATGAGTTTAAAAAAAGAAACGTTTTGCATAACCATATTTGAAAAATCCAAAAACAAAGAAAAAGAGAAAGAGAATGGAGTGATGATATGAAATGATGCCATTTGACTGGACATTTGTGTAGCCTGGGTGGCTTTTGTGGCAGTTACGCGGCTTCTTAGCTCAGCTTTCTAGAGTGTGTAAATGGTGTCTAGGTGTGCTTTGTTTCATGTGCTGTGCATTTCGGTACTATGTGAGAATCCATCTGACCCCAGTACATTTTATTTGACATGCACAGCTGGGTCGCTGGAGGATAGTCCAGGCCATTAGAAAGAATGCAAAAGAAAACACAGACAATCTATTCATCAGAACACTATGAAAGGGAGACTTATTGGGGCAAGCTCTGGCAAGAGCACACCTGGAGGAAGGAGAAGGAGGAAAACCAACTGGGCGCCTAGGGAGAAGGGCGGAGAAAATGCAGCTGCTGTTGACTGCGGCCGGCCGCATGGTGAAGGGCTTTGCCAGTGGTGAAACCTGATTCCATTTCCAACTTGTGAAATCGTATTTTAGGATGCTCTGCAAACAAGAGGGTTGGATGGTAGACATGAGGTCTTATTTGCTGAGGGGTCTTTACTCACCAGGCGCTTGGTACCCCAGCAGGACCCTGGGCTAAGGAGTGTGGTGCTCACTTTGCCTCTGAGGGCAGAAGTTCCTGACCTGTGAGATCAATGCTAGGACTCCCCAGGCATCCCTCAGACTCACGAAAGAGAGAAGAATCCTCAGGAAGGATCCTAGAATCCTTGGGAAGGCCTTTCCTTGCCCTTCTTCAACCACAAAGATGCCCCAGTAACCTCAGCCTTGTTCTCATAACCTACCTGCTCTCAACCCTGTCTTTCCCTTCCTGCTTCCTAGCCGTGGGGTTGTCACCTGAATAGCCTTGTTTTGTTTTGTTTTGTTTTTTTGAGATGGAGTCTTGCTCTATTGTCCAGGCTAACTGCAACCTCTGCCTCCCAGGATCAAGCAATTCTCCTGCCTCAGCCTCCCAAGTAGCTGGGACCACAGGCATCTGCCACCACACCTGGCTAATTTTTGTATTTTCAGTAGAGACGAGTTTTCACACATTGACCAGGCTAGTCCCAAACTCCTGACCTCAAGTTATCCACTTGCCTCGGACTTCCAAAGCGCTGGGATTACAGGCATGAGCCACCAAGCCCAACCTTGAATAGCCATTTTCTAATCCTGTGTAGAGACCCAGGGAAAGGTCCTACCTCAGCTACAGTAAGCAGCTGGGGTGTCTGTGCATCACCTTGGTCATTTGGACCTCTGACCATCAGGCATTTTGAGCCTGGCCTGGACTGAGACATGGCTTGCTGTCCCCAACTTGCTAACTGGTCCTTGGGAAAAGATCAGTGTGTGTACTCAATTCACCATGATTGATCTTGGTGTAGAAGGTGGAATGCCAGGGGTACCCAAGAGCATTCCTTTCTGGCCAGAACTCTATCCAGATCTTTAGTGCAGAGACCAGGAGCTTTAGAGAGAGAGAGAGAGAGAAAGAGAGAGAGAGAGAAAGACTTGAGTTCATGTCTAGGTGATCTGGGGCAAGTCAAGCACATGCACAGAAGAGCACTCAGGAAGTGGCAGCTGGGCTTACTTCCATCTGGGAACCACAGAGGGAGCTGGTGGTTTAACATGGCCCCCTATTATCCACTGGTTCCCCATTCTCCCAGATTGGAGTCCTGCAGGAAGTGAGTGTTACTCTATTTAGCCGAAGTCCACAATAAATCCTACAATAGCTTCTAGGAGTAACAAGGCATATATCTGTAATTTCAGCTATTTGAGAGGCTGAGGCACGAGAATTGCCTAAACCCTGGAGGCAGAGGTTGCGGAGAGTTGAGATGGTGCCACTGCACTCCTGCCTGGGCAACAGAGTGAGACCTTGTCTCAAAAAAAAAAAAAAAGAGTTTCATTTAAGTATTGGTTTTTACAAAATCATGACTCCCAAATCAAACCAGTTTCCAGACTTATTAGGCATTTTCAGAAATCTTTAACTTCCTTTTTGCTTGATTATAAAGCTCAATGGAAATTCTAATCATATTTAAAAAGAAAACAAAAAGACAAAACAAAACAACAAATCTTGACAAATACCACTTGACAAGATTGACTTATAAACAACTAGTACTAAAAACCCAAACCACTGGAAATGCACGTGGCTTTTCCCGGTGGGGCAGAAACTGAAGGTGCTCATTTGGTTAACTGAGCTCTGGGAAGACCTGAGTGAATGCTGCTCCCTGACGGCTTTCAGGGTTTTATTTGTCCCATTCCCTCCACTTCCCCTTACATAGGTACTGCTTCTTGACCTGGAACAGAGAAACTCAAAATCTAACCCCAGCTATGTTATTAAATGACGAACCTTTAAGTTCACACAGGGTAGTTGATGGGAATTTCAAAACAACGGGGTTAAATTCTGCTTTTACAAAGATGGAACAAAAGCTCTCTGTCTTTTGGAGGTCACTAATCCGGTGTTTGCACCTTATTGTCACTGCGTAATGTCTGAAAAACTTGGAATTATTTCTAATTAGTGGGTTTCAGTGGATCTTGCTCTCTGAGCTGTTGACCCCTTGTGTTTGTTTAGCAGGATTTTCTCACTGGGCTGCACCTCGCCCAGCATTGTTTTGCTGTCAGAGGGTCTGAACGGCTCCGGGTGACCCCCGCAGAAATGTCCGTGTCGTGTCGTGAGACTGGGGGAGCTGTTGTGAATTTTGTGATGACAGATGGCGGAAGCATAAAAGGCACCTCCACGGGCTTTGTGAAAGGGGATTTGCGCTCTCAGAACCTTTTTTTCTCTCTCTGTTCAGGAGGCATTTCTGTGATTGTTGACAGAGCTGCAGTGCTGCCTGTGTAGAATAGTGGTGGGGACTTCGAACCGAGAACACTCACGTGTTGGCACACACCTACTCACTGGGCCACTTCATCCTTCTCTGTCCCCATAGCCAAGCCTCAGATAGCCTGAAGGTCTCAGCCATGTACGCTGTTGGAAAAGCTGGAGCTTCCCTGGAAACTTGGCACCCCAGAACACTAGGGTTTAATTTGATTAGGATTTCACCTGATTTCTGGAGATTACAGAACCAGAGTTACCAAAAGGGAGAGCATGGAGCTGAGTGCAATGGCTCACACCTGTAATCCCAGTGACTGGGAGCAGAGTAGAGGTTGGAAGTTGAGGCAGGAGGATCGCTTAGGGACAGGAGTTTGAGACCAGCCTGGGCAACATAGCGAGACCCTATCTCTAAAACAGTAATTTAAAAAAATTGAAAAGAAGCAAAAGAGAGAGAGAGCAAAAAGGGGTTCTTTGGTGCTGCTTATGAAATGGGCATTTGTGATTAGCTGCCTTCTGGGCTCTGGCTGAGACACAGAGGTTGGTAAAAGGTCACTTGCATGTGTTGGGCGGAAGCCTAGAGGGATACAAAAAGAAGGAATAACAGAGTTTTAAAATTGGTGCAAATGGCTAAGTCCTGTGTGTGTGTGCCCCTGGCCAGTCACCCCCTGGACACTCATTATAGCCCCCTCAGCACCCCGATGGGGACCCTCATCATGGCCGAGTGAAACCCCAAAGGCTCCCATAAGAGTTGCTCTCTGAAGGGGCTGAGTCCGGCCTGGAAGGTGGACCTCTGTTGCCAATATTTACCTATGAGTAGAAATCCTAGATTTCTGGCTTGTTTGGAAAACTGGGCAGTCTGGTGGCACCTGGGGCCCTTATCCCACAGGGAGCCATCAGCTGGGGCCCCACAGTAGCTACCACCTTCAATGCACCCACATTCACTAGGTTTTTAATTTTACTTACACCTTGCCTGCCTACTCATTTCCTTGATTAACCCCATAGATGTTTCAGTTTGCAAATCTCTGATTTGTTCTAATTCTCTCAGAGAAACTGAAATGTAAATATATAAAAAGGACCTTTAGAATCAATTCCAATAAGATAATCCAAGATGTAGAAAGTGTTTCACGCAACAAAGATGTTTCTCTCCGTTATTCATAATATACAAAACTGGAAACAATACAACAATGGGAGAGGCTTAACTACATGACAATGTGTTCTTCTGATGGAGTATTACGTAACCATAAAAGTATTGCTCATGTAGACTTTTTAATAACATGGAGAGATGCTCATGATATAATGTTGAGTTAACTTTAAAAAGCTCCACATGAGATTGCATGTGCAATATGCTCTGTTTTCCAAAATATAAAAGTGATATGCATAGAGGAAGACTAGAACAAAATTTGCCAAAATATTAGCAGTGATTGTTTTTTGGTGATGAAATTATCTGTGATTATTTTTTCTTTATTTCATTCTGGGGTTTCCTCCTTTTCTACAATGAATGTGCATAGCTTTTGTGTTCAGGAAGAAAAGTAAAAAAAAAGGAAGAAACAGAAGTCCTGAAGATTATGTGATTTTCCCTGAGCCCCACAGCTGCTTGGTAACAGGGCAGGACTAAAACCTAAGTTTCCCGATTCTGAGATGGGTGGGACTCATTCCATTTATTAGGGCCAGGCTGCCCACAGCTGTGCACCTGGGTTTATGGCTTCCAGAGTTCTCACTCCCAGCCCATGTGCTTTGAGTGTGGTTGTCTCTATAGGGGGAGGGTGCATATATTATTTGGGTCCTTCGTTTTGCCTTTAATTTTGCAGTCATGAGCAATCTTTAAGAACCAGACAGCTGTGCCTCTTGCATAGAAATTGAAGCAAATACAGGCATTACTGCTAGTTTCACAACTCATGTGACTTGTGGGCGTATTTCCTTGGGGGTACACCTAGGCTAGAGCTTCTCCAATTTCTGTTTTTCCTCCCTCTTCTGCTTCTTTTTCACTAGGGAGGACACGTCAAAGCCACTTAGATCCCTTCACTGGGGCACAGAAGTGACACTATCCTTAGAAGAGCCCCTGAATATACCCTGTTGACTTTGCACCGATAATGATCCACGTTTCAGCAGGTGCCATGAGAGCCAAAGACCTGAGTGCCCTTTCTAACGCCTGCCACTCACTACTTTGGTGACTTTGGTCAAATCTGTACTTTCCCAGAGCATCTCCCATAGTGGGAGATGGGAAGGGGAACGTTTTTTGCTGAACAACTTTCCGCAGGGCATGTGGAACAGGCCTGATAGGAGACACTCAGTAAAGATTTTCATGGTCTTTGAAGGGGAGGAGTCCCTAAAACTGAACACCAGGGCTCTCCATCCGCCAAGGGCAGACTCAGGCTTCACCAAGCCCATAGGGACCTGAAGCCATTTGTTCCTCTACATCCAGAAACTCAACCATCCAGTGATCCACCCTGGTAGGCATGTCCTTGCGAGGTCAAATTCTCTTTGAGACTTGCTGAATTATGGGATCTTCAGGAGTGCCTCTTGGCTAAGGGTATATAAGCTTTCTTATATGCTATATCTTATCTCTTATATTCCTGCATGGGGATAGCCTTTCCAAGGAGACCAAATGCTCCCTCACTTTAGCCATGACAGTCTCTCCTAAGAAGAGAGAGCTTTGCTAACATTTGCCTCCAAGATTCAGCCTTGCCTGCCTACACTGTCGAATTAGCCAGGCTTTCACCAACTGTAATACAGTCTACTTCTTGGCCCTGTGCCTTGCAAACAAGTCAGCTCACCTGATTCGAACTCTGGGGTTGGGTGGGCTGCCGTTTTCATCCTGAGCAGCCTCATATCCAGGATGTCAGGCGGGTGTCTCCCTGGAATGTCCTGGCCAGCCAGACTCACTGTGATCAGACACCTGTTGGCCCAGGTTTTCTAGCAAGTGGGTTGATGTGCAGGTGGGAACCCAGGGCAGTTGGGACATGAGATGTGACAGGCAGGCTGATGCCTTCCAACTTTGCTGAGTTTTGTTTCTTATGTATTTCTGTATGGTGGATGATTTCTGTTTTGCCACGCTTTTGAAAGGACTTAAAAAAAATCAGGGCCTTCAGGAGAATTTCTAGTTGCTGTGAAAATGAATGCCAACTGGAAATGTGTGTATCAATATCCAAAAGCCTCAGCTTGCCTGTTACAAAAAATGCAACTGCACGTTTTCAGTTTCAAATGTTGAAGGACGAGATGGACCCCTTTGCCTGGGGTCCCTGTCATCTGGCTGCCTTGGATTGTAGCGGAGCACACGGCAGGTGTGTAGGGTGGGGTTGGGCTGGAGCCAGCCCTGAGAGCTGCCTCCTCAGATCTGCCTCTCAAACCCTTTCGTTTTTACTTTGCTTTAACTTTGCATTTCTCAATCTTTGAACTATGGCCTAATTTCACATTCTGAAACTATGCATGAGTCTCAATTCTGTGAAGAATAGGATGTTTCGAAGGAGTGATGAGTCATCTTTTATTTCAAGCCAATGAGAAGCAGCCAACCTAAGAGATATTGAGGAAAGGAGCATTTGTGATATTTCAAGGTAATTTTATCTATTTTTAAATTTTATTTTTAATTTTACAAGGAGCACATTCTTATTGTAAACCTCAGAGTCCATGTTGCCTCCTCCACTCTGCCCCTTGCAGAGGCCAGCACTGCCGTGGATTTATTTATTTCCAGGTGATTTATGTGCGTTTATGTAGGTGTGTACAAAGAGACAAATATGTAGTTTTATTTGCATGTTTATTTTTGCATGTAAATGATAGCATAATCCATACGTTGTCCTACAACTTGTTTTTTTTTTCCCTCAAAACTAAATAAAGATTTGCCTTATTTTTAACTGCTGACACCTATTCCATGGTAGGTTTATTTAGCTTTATTTACCCTTCCTGATAGACAGAAAATAGGTTACATTTCTCAGTGTATCTCAGTGAAGCTCTGTTTCAATGACAAAATGAAATGCACTTTTATTTCCTTCCCCAAGTGGTAAATACTATTTTAAAAAAGAAGAAAACACAAAAGGAAAAATGATTCGGAAGGCAGGGAGGTCAGGCAGCTTGCCCACCGCTGGAGCATCCCGGCCTGTGACGTGCTGTGTACCTCATTTGTGGCCAGCAGGATGTGGGGATAGCAGTGTCAGGGAGGGGCCATGGGGCAAGCCAGGCCTGGGGTGGGAGAAGCAGGAGAGGAGGGGCAGAGGGCGGGAGAAGAGCCTGGACAGTGGTATTAGAAAGGAGTGTGTGCAAGGTCAAGAGATCGAGACCATCCTGGTCAACATGGTGAAACCCCGTCTCTACTAATACAAAAAATTAGCTGGGCACGGTGGTGCGTGCCTGTAATCCCAGCTACTCAGGAGGCTGAGGCAGGAGAATTGCCTGAACCCAGGAGGTGGAGATTGCGGTGAGCCGAGATCGCGCCATTGCGCTCCAGCCTGGGTATCAAGAGCGAAACTCCGTCTCAAAAAAAAAAAAAAAAAAAAAAAAAAAAAAGGAGTGTGTGGACTGACCCCTGCTCTCAAAAGCAGGGAGGGGAACCTGAGGGAGGGGACGGACTTTGGAAGGGCTTCTCAGGGTGATGAAGTAGGATTAGCTCAGACTCAGTTAAGTGAGTCATTTGAAACGAAGGCATGAAGAGTAGATAGAGCCACATGCCCAGGGAGGAGGTGGACCAAGCAAGGCGAGGTGAAGCCAGGGGTAAGATTTGAATCAGGAAGATCAGAGAACAGGAAGGATCCAGAGGTCTTGGCGAAGGCAAAGAGCTTCTTTGGAAGATGAGATATACAGGGGAGATGCCAGTGGAGGGAGCCAGGGGCAGAGTCGTAGCATTGCTTTGGGTGACTCAAGCAGTGGTGAAAGTCTTTGGGTGGAGGCAGAAACTCGAGGCACCCCTGGGTCCATTTGTCTGTCTCTGTGTTCACTCGCTCACCCATTCATGCAGTCATTCGGTAGCTCACCCACCTCCCTACCTCCCCGCTCACTCACCCACTGACTCACTGAGCATAAACGATGCCCCAAGCACAGGCTGGATGCTCAGGAACCCACTGTGCTAGAAACGAGACTTCTTTCCTTTGGGGCCTCCTGTCTGGTCTGGTCTGGGAGAAAGATGCACAAAGATGAAGTGCAGAAAGGGCTGCCGCAGAGTCTGGCCAGGGTGCAAGAGACCACAGAGCTTCCCTCTCAGGCTGCCTGATGCATCAGGGCAGGAAGACCCTGCAGACAGGCCTTGAGGGATAGACTGTGCTTTGCTGAGTGGAGGAGGGAAGGTACAGCATTCCTGTACAAGGGCCCAGCAGTGTCCTGGGTGCTGGGAAGTTAGATGTGACTGGAGAATAAGGTGCTGTGGGGATCGGGGGATGAGGGAGGTGAGGAAGGGAGTGGACAGGAGTGAAGCTTGGACGGGCATGGAGCTGGGCTTCTGTCTGTAGCAGATGTCAGTATGTTAGCAGGTGAGGACTAGTGCCTGACTAATTTCTGGATGAAGAGGCCTGGGGGTGCGGTAATGGGTATGCTGGAGCCAGGAGGCCGAGGCAGGCACTGACTGGGGGCATAGCTCCTTCTGCAGCTTTCTGTGTCTATCCATCCTTCTGTCCACTCTTTGACGCTTCCAGAGAACTTGTTCTCTTCCAGACTGTGAAAGTCAGTGACTAATAAGATGTGATCACCAGCATCTGTAGGCTGCTGAATGGTGTCTTGGATAAAGTATGGGCCATTTATTTTTCATGCATGATGAATCAATCAGTCTGAAAGGAAACAAAGTCCTATTTGGACAGGACGCAGGAAGGTGAGAAGGTCTGGATGGGGACTGGAGAGCCGATAAGGACTTCTTTTGAATTCCAGGTGTCAAACGAGTCTTTGCATTTTAGAAATTAGAAGATCACTATTAAATACTTTTTGGTGTGTATCAAAAAGTTGACTTGAAAAACAACTCAAAAATTTCTATTCTTGATAGAAATGCAGCAGAACTGATTATTTACACTTGTATTTTTTTTTGCAGACTGCATTTTTGTGTAACAAATTTCATGTAGTCAATGGAGAAAAGGTAGTTAAGCTTTGGAAACATTTCAAGTATAAATAAAGTGAGAGCCACACTATAAAGGGAGTTTCCAAATGAAACTTATTTTAGAAGTTTGATTTTTTTGTGGCTGCTCTGTCTGGTGTTATCATTTTCCCTAATTCCTGCAGAGATTGTCATTTGTGGCACCAGAACCTTTTCTCTGGAGCTGGGTGCTTTGGTTTCTGGCTCAGGATTGGCTGACGCACCTTTCCTTCCTAGGAAAAGAAGCCCACCATCAACAGTGCATGTGAGCAATTGATTCCTTTAGTGAGAATGCTCTTCTATATTGATCCACGTGAATCCTGGGAGGAATCTCACTTGCTATTGGTTTTCAGATCACAAGCAGCTCACCTGGTCTTTGTTTTCCATTCTCTTCTCCTAGTACACACATCCTATTCATTTTTCTCACCATTGCTCCACTAGAATTTCTTTTCTTTTTTCTTTTTCTTTTTCAAAACAGGGCCTCACTCTGTTGCCAGGGTGGAGTGCAGTGGCGCGACTCCAGCTCACTGCAGCCTCAACTTCCCAGGCTCAGATGATTCTTTCACCTCAGCCTCCTGAGTAGCTGGTACTACAGCCATGTGCCACAATGCCTGGCTAATTGTTTTGTATTTTTAGCAGAGATGAGGTTTCACCATGTTGCCCAGGTTGGTCATGAATTCCTGGGCTCAAGCTATCCTCCCACCTCGGCCTCCCCATGTGTTGGGATTGGAGGTGTCAGCCACTGTGTCCAGCCTGGAGTTTCTTACATTGCTAGTATACAGGCTAGGCTGAAGTATTTTCCAAAATGCTCCCTCTGGAAAATGCACCCTCATGGTCATGGGGGTGACGTTGTGACAGTGGCAGCTAACATTTCCTGGGTGCTTGGCATGGTCCAGGTTCTACTCCAACCACCTTACCTATATTATTTACTTTTATCATCACAACAATTCTGGGAGTAGGTACTGTTTGCCAACTTTGTAGCTGAAGCCACTGAAGCACAAAGAGGGTAGGCCACATGGCCAAGGTCACACAGCTAGGAGATGATGAGCTTCTTCCCTGCTTGTGCCCTCACTCTCAACCCTGGGGTCCGCCGGCATTGTGAAGACTCAGCATGTCAAGTCTCATCCTTGGGGAAGGCTGTGTGTGTTGTAAACCCGTATCAATGCAGTCGTCGTTGGCATTGTTTAGTCATGTATTGGAGCCACACACACTTCCAGACCGTGTGATGAAAGGTTCCAGGAAACTGCATGTCTGTATTCTGTCACCCCAAAGGCCTAGCTGAGTACGTAGCTTCACCTTTTGTTTAACCTCTTTGGAGGGTCACTGGCCACAATGGTGAATGCATAGTGGGTCAGCTTGCTGGCGGGGATGTGTTCTGTCCTGCTGTCAGGGACACACACCAGCACTCAGCAGGGCTGTGGCTCGTGTCTCTTCCAGCGAGGCCAGGCCAGGCTCTGAGTGAATCTGTGTCATGTTGGAGTCCCTGCAAGCCCTGTGCTTGCCTGGATGACCCTCCCCTTATTCACTGGCCACAAAGGGGCGAAGTAGCTAGGGAGTCATTCAAACCCATGGCTTCTGTCTCCAGAGCCCACACCCTGAGCCACTGTGCTCTCCTGGCCCTCAGCCACTTTGCAGAGCTGCCACTGCCCCTTGCCATCCTCCTGGCCACAAAAGACCCCTCCTCTAGAGGAAGGGCAGCTGGTGCCCCTTCCTGTGTGAACCTAGTCACTGCCAGCCCCTATCCAGATCCTGTCAGTTGTCAAATGGACCTAACCTTCTCATCAAAAGTCTGGGTGGGATCTTTCAGGGCCACCTTCAGGCAGGTGGCTTGTAACAGATGTACCAAATATGTGGGTTTCACAGAGCCTTTTAGAAAATGTGGGTGATTCCTTCACAGCCTGTTTAAACCATGGGGGAGTGGGGAGGGCGAAGGACTAGTTCTCCTATGCCTGGGGGAAAATGAGGGCTGTTCCCTTGGTTTTCTGGGTTTTTAGGGCTGAGTCTGCCCTGCAGGGCATTTCCCAGAGTCCCACCTGGGGTGGTGCAAGGTCCAGCGGCCACACCAGCCACTGCCCCCTGCTGGTCAGCACAGAGCATCCCATCGTTGTAGAAGGCTCTTTAGGCAGAACTGCCCTAGTCAGCTGTTGCTGGGCAAGCTTTGTGTAGCACCATCCACTTGCTTTTCAACGGAAGCCCTAGACATCATTATTTTTTTTTAAAGCCTGGTTCAACATCTGCAAATCTATAAATGTAATCCATCACATAAACAGAACCAAAGACAAAAACCAAAGATATGATTATCTCAATAGATGCACAGAAGGCCTTCAACAAAATTCAACAGCCCTTTATGCTAAAAACTCTCAATAAACTAGGTATTGATGGAGTGTATCTCAAAAT
Organism: Aotus nancymaae; assembly: GCF_030222135.1. Lineage (NCBI taxonomy): Eukaryota > Metazoa > Chordata > Mammalia > Primates > Aotidae > Aotus > Aotus nancymaae. The sequence continues at coordinate 169,408 of NW_026988603.1, forward strand.
AATAAGAGCTATTTATGACAAACCCACAGCCAATATCATAGTGAATGGGCAAAAACTGGAAGCATTCCCTTTGAAATCTGGCACTAGACAAGGATACCCTCTCTCACCACTCCCATTCAACATAGTACTGGAAGTTCTGGCTAGGGCCATCAGGCAAGAGAAATAAATAAAGGATATTCAAATAGGAAGAGAGGATGTCAAATTGCCTCTGTTTGCAGATGACTTGATTGTATATTTAGAAAACCCCATCATCTCAGCCCAAACTCTCCTTAAGCTGATAAGCAACTTCAGCAAAGTCTCAGGATACAAAATCAATGTGCAGAAATCACAAGCATTCCTATACACCAATAATAGCCAAATCATGAGTGAACTCCTATTCACAATTGCTACAAAGAGAATAAAATACCTAGGTATACAACTAACAAGGGATGTGAAGGACCTCTTCAAGGAGAACTACAAACCACTGCTCAAGGAAATAAGAGAGGACACAAACAGATGGAAAAACATTCCATGCTCATGGTTAGGAAGAATCAATATTGTGAAAATGGTCATATTGCCCAAAGTAAAACAAAGCTGGAAGCATCGTGTTACTTGACTTCAAACTATATTACAAGGCTACTGTAATCAAAACAGCATGGTACTGGTACCAAAACAGAGATATAGACCAATTGAACAGAACAGAGGACTCAGAAAGAATGCCACACATCTACAACCATCTGATCTTTGACAAACCTAACAAAAACCAGCAATGGGGAAAGGATTCCCTATTTAATAAATGGTGTTGGGAAAACAGGCTAGCCATATGCAGAAAGCTGAAACTGGATCCCTTCCTTACACCTTGTACAAAAACTAACACTAGATGGATTAAAGATTTAAACATGAGGCCTAACACCGTAAAAACTCTAGAAGAAAACCTAGGCAATACCATTCAGGACATAGGCATGGGCAAGGACTTCATGACTAAAACACCAAAAGCCATGGCAACAAAAGCCAAAATAGACAAATGGATCTAATTAAACTTAAGAGCTTCTGCACAGCAAAAGAAACTGTCAATAGAGTGAACAGGCAACCAACAGAATGGGAAATAATTTTTGCAATCTACCCATCTGACAAAGGGCTAATATCCAGAATCTACGGAGAACTTAAACAAATTTACAAGAAAAAAACAACCCCATCAAAAAGTGGGTAAAGGATATGAACAGATACTTTTTAAAAGAAGATGTTTATGCAGCCAACAAACATGAAAAAAAGATCTTCATCACTGATCATTAGAGAAATGCAAACCAAAACCACATTAAGATACCACCTCTCACAGTTAGAATGGCGATCATTAAAAAATCAGGAAACAACAGATGCTGGAGAGGATGTGGAGAAAAAGGAACACTTTTACACTGTTGGTGGGATTGCAAATTAATTCAACCATTGTGGAAGACAGTGTAGTGATTCCTCAAGGATCTAGAAATAGAAATACCATTTGACCTAGCAATGTCATTACTGGATATATATCCAAAGGATTATAAATTATTCTATTATAAAGACACATGCACACGTATGATTATTATGGCATTGTTCACAACAGCAAAGACTTGGAACCAACCCAAATGTCCATCAATGATAGACTAGATAAAGAAAATGTGGCACATATACACCATGGAATACTATGCAGCCATAAAAAAGGATGAGTTCATGTCCTTTGCGGGGACATGGATGAAACTGGAAACCATCATTCTCAGCAAACTGACACAAGAACAGAAAACCAAACACCGCATGTCCTCACTCATAAGTGGGTATTGAACAATGAGAACACATGACACAGGGAGGGGAACATCATACACCGGGGTCTTGGGGTTGTGGGGCTAGGGGAGGAATAACAGGGGTTGAGGGGATTGGTGAGGGATAGCATTAGGAGAAATACCTGATGTAGATGATGGAGTGATGGATGCAGCAAACCACCACCATGGCATGTGTATACCTGTGTAACAAACCTGCATGATCTGCGCATGTACGCCAGAACTTAAACTATAATAAATAAAGAAGTAAAATTTTCTAAATTTTAACTTTCTGTGACACATTCAAATGTTACACAGTTGGGGTATAGGTTGAACAGAACATAGAAGTGGACTGAATTCCAGGGTTAGGAAGAAGGGAAGGGCATTAATCTGCGTTGTGACAAGACTTCTGGGTGGTTCTGGTGTGGGATGAAGTTTAAAAATCATCAGCCTAAACCATTTAGTTTGCCCACAGTTATGCCAGGGAAAGTCAGGGCTATAACCCAGGCATTCTGATTTGCAACCAACATCACCCTCATAGGTAAGGCCAAATCTTTAGGGCTATTCCTTACCATAGACACATGGTCACCACCTAGCCCACACCTGGTATCCCACATGCCATCTGTGGATGACTCTGAAATTTTTCTAGATATGATGCTTTCCTCTTCCTTTGTAATTTCCAATCAAAACCGTCTTCCTGTCTCAGGGTGCAGGATTTCTCCTTGGCTCCTGGGAAATAGTGGGGAGAGGAACCCATGTAGGGGTCACCAAGCCTGCTGACTGTGACAGGTGGAGTTTTGGTTTGAATGAGGTCAAAGCTGTGGTCAGAATCAAGGGATAGGTCAGGCCTGCTCAGGAGGGACCCCTGACCCACTGTTTAAATCACCCCAGTGCTGGAAAATCTATTATTTACTGTGTGGGATTAATTTCCCAGAGTCAGACTAGTAAAGACCTTATTACACCCTTTTCAGAATATGAAATTGATATTTACATGTTGGAGAGTGTGGTACCAAGCAGGCACTGCTTATCGAAACTTTACTGGATGTCATTTGAGAGGAAACATTTTGCATTCCTGGAGTGAGATATTACATATTGGGAAAATCCCTTTCTGTGTGCCTGCCTGGATGGGGCAACCCATGGGGACCTGGCTTTGTTCGGTAGTCTGGGGAAGGTCTCCAGTGGTTTCTGCTGTGGAGGAGGCACCCTGTTCACTTTGGGCCGAGAAACATTTCGTAATAGGACTATGACACCCCATAGACCTTGCTGGCACTCTGCTTCCAGGAGAGAAGTAGGTAATAATGTGGAAGCATCAGCCACTGGTCCCAACCCAGTGGAGAAACAAACACCCTGAAGCTTGCACAGTGGAGCACTTAAAACTGAGAGTGTTATTAATGCCATTTGTCTCAGGGGACTGCAGATTTGATTGATCAAATCCTTGCTATAATCTTACTGGTTGGGGATGCGACTCGACAGGAATCTTCAGTTAACTATGTGGAAGAATGCAGTGGGTCTTACATTACTGCTACTAAGATGAAGTTCCAGTTCAAGGTCAAAATCACTGGTGGTAAGAAAAGCAGCAGCTCTGTCTCCCTGGGAGCCAGAATCAGCAGTCTCCACTTAACCTGTGGTCACAGATGAGACCACCATAGCACGCTGAGACATCTCCCCTGACCCCAGCTCCAGGCATCGTTTGGAGACCAACACTCATAGTGACCTGGGAGTGAGGAGACTCTTCCTTTGGGTGCCTGCATCCTGCCGACTCATTCTGAGACTCACTTCTCTCACAGGCTTGTTCTGCCTCCTGTTTGTTTCATACGGCCTGGTGTTTCAGTAATCCACCTGTGTGTAACAAACCACTCCAAAACTTAATGCAAACAACTATAATCATTATCGTTGTTCACAAAACGTGCGTCAGGAATTTGGAAGGTTGTCATCAGGGGTTGTTCACACAAGCTGCATGGCAGCCGGGAGCTCAGCTGAGGCTGCAACATGTGAGCTGATCTCTCGTCCTTCAGGGCCTCTCTGCTGGCCTCAAACCATCACATCATCGAGGTTGGACTTCCTGGGATTGTAGTCCCTGGGTTCCAAGAAGGAGCACGTGGAAGCTGCCAGGCCCTCTGAGGGATAGGCCCAGAACTGGTGCAGCATCATTTGTTCTGTCTTCTTTTGGTCAAAGCAAGGCTGAGGCCCATCAGGATTCAAGAGGAGGGGACATAGAGGACATCTCTTGATGGCTGGAGTGCCAGAAGTTTGTGGCTACCTTGAATTTGCCACCTTCAGTTTGTACTGGGTGCAATACCTGGGCCTGCCTAAGGTTAGCACATGGATATGGGGTGGTGCCCAGCCAGGAAACTTTCCTCGTGGGCCAGGTGTCCCTGTCCTGGGGGTCTCCTACCCTCCACAAAACCGACCAGAGGTCATTCTTGCTGGCTCTTGGTCACATTGATGGGAGCATAGCCTCTCCCAGGTTCTCAGGTCCAGAGGAGAGCTGTCTCTTCCAGTAAGGCCACACCAGGCTTTGAGTGCATCTGAGCTGTGTGCCACTGGCTACCTGCACCCAGCTCCAGGAGGCTGCAGGATGTGGCCTGGCGCCCTCTGCTTTAAGGTCTAGATGGAGGCCCAGGTTTCATTTCTTAAGAGTGATGCTTGACTGCAGTGTTTCTGTTTACCTGGATTTTGGAATCCCTTGGTGTGTGGGTTTTGGGGAATAGGGACTAGAGGGAGGGGGCTGTTTGTTAGTGAACCCCTAAGCCTCCTGAAGGGCTGGTTCCTGGCTTGGCTCCAGTGAAAAGTCTCCAAGGAGAGAAGGGAGTGACACCCCACCGGACTGCAGGAACACCACTAGCTTGTCCAGTTATGATCAAAATCTATTTTACTTTTATAGTAAAAACTTGTATAGCATTTCTATTTTGCTTTTGCTGCCTGCAGTTTTTTTTAACATAAAACAAATGTTTTGAGTCACATTGGCACTCTAGGCAAATGTGCCAGGTTCCCCAGTCACACATACGCCCCAGGCTGCCCTGTCCCTGCAGAGGGTGACAAAACTGGGGAAGTTCTTGTCATAAAACTGTGTTGTCCACATCATGGGTCATTGGCAGTGACATTCTCCTAGGACCCTGTCTGTGGCTAATGGGAGGGTCCTCAGGCGACAAGGGCCTGGTGGATTGGGTGCCCAGACAGGCCAGTCAGTGTTTGATGCCTGTGAGTCCAGTGCGAGATGTGGGAGGAGACTTGGTGGCAGCCAGACAGCCTGGCCCCAGATGGGGTCCAGTGTGGACTCAACCTCAGCTCTGGGGAAAGAGTGTGTTGGGAGTTGAGGGGTGGTCCACAGGATGCCATGAGCCCCAGGTAGCAGGATGTTTGCTGAGCCTGCTCTTACAAGTTTTAAAGTATTATCTTACGTATGGCTCTCAACAACCCTGTGGCAGAGGTGCTGGAATTATCCCTGTCACTCTTTTGGGCACCTCGTGGGTGGGAAGGGGGCTGTGATTTGCCCCAGGTGCCTCCTTGATCACTGACCCCACTGCCCAGCTTCAGAGCAATGGAGTAGAGCCAGGGGAGGCTGTGAGCCTCCCTGCTCATCCCTCAGATTGCCCTGGCTCCTGCCATGGGAGAGGGTAAAGGGGCTCCCCTTGGGAGGGGCCAGAAGGGGCACGGGCCTCCTAGGGTGAATCTGTTCAATTACATTTTCTGCATCTGTCCAGCAGGGCAGGTTTATATACAGGGAGACAGGCTCTCCAAGAAAACAATGGGGCCACCCCAGGTTTTGAGATGTCCTTGAGGAAGTTCATGCAGCCCTTCCCTCACAGTGTATGAGGCTGAGGATGGGGAACAGGGTAGCTCTGTGGTCCTGGCATCCACTGTGTGGCATCAGCTAGCCCTAGGGCCCTATCGATGCCCTGGTCCTCTGGGTGAGAGATCTGAGGCCCAGAGCATTGTGCTGGGTGGAAAACAGCAACCCCACCCCAGAGCAAGAGCCAGGGAGGATGCCAAGAGGGCAGGTGGGTGCTGCTTGCCTCCGGAGACAGGCAAAAGGGAGACCAGCTCCCACCCTCAGCTGTCTGTGGGGCTCCACAAGGCAGCAGGAGGCATCAGAAGCAAACAGAATGCTTTTGGGTGATGGTGACGGGCTGCCCTGCGGCAGGGAGAGTGGGCACAACCTTTGTGTGGCCCACGTTGGTCGGCATCGTCACGACAAGAGATCGTTTAGTTCTGTGGTTTCAGGCTCACTGCAAAATACCTCTCTCCCACCCCCACCCCGGCCCCTGGTTTCCCTTCCAGCCACACCTGACATCCCTCAGTCAGAGCTGAGCCTAGAGGCTGCAGGGCAAAGCAAGGCAGATGAAGGCAGGTCTCTGGGAAGCGGAATGAGCAGAGAAATTGGAGTTGAGAGGCCCCAAGAGCCCCTCTGCCACTCAGCCTGACCTTGAGCAAACCCATCACTGTCCTCATTAGATGGCGAGGGAGGACGAGATTAGCATTTCTGCACATGACTCTGGATGGCCTCCTGCAGCACAGGGGAGGGGATTGGTTGTTAAAATAGTAATAATGGTGCTACTACATGACCGTGCCCACCTCCTCCAGGCGTTGTGAGGGTTTAACAAGTTAGAGCAGAGCAGAGCTCGTGGTGGAGGCCATGAGGGCTGTGATGCAGGTGTTTTAGAATGATTGGGTTTATTATTTGTGTCATTTTCTGAATTTCAGGAGGATTCTCAGGCTCCATCCCAGATCTCGTGAATCAACATCCCTGGGGGTGGGAGGTGGGAATCTGCCTTTTATGAAACAGGTGCTTCAGGTCCCAGAGCCCTGAACTGGGAGGTCACTGAGGTCTCTCCTGTGTTCTCTGAGCAGGATTCTCACTGACCTTGTTCCCTTGTCCTGCCACTGGCAGGATTATAAGCTGTGATCAGGTGCAGCTCTAAACCCAAGAACTGACACTAGCCTGCCACGTGGCTCAGCTCCATAACCTGATGGCAGCCTCTGAGCCCGTCCCTTGTCTGCACGTGGGCCAATGAGGCAGCACAGTTAGAGTGAGGGAGACTGACTTCCCATGTGCCTACCTAAGCCAGGATGTATACTCGGTTTGACAGGCACAGAGGATGGCTGTACATGCATAAATATCATAAGTGGAAACTGCCACCCCCTTTTTTTTTTTTGAGGTGGAGTCTTGCTCTGTTGCCCAGGCTGGAGTGCAATGGCATGATCTTGGCTCACTGCAGCCTCTACCTCCCGGGTTTAAGTGATTCTCCCACCTCTTCCGAGTAGCTGGGTATACAGGCACCTGCCATCATGCCTGGCTACTTGTTGTATTTTTGTAGAGACAGGGTTTCACCATGTTGACCAGGCTGGTCTTGAACTCCTGATCTCAGGTGTTCCCTCCACCTTGGCCTCCCAAAGTGCTGGGATTTTAGGCATGAGCCACCATACCTGGCCAAAACTACTACCTTTGAGAATATTTTTCTTGATTCTTGAAGAGGGAAGGACCACGGAGAACATTACTTCAGGGTTCTGTGAGTCACCACACACTTCTACTCTCTTTATTAAGTATATTTTTTGGACAAAGAAGAATGCAACTTTGAACACTGTGTCACCGCAAGCTACACAATTGTAAGACTCTCCTCTTTACGCCTTTGACATGCAAGACACGTCCCTTATAGATATGGGGAGGTGTGAGGCGTGGAGCCCCAGAAGTCACCGACCCAGCAGACAGGCTCACACTGTGCACATGGGTGTGGGCTTGCGGGTATGAGTGTGTGGTCCCGGTGTGTGGGTACACAAGTGTGGCTTCTGGCTGCATTTTCTGGCTCCTTTCCTCCAGGAGCCCCTTGCTGCCCACCTCGATCCTATCCTTCCAAGGGGAAAGCTACTTTTCTAGCACCCAGGTGGAATTGCATCCTGCAGTGGGTCCAGCTCTGCCTGGGCTGGAGGCCAGGCAGCATTCTCCCTGATCCTGGTGCTGTGGGATTTGGGGAAGGCTGCCTGACCTCTTTGAGCCTTGGGTTCCTCAATGTCAAATGGGGCTAGTGAATTCCATCCTCATGGCACCTCAAGTGAGGCTGTTGAAAGACATTTGGGATTTAACCTCTACAAGGGATGAGGAGGTTAGGGCACACAGACTCAGGTGAGTCCCTGGCTCAAGGACACCCAGGAAAGAAACAGCAGAACCACTTCTGGGGCCCTGGAGCCTGTGCAAATCCACTGTACTGTATTTTATAAAGCACCAGCTGCAGTCCTCACAGAAAAGTGGGGATCCAGGATGCCTCTGCTTTCAAGGAGACTGGACACATCATCGTATCTGGCTTCTTTCCACTGACTGTGTGGTACTTTATAAACATCCCTCGCAAAGTCATAAGGCTTGGGCTCATCCTCTGTGATAGTGTGCCTTGGCCCCAGAACTGTATTTCTGGAACTTGAAAGCCAACTTGTAATGTTCTATCTTGGCATCTAAACCCGGGCAACCCCAGGGTGGCAGCTTTTTTCTTGAAGAGAGGCACCTCGGGAGACTCACCCACAGAGAGAGGCAGGTAGAGAAATGAGGTGGGCCAGCCATGGTGCCAGGGGGGATTCCGGGCTGTGCAGGTAGAGAGAGCTTCCCCCCGGTGCATGTGGTGTGTCATGCCCAGGGGCTGAGTCTGCTGGCTGAGTCAGAGGGGCTGGGGTGCTCTGGGAGGGAGGGAGCAGGCTGGGCAGCGGGACCAGGCCTGTGCTGGGAGCCCGTCTAGGGTAGATCGCATCGCACTGTGTGCAGGGTGTCACTCCAGCTTGCCCAGGACCCCTGCCTTGTGTGGCTTGTGGCTAACGGGTGCTTCCCCACAGGCACCGTGGGGCCTCTGCAGCCAGGTGTCAGGACAGAGTGATGGCGGCTCAGTGTCAGGTCTCACTGTATGATGGCATGGCAATGAATTTAACACACTGGCACAGACGGGTCAGAGTCAATGAAATGATTCTAAAAGTATTTTTGGTCCATTTGTTTATTCTTTCAGCAATGTTTGTTGAGCGCCCCCTAGGTGCCAAACCCTGCTCTAGGCATTAAGGGATACCATGGTAAACAAAACTGATGAAAATCTCACCCTTGTAGAGCTGACAGTCTAGTGGAGGAAATAGGAAAAAGATAAGTCAATACAATATGAATTATATCAGTGATATTGAAACTGAGCCTGGGAGGCCAGAACTTAAGTCTCTCTACTACTCCCCCTCTGTGCTCGGATGGCCTCTTGTAACCTCCCCAGGCTGTGCCTGCTGGTGGCCCTGTTGTCCTCCATATCACAGATCCTCAGGAGATGCCCAGTAGGTGAGAGCTGAATGAAAGCAGAATGCTCAGGAAAGTTTCCTGTTTGCTGTGAGGGCCCCTCCTTCTCTGGCACAGCCAGCAGCAGCAGCAGGCGTGGCTGTCTCACAGTTCCTGCCCTCTCTGGGGCAGCGCGCAGAGGGTCCTGCTGGCTGCCTGGGAACTTCTGCCACCCTCCACCTCATGGACTATCCTCTGCCTGCCCTCTGCTCTGCAGGCAGCAGGGCATCTCTAGTCTTGATGCAAACTACCCTTCATTTCAGCAGCTCTGAATCACCAGACCCTCTACTGACACTGAGGCTGTGCATTCCTGGAAACCCTGGAGGCCAGAAAGGCCCACTGGGATGAGATTGGTCACCTGGAGGGTGAAGACAGAGAGCAAGGGAGGGAAGCAGTGCCCGGCTTCACTGCCTGCTGGCGTCTCACCCACTGGTAATAATGACTCTGCACCTGAATGCCATGATGCCTCGCATCTGGGGAGAGCACTGCATCCCACAGCCATGCAGCAATCCTTCTTCCTGAGCAGGTGCTTCAAACCCTAGATCTGGAGGGGCACAGGCACCGAGTGCTCCCTCAGGCACTGGAAGGTTGGATGTGTGAGCCTCAGGAAGCACTCTTGAATTATTTCTCAATGTTTTGAAGCATGCTTATTCTAAGTGTTGTCAATCTCATTTCAAAATTTAAAACAATCCCCATGCTGTCTGAAAATCACAGGCCTTTCCTGAGTCTATGAATAAAACAGTAAAAGACCTAGGTTTTATAAGCAGTTTCTGTTTGGATTTTCAAAACTTTTTTTTAATCAATATCTTCTTTGTATTTATCCATCATGGCTAAGAGAGAAGAGCAGCAGAAAGGATCAACACGCCCATTCCACAGACTGGGAAAATCAATATGCAGTAGAGGACGTGTTTTCTTTGCAGGCACTTTCTAGTTAAGGGGTTGACAATCCTTTTCCTTAAAGGCCAGATAGTAAATATTTCATTATTTGAAGTCCATGGGGTTTCTGTTGCAGGTACTCAACTCTGCTGCCATAGCTGAAGAGCAGCCATGGATAATACATAAATAAATGAGCATGGCTGGCTTCACTTAAACAATATTAATATTAACAGGCAACCAGCTTACTGTCCCTACCCTAACCAAAGGGGAAATAGGAGCCAATCCTCAGACTTTGTGAGTGTCCAGACCTAAATGCTCTCCTATAGTTTGTTTTTCCTCCTTTGAAAATAAATTCCATTTGGGTGAATAGCAGCCAACATACCACAAGTTGCCCTTCCAGGAAGTACAGAATACCTAAAACTGCTGGATAAAAATATAAAAAGCATCTTATTTTTCCATGCTTTAGTAAGCAGACAGATAAAGTGAGGTGAAATGGTAAGAAAACACCACTCCAGGGATGTAGCTGTAAATTGAAGCTGGTGGTGCCCTGAGGGCTTCTGTAATCTCAGTGCACCTCAAGCTTCCAGATTTACAAGGCCATTGCTCTAGGATGGGATGCCCAGGGCCGACACAAAGTAGGCAATTGGATTGAGAATTGTGTGTGAAGCTGGGACCTGGTGACATTGTCAGTGAAAAGTAGGACCTGGATAAAAGATGAGGATGATAAGGGAACTTTGCTATCTTGACCTTAGATCCAATGGAGGGGCCAAGAAACCTAAATGGAGTCTGGGGATACATTTCCCATATCTGTATGTTCTGGATTTCCCCAGCCAAGAATTTTAGTTTAAGGCCACTATGGGCTGAAAATACCATCAAGCCCTAGGAACCCATCTAAAATCTTCTCTGGAGGAAGCACATTAAGGCTGGATTTCCCAAGAAAATATCAAAAGGAACACGAGCTCGCAATCTAAACTCACACTGCTCACAAGTAAATAGGCTATAGTGGACAGGTCAGCAGAAATAATGAACGATGGTATCATATCTACAAAGACTGCAGATATTACCAAATGGAGAAAATGAAGCATATTTAGTAAATTCAAAGAAGCAAAAGAAGGTGTCAGAGGAATGACCAAGGAATAAGAGGCTTTGAGAAATGACCAAGAACATAAAAAATAAAGAGGACTTTTACAAGTGAAAAGTGCAATAATAAAAAATGAACTCAAAAGAGAGATTAAATAGATTAGATACAACTAGAAAGAAACAGTACATTAGAAGTTCCATCAGAAGAAATTATGCCTAATACATGGAGAGAAAGAAATGGAAAATATTCAAGAGGAGTTAGGAAATGTACAGGAAAGAATGAACAGCTTTAACGTATGCTGAATTGATACACCAGAAATAGGAAATGCAGGCTGGGTGCAGTGGCTTATGCCTGTAATTCTAGCACTTTGGGAGGCCAACGTGGGTGGATCACTTGAGATCAGGAGTTCAAGACTAACCTTATCAACATGGTAAATCCCGTCTCTACTAAAAATATAAAAATTAGCTGGGCATGGTGATGCACGCCTGTAATCCCAGCTACTCAAGAGACTGAGGCAGGAGAATCCCTTGAACCTGGAAGGCGGAGGCTGCAGTGAGCTGGGAATGTGCCACTGCACTCCAGCCTGAATGACAGAGACTCCATCTCAAAAAATTAAAACAAAACAAAAAAAAGAAATAGGAAATGCAGAGAAATGAGAGGAGGACCCACTACAATAAGTATTGGTTGAGAATGTTTTGGAATTGATGATGGATACAATTTCTGAGTCAGAAGCCCAACCAAATCCAAAGAAAATGAATTTAAAAAGCCCACATCCAATCCCATTCATTGAACTGAAGAGCAGCTTGCCCAAGAGAGGTGATAGATTTCCCTCACCAGGACAGCAGCTGGACTGAGAGGACCTCTTCAGCAACAGCTCAAGCCAGATGTCCATGCCATGGAATCTTCAACTTGTTGAAGGAAAAGTGATTTAGCCTAGGATTTCTACTTAGAGAAATCCTCTTTTGAGAAAGTAAAATGAAGACACTTTGAAGTATAAACTGAGAACATTTATTACCAACAATCTCTCCACCTAAAAAACTGAAGAACATTCTCCGGGAATAAAGAAAATAATCTTCGAAGAATGAGATGGGTTGCAAGAAGACATGAACAGAGAAACTGGTTAATGTATATTTAATCTACACTGCTGTCAAATGTTGAAAACAGTAACAGTATTGGCTGATCTGTGGAAGCGTAGAACTTAAACACCCCGGAGCGGTTGTGTGAGGTGAGTATCTCCAGCCAAGCCCTTATGGCCTTTTTTTGCTCGGTTACAAGGGCAACTGAGGTTCCATTAGGTTAAATATGCATGCTGAAATGTCTATGGTGGGCACTAGAAGAATAAAAACAGACTGTGTATTTCCACATGAATAGAGGAGAAGACATAGATTGAAAGGAAAAAAGAGCCAGGTGTGGTGGCTCAGGCCTGTCACCCCAGCACTTTGGGAGGCCGAGGCGGGTGGATCACCTGAGGTCAGGAGTTTGAGACCAGCCTGGCCAAAATGGTGAAACCTCATCTCTACTAAAAATACAAAAATTATCAGGGCATGAAGGTGGGCACTTGTAATCCCAGCTACTCAGGAGGCTGAGGCAGAATTGCTTGAACCTGGGAGGTGGAGGTTGCAGTGACTGAGATCGCATCAGTGCATTCCTGCCTGGGTGATAGAGTGAAACTCTGTTTCACAAAAAAAAGAAAAAAAGGAAACAAGAATGGATGTTGTAAAAGATACAAAGAATGCAGACATAGAGTGAAGAGTACCCTCCCTGTCCCTTCCCTGTCCCCATTCACCTTCCCAGCGTGATAGTCCCAGTCCCAGGGAGCAAGTATCCTTCCCACCTAAGACAGTAGATATGTGTGCCTCAATAATGCATTTAATTTGAACTATAAGAATTGTTCTGCCAGTTTTTTTTTTAACTTAGCAGTATGTCTTAGAAATCTTTCATTGGGTTGAATTTATGTAACCATTCTTCTACTGACAGACACTTCTGTTTTTATGCTTTTTGTTCCACCATTACACAAACAAGGCTGTGGTGAGTGACTTCGTACATGTGTATCAGTGTCCATATGTGACTGTTTCTGTAGGATGGATTCCTGGAGCTAGAGTTGTTACATACGACTGTCACAATTTAAACATTGCCAGACTGCTCTGCAAAAGACTCCATTGGCCGGGTGTGGTAGCTTATGTCTGTAATCTCAGCACTTTGGGAGGCTGAGGTGAGAGGATTACTTGAGCCTGGGAAGTCGAGGTTGCAGTGAGCTGTGATGGTGCCATTGCAACCTGGGCAAGAGAGTGAGACCCTGTCTCAATAACAATAACAATAACAACAACAACAACATGACTCCATCAATTAAACTCCTGAGATTGAGAAGGCTCCTTTCCCCCACCATCACTAACATTGGATATGGCAAATCTGGTTTAGTTTTGCTTTCCTTATTGTTTCTGGATTTTTAATCTCATAGGAAGAGCTTCCTCATGTGGGACTATACAAATATCTTTGAATTTTTCTTTCTAAATTTTTTCATGCTTTTTTTCTACATTTGACTTTTGAGATCATTAGAAAATTATTTTTAAGTTTCTGAAATATTTTTTCAAAGTGGATAGCCAGTTTTCCCTATACCATTATATCGAACAGTTCATATATATGTATATGTATGTGTGTATATATACACACACTCAAATATATCAAATATATCACATATATATTATATACAGGAGATTGTTTCAGAGTTTTCTAGTGAATTCCATAGATCTAAGACTTTTCCTGTAAAACATGAATTATTTCTTTCTTGAGGGTTTTTCGAGATTTACTTGTGAAAGTATGAAATTATTTGTGTCTGATACTCTTTAGGGATAAATCTCTGATAACTTGAAAATTATATCATAAATTGATATCCAAAAATTATTTTGTTAACTATTTTAATGTAACCTATTTTCTTTGTAATCTTATACATGTGTGTGTGCATGTGTGTGTAAATATATATAAAAGCTTTATTAAGGTATAATTAACACACAATGAACTGTGCTTGTTTATAATGTACAATTGATAGTGTTCACATTCAGGAAAGCATTACCATAATCAAAATAATGAATATATTCATCACCCTCAAAAGTTTCCTTATGTCTCTCATAATCCCTCTCTTCCATCCTCTTGCTTTTCTCTCCCATCCCCAGACAACCAATAATCTGCTTTCCATAACTATTAGTTCCCTTGCATTTTCTAGAGTTTTATGTGGGTGGAATAATACAGTATATACTCATTTCAGTCTGATTGATTCTTCTTTTAATTGGTGCAATTATTTTGAGATCCACTCATGTATCAATAGTTAATTCCTTTTCATTGCAGAGTCATATTCAGTTACGTGGATGTATCACAATTTGTTTACCCATTTACCTGATGACATTGGGTTTTTTTTTCATTTGGGAGCTATGTCCAATAAAGCTGCTATGAACATTTGCATTTAAGTCTTTTTTAGGGACATATGCTATCTTTTCTCTCAGGCGAGTAAGAATAGAATGGGCTAGATCATGTAGTAGATGGGTGTTTAACTTTCTGAGAAACCACAACAGTTTTAAGTGGTTGTACCATGTTACTTTTCCAGCAGCAGCTTATGAGAGTTCCAGTTACTCCACACTCTCAACAATCCTTAGTGTGATCAGTCTTTTTAATTTTAGTGATTCCAGTGGGTGTGTAGTGGTATCTCATTGTGGGTTTCATTTTCATTTCCCTGAGACAAATGATATTGAACATCTTTTCTTTGCATGTGCTTGTTTGCTATCCATTTATTTTCTTTAGTTAATTATCTATTCAAATATTTCACCATTTAAAAGAATTGGATTTTTTTTCCCATATTGGTGAGTTTTGATAATTCTTTATATATTTTGCATACAAGTGCTTTATCAGATATGTCTTCTACACATATTTTCTCCCAATGTGTGACTTGTCTTTTTGTTCTCTTAACAGTGTTTTTCAAAGGGCAGAAGTTTTTAATTTTCATAAAACTCAACATATTATTCTTTTCTTTTATGGATCGTAAAAGGTCTTTTAGTTTTGTATCTAAGAAATGTCTTTTTAACCCAAGGCCACAAAGATTATCTTCTATTTTTTTTTTTCTAGAGTTTAGATAGTTTTAGGTTTTACATTTAAGTTAATGGCTGATTTTTTCCTTAATTTTTACATATAGTGTAAGGTATGGGTCAAAATTCACTTTTTTGCATGTGGGTATCCAACTGTTCGAGGTCCCTTTATTGAAAAGACTATCATTCCTCCATGGAATGTCCTGTGTTCCTTTTTTATGACCTTTTCAGCCTTTTATTGGTCATTGATCTAGTCAGTTTTCTGTTTATTTTGGTTCAATTTTGATAATGCATGCTTCTTAGAATATCATTCAGCAATCCCCAGCTATCAGAGTAAAAGACTCATTGTTAACAAAGTTGTTTGCCTGTGTTTCAAAGACCCTTTTTCATATTATGGTTCATTTATCAGTTTCTGGCTCTGCTTTTTCTGGGTAAACCCCCACGAATGTAATAGTGCCTTTTCACAAGAACTTTGTGCAGGTTTCCAAACAGTGTCCGATCCTGCCATTCACTTTTATGTGAGTCTCTGCAGAAGGCATTCCATGCCCTTTCTGTCACTGGGTTTGTTTGTTTGTTTTTGAGACAGTCTCACTCTGTCGCCCAGGCTGGAGTGCAATAACACCATCTTGGCTCATTGCAACCTCCATCTCCTGAGTTCAGGCAATTCTCGTGCCTTAGACTCCCAAGAAACTGGGATTACAGGCATGTGCCACCATGCCTAGCTAATTTTTGTGTTTTTGGTAGAGACAGGTTTTGGCCATGTTGGCCAGACTGGTCTCAAACTCCTAGCCTCAAGCAATCCACCTGCCTCAGCATCCCAAAATGCTGGGATTACAGGGGTAAGACACCATGCCTGGCCCCATTTCTATCACTCTTAATAATCATTCCTAAACTCAGGATACACATTTTGTTACACATAGGATAGTCCTGGTTTGCTCCTGTTGGTGATAATAATTTTTAGTTAAGTGTCCTAATTTTGGAGAGCAACATTTTTTCTCAGAAGGTCTTTCATTGTCTGGCCTCTGCCAGCCTCTCCAGTGTCATCTTGGGCTACTTTCCTAAGCAGTCCATTCCAGCCATACCAGCCTTCTTAACACATGTAACTCTGAGTGCTATTTTATGTTTAGGAATGAGTAATACTTCCTATCTGATTTAAATAGATCTTATTATTTCAATAACCTCTTAATTTTTAATATTTATGAAAATTGTTAATACATGCTGCCTTGAACTAAAAATTTCTTTTCTAGAAATGCACTTAAAGATATACTCCATCCTTTATATGAGAGAAAAAAGTATGCATATTAAAGGATAGCATTACTTATCATAGAGATATACAGTACACTCTTAAATGTTAGGGGAAGTTGGTTAAAGAAAAAGTAGTTAATTCATGTGATGGAGTACAATGTGGTGTTACAAAAAGTGATAGGATGCAGCCATAAAAAACAATGAGTTCGTGTCCTTTGTAGGGACATGGTTGAATCTGGAAACCATCATTCTCAGCAAACTGACACAAGAACAGAAAATCAAATACTGCATGTTCTCACTCATAGGCGGGTGTTGAACAAGGAGAACACATGGACACAGGGAGGGGAGTATCACACACTGGGGTGTACTGGGGGGAGCTAGGGGAGGAACAGCAGGGGGTGGGGAGGTTGGGGAGAGAGAACATGGGGAGAAATGCCAGATATAGGTGACGGGGGATGGAGGCAGCAAACCACCTTGGCATGTATGTACCTATGCAACAATCCTGCATGACCTGCACCTGTACCCCAGAACCTAAAATATAATTAAAAAAAAAAAAGAAAAAAAATTAAAATGGGAAAAAAAAGTGATAGGATGGGTAATAGGCACTGCAGAGGAGGCAAAATTTTACTTCTACCATCTTAAGATTTTCAGCTGGACTTGATAATTAAGTTGAGACAAGTCAGATTAACAGGAGCAAAGCCTACACATTTATTTAAGTTTTATGTAATATGGGAACCCTCATAAGGAGAAGAAGACCCAAAAAAGTGGAAAAACCCAAATGCTTTTATACTAGGTTAAACAAAGAGAGGCAGTTGTGGAAAATTAACTAAACTATGTAGGGAGGCTAAAGAAGAAAAGAATGATCTTAACAAGATGGTTTGTCCAGAATTCTCTGAGTTCTTACTCCTTGTCAAATAATGTTTTCTTTCTCCTGGTACAGGGAGGGTATCTTTCACTTGAGAGTTTTTAATCTTCTGTTTTTAGAAAGAAACGGGAAGACTACAATGCCCTTCTTACATCTTCTATTTTTCCAGGGCCTTTTACTCAATATAATACTTTTACCAAAGTGGCATGTTTGGGGCTTACATATTCTGCCACCCTTAAGCACTGACATGAAAGGAGCTCAGAGAGATGTTATTAAGTGAAAAACTGAGATACAGAAGAGTAGGTACTGCATATTCTTTTGTGTAAAGAGAGGGATGGGTGGATATAAATATATGTTAACGATCATAATCCCAAAAGACAATGCCAAATGCCATAACCCCAGATGCTGAAATCTTTAAAGATCAAAATTCCTAAAGTCTAAATCTCTGAAGTCTAAAATACCCAATATCTAATTGAATTCCCATGCCATAATGACAGATTTGGAGTTAGGTTCAATAAAGGCTTCTAAAAGTGAATTTCAAGTTGTTACCAATAAAGTTTGTCTTTTGCTTTCAGCCAACGCATTTGGCAGAAAATTCAGATCAGTAGATTGGTCACAAGATACAGCAACAATTGAAACTTCATTTTTAAAATGTTTCATTTATCTGTGCTAGCATTCTTTCCAGCTGATGTAATTTCCAGAGCTTTTAATGAATTAGAGCCACGTTTGCCTGAAGAAGCCATGGAAGTTATTGACTGGTTCAAAAATAATTATGTGCGTGGTAGGATAAGAAAACATGCAACGGTGTTGCTTGTGCCAAATTTGTGGTCTGTATATGAGTGCATGGGGAATGAATTTCTGCTTACCCAAAACAACATAGAAGCATGGCAAAGGAGATGGAAACATTTAATAGGGATGCTCACATCAGTGTATATCAAATTATAAAAGAATTCCAAAAAGAGCAAGACCAAGTAGAAAATGAATGTGAAATTATCCTCTGAGGAGAGCCAGGCCTTAAAACAAAACAAACAAACAAACAGCAGCTATTTCTCTTGATGCAAGTCTTCGAAATATAGCTAATGATTAGTTCTTATTCTGTGCACTTTCCCATAATTGATTCCTAGAATGCACTTTGTCACATAGCAAATTTCTTTTTAGTTGTTTTTGCTTAGTCACCACTATTTTAAATTGTCAGTATTTTTTTTAACGATTTGCTATGCTTTGTATTTCATATTTGCATCATTTTAATACTGGAAGTATAATTTGTGTAAAGGCTTTTGGAGATCTCTAATTTGCTTTATGCATTTTTTGCAAATTCAACTCCATAAAAGCACATGATTGCAACATTAGCTTTATGTGTAACATTGTGTATGTACATAAAATTGTTGAAACTTCCTTAGTAAATGAAGCGATATCCTTTTTGTACCTCTGTATTTGTGAAAGATAAAGTTCCTCAAGATCTCAGCTCTTTGGGTGTGGTGGTGACCCACGGAGGTTTTTGATCAATCTCATCAAAAAACTTAGATTGTGTGTCACGGTATTTCAGATGTGTGCAGTTGTAGAAGCGATTTCTTTTTGAAAAACAAACTCCACATGTTCTAACTTATAAGTGGGAGCTGAATGATGAGAACACATGGACACATGGGGGAAAACAACATACACCCAGGCCTATAGGAGGGAGGTACTGGGGGAGGGAGAGCATCAGGAAGAATAGTTAATGCATGCTGGGCTTAACACCTAGGTGACGGGATGGTCTGTGCAGCAAACTAGCATGGTACGTGTTTACCTATGTAACAAACCTGCACATGCTATACATGTATTCCTCAACTTTTTAAAAGTTGAAGAAAAAAATAAAAAACAATAATAAATTAAAAAATTTTTAAAGGGAACAAAAGTCCTTTGTCAAAGGGGAAGAAAAAGACAAGGGGAAACATCAAACTGGGGCTGCCCCTGCTAGTGACCTCCCCAAAAGCCCCTCGCCCACCCTTCATCTTTGCACAGTCAGCTTCCCATTGGCACCTATGTTCTCAGCCTCCAGGGTGGGCAGGGGGCCCAGAACTGCCAGTGTAACACAAAACAAACATGTTGGGATTGCCTCTCATTTTATTCTCCCTTACCAGGCATGAAAAGAATACCTCCCACATCTGCTTTTAGATACTGAGGGTATGGACTTTGTAACCCTAAGGAGAGACGTCACCAACAAGCAAAGGATGGCAGAGTGGAAAGACAGCAAGGGCTGGTCTTTGAGGATATCACAGGCCATGAAGCCACCCTGAGAGAACCTAGCTGCAGGGTTTTTTGTCAAATGAGACTAAGAGTAAAGCAATTTATTTTGACATCTGTCATGTTACTTGACCAAAAAAATCTTTACTAAAACTTAGAAATTTCACTTAAAGGCCAGAGTGAAAAACTATTTTAATATAATGTACCAAGAAAATAAATTATTTATTACAATTACTTCCTTTATAACTATGTAATTGTTAAAATCCTCAAACAGCTGATATTTTAAGACTCCTGGTTCAGGATAAAAACTATACACACATTCATCTTCACTGCCTACTGAAACCCCACAAAAAATGATTACAATGTTTGAAAAGGTAGCAAACCTTGAACACTAAAAAGAATGAAAGAGGGACAACTAGCCAGCAAGAGATTTCAACAAATTTCTGCTCCATGGAAAAAGGCTGGAAGCATGTTCTCCTGTAAAGGGAGGAAGACAAGCATAAGAGGGAGATAATCTGGAGTCAGCAGACATAAAGGATCAAAGGTTAACTAAACTAAATCATAGAGGGATGCATTATGAAATTTTGCAGATGAAAAGACATGCACAGTGGCTGGGATTTACTTTATACATTATATAATATTGTGTTATACTGTGTAAATTAAATCATACACATACATCTAAGCTTTGAAGAGAGAAATAAATGTTAAAGCAACCTAAGGTCTTCATGTTATTCAAGGGAAGAGTAATGATACTGATTAAGTTTAGACTTAGTTGGGTCTCTTTTATAATAAGTCTATGACTTTTAAAAGTCTATTTACAGAAAACCTGAGCCAGTTAGCTCCCTTTTCCCTTCTCTGTTTACCAGGGGATTCTTCCTTAAAAACAAAAAACAACAAACAAAAACAATTAACAAATGACCTGAAGAGAATCATAGCTGCTAAAGAAGTTTCCCATACACCAGGGTTAAAGCCCACTCTATTCTGGCATTGGGGGGCTCCTCAGACTAAAAGCTACTTCCCAGCCTCTGAAAAGCCCCGTCAATGTACAGAACTTCATTCTTATTCAGGAGATAGTACTAGCAGGAAAGACCCCTATCTATTTAACAGTAGAAAAACCCATGAGAGTTCTCTGTAATAATCAACCTAGTCCCTCATTCTTAAATGAAGATAGATAAGCCAGACCTAATAAAGAAAACCAGCAACATGAAAGATAAAATTTAAGAATAACCATAGATGAATTAATTAATTAACTAATTTAAAAGAATCAGAACCCAGAGAAAGCAAAGACACTTCAGAGAACAGAAGAGAACTTAAGAAAAAAAAGTTTCCTCGTCATGGAAGTAGTAAGAAGGCAATCAAAATGAAAACAAGAACATGATGTTATGAAACAAGAACAATTCAAGAACAAGAGAAAACACTTGTAAATTAACAATATGACTGCTAGCCAGGCACAGTGGCTCACATCTGTAATTCCAGCACTTTTGGAGGCCAAGGCAGGTGGATCACCTGGGGTCAAGAGTTCAAGGCCAGCCTGGCCAACATGATGAAACCCCATCTCTACCAAAAATACAAAAATTAGCTGGGTGTGGTGGAATGTGCCTATAATCCCAACTATTCAGGAGGCTGAGGCAGGAGAATTGCTTGAACCCAGGAGGCAGAGGTTGCAGTGAGCCAAGATTGCGCCATTGCACTCCAGCCTGGGAAACATAGTGAGACACCATCTCAAAAAAAAAAACAATATGACTGCTGAAATAAAACAATATGGCTGTTGAAATAGATAATAAAGAAAAGGGTTAAAGTCAAGAGAATTGCCAGCATGGTAGCTCATGGCAGGGGAGAGGGGCATCCCTTTAGCCTGGGAGGCAGAAGTTGTAGTGAGCCGTGACTGTGCCACTGTGCTACAGCCCGGACAACAGAGTGGGACCCCTCCCCACCTCCCCCCAAAAAAACATCTCCCAGGTGTACACAAACAGGCAAAGAAACAAAAACTATTATCAGAGAGTTATGGGATCTAGAGGATCAGACCAGGATATTCAATACCTGACTCAAAGGTGTTTCAGGAAGAAACAGACAAATGGAAGTAACGAAATAATCTTTTCGTAAAATAAAATCTCCCAGAGTTCATGAGACATGAGTTTTCAAACTGAAAAAACTCAAGTGTTGAGCAGATAAAAATGACACCTAAATGACATTTTCAGACATGCAAATGTCAAAGTGAGTTTTTAAATGACAGCAACGATTATCTTTTCATGCACAGGGAAGACTATAATTACTTGGGCTTAAAAATAATTATTAGGCTGAGCACAGTGGCTCACGCCTATAATCCTAGAATTTTGGGAGGCCAAGGCTGGGGGATCAGTTGAGGTCAGGAGTTCGAGACCAGCCTGGGCAACATGGTGAAACCCCAACTCTACTCAAAATACAAAAATTAGACAGGTGTGGTGGCACGTGCCTGTAATCCCAGTTACTCGGGAGCCTGAGGCAGGAGAATCACTTGAACCTGGGAGAAGGAGGTTGCAGTGAGCCAAGATTGTTCCACTGCTCTCCAGCCTGGGTTACAGAGTGAGACTCAGTCTCAAAAAAGAAACAATAATTATTATTATTTTTAGTTTACTAACATAAAATTTTAAAACCTAGTTTTCCCTGGGACTTCAAATTCAGTCTATACATCTTATTCTATTTTTACATCTAGTAAAGCAAGTACAATAACCTTTGCTTTTCTCTTTTTTCTTTTTTTTTTTAAAGATGGGGTTTCACCATGATGGCCAGGCTGGTCTTAAACTCCTGACCTCAGGCGATCCACCCACCTCGGCCTCCGAATGTGCTAGGATTACAGGTGTGAGCCACCGCGCCCGGCCCTTTGCTTTTATTTCATTACTGTTAATTCAACTTAAACTAAATCTCTCAAACAATCCTACTAATAATTATAAATTAAACTCAATTAACATTTCAAAATTTATTTGTTTTGCCTTTAAGCACTCTGTATGCCTGACTTAAGTAAAACTTTTCCAAACAATTACAATTCACTTAAATTAACAGAATGAATCTCATGTTCTTTGGAATTTTATAAAATCTTTAAATATCTCAAAAACAAAGATTATCTTAATGATGTCCTTCCTAAACTTAATACAAATGTTATAAATTAATAGTCTAAATTTGATTTAGTTCATCATGTCTACTTAATTTTAAACTCTCCTAGGGATTTTTTTTTTTTTTTTTTTTTTTAGTAAAAACAAATACAAAACAAAAAACACCCACCTAGAAAACAGTTTTGTCTTCTCATGGGAGTTAAAGTCAACATCCCAATCAAGGACTAACTGCTTCTAGACAGAGGTTTCTGACCAGGTCACAGGATCTGGGCTACATAGGCCAAGGATTCAGGGTAATCCTGCCCAAGTCACCTATGTTTACACTAAGCAGTTTTTATAGCTGCTGTCACAACAGCAAGTCCACAACCATCAGGTTTAGATTGTTTTCTTCTAGATTCAAGTTACAACACTATCTGATTCTTCCATTTGATTCCGAAGAACCAATCTCTATGCCTTAAATACCATTCATTGAAATGTAAATGTAGTTCCTGGAAAGCTTATATAATTTAGCATACTTTACCTTTGATAAATATGTTGTCTTTTATTGGGTTCTAGAGCTTCTTTCAGTTGGCTCTCAGAAAGCAAACTATCAACCTATGGAGACCATTTAAGATATCACATTGTTAAATACCATATTGCCTTAGGAAGAAAACTTCTCTTCCTATCCAATATTTTACAATGAACGCTTTTAGACATACGACAAAGTTTTAAAAATTTTGCAATGAATACTCATATGCCCACTACCTAGAAAAAAACATTAACATTTTACTATACTTATTTATCTATCCATCAATCCATCTTATGTATTTCAAAATAAGTTACAGTTATCAATACATTTCTCCCTCAATAATGTACTATGGGTGTCACTAACTAGTTCAATAGTTGATGTAAAGTATGCATATAGCGAAATGCACAAAGATGAGGCATACATTTGCTGAGTTTTGACAAATACATACATCTGTGTAACCATAGTAAGTTCCCTCATGCCCTTGCCAGTAAATCCCCACCCCATTCCTCCAGAGACAAACCTGTTTTGATATATTTTCCAATGTAAATTAGTTTTGCCTGCTCTTGAAATTTTATATAAATGAACTCACATAGTAAGCACTCTTGTGTAACCTTTCCAGAAAGCATGTTTTTGAGATACTTCCATATTGCTGTGTGTGCCATTAGTTCATTCCTTTTTATTACTGAGTGGTATCTATTGTATTGAATGTACTATGATTTTGTTTGTCTTGACTTAAGAGTTTAAGTTTACTAACACTACATGTAACTTTGTCAATATACTCACCAAAAAAGCACTTACTTCTTTGGTCTGTTTTCTATAGATTACATAGAGAAGATAAAGTGGATGAAAAAAAGAGAAAATTCCACTAGTTTCTTCTCTACTCTTGCAATTTGGTATCCAAGTGTTATTTACAAAATTCACACACCTAGTGACAGAGCCAGTCATCACAGGCATGACCCAGAGGGGCTGTTGATTACTTGTCCTACGGACACTGAATAGAAAATCTGTTCCATTTTCTGCTTCAGGTGTCCTCTGTGAAGACAGGGAAGAATTAGCTAATACTATAAAAATACACTTACTAGACAGTCAAGGTATCAAAAGGCTCCAGAGCCAACATTTCTCCAGGGAGAATAATCTTTGTAATAGTTTGTTTTAATAATCATTTTTATGGTTTCCTTCTAAAACTTTTCCTGGTTCTCCTCATGTCGTACTAAATTTAAAATTAGTTCATCATGACTGATCATCAGAGAAATGCAAATTAAAACTTCAATGAAATACCATCTCACACTGGTCAAAATGGCTATTATTAAAAAATCAAGAAATGACAGATTCTGGTGAGGCTGACAAGAAGAGAGGACACGTATACACTATCAGTGGGAATGAAAATTAGTTCAGCCACTATGGAAAGCAGTTTGGAGATTTCCCAAAGAACTTAAAATAGGATGACCATTTGACCCAACAATCCCATTCCTGGGTATATACTCAAAGAAAAATAAATAATTCCACCAAAATGTCATATGCATGTGTATGTTCCCTGCAGCACTACTCACAATAGCAAAGACATGGAATCAACCTAGATACCCACCAATGGTGGACTGGATAAAGAAAATGTGGTACATATACACCATGGAATACTATGCAGCCATAAAAAAAAGAATGAAATAATGTCCTTTACAGTAACATGGATGAAGCTGGAGGCCACTGTCCCAAGTGAATTAACATAGGAACAGAAAACCAAATACCGCATGTTCTCACTTGTAAATGGGAGTTGAACATCGAGTACACATGGACATAAAGATGGGAGCAATGCACCCTGGGAACCGCTGGAGTTGGGTGGAAGAAAGAGGAATGAAGGCTGAAAGACTGCCTATTGGGTGCTATGCTCACTGATTGTGTGACAGGCTCATCTGTACCCTAAACCTCAGCATCACACAGTGTTTCCATGTGACAGACCTCCACATATAACCCGACTCTAAAATAAAAGTTGAAATTTAAAAATAAAATAAGACACAGAACCATATTAAGAGTCCACCAAAGTTCAGCATAAGTCAATGCCCCATCAAGTTTTATTTTATATTTCTACCAGAAGAGTATTTAGCTTTTGTTTTACCACTCTGATTCCAATACAGTCACCTAAATATTTACCTCCCAAATCCTTTTTACTTTTTAAACAAGAGAACAAAAATGGACAAAATATGAGCATCAGTGAATCTCTTACTGGCCCAAGATTATAAAATAATTTTACTCAGTGAAAAACTACTTGGTAATAAATCACATGAAAAAAATTAAAATTAATAAAGTAAAATTAAAATGTCAGAAAATAAACCCACCGGTTGCTATTTACTTTTTTCTTATTTTCAATAAATATTCTGTGTATTTTTAAAAAGTTATTATTTTTTTTTTTTGAGAGTCTTACTATGTTGCCCAGGATAGTCTCGAACTCCTGGGCTGAGGTGATCCTCCTGTCTCAGCCTCCCAAGTAGCTGGTACTACCGGCATAAGCCACCATATCTAGCCTAAAAATTTTATAAATATAACAAAGAATAAAGAAAATCATAATAATCATCAGCATCCTGTCACAAAGAAATGCCATATCAGCATATTTCCTTTTATGTTGTTCTGTGTATATTATATATAGAAAAAAGTTATTGAAATACTGTACATTCCATTTGTATTCTTTTTCTAATTTGACATTTTATCACAAATATTTAACACATTAAAAAACCCTTTAACAAAATTGTAATCACAGTATTATATCATCATAAATTATTTCTCCATTTCCCTATTACTGATCATTTAAATTTTATCCAAATTATAAGTAACAATGTGAATACTTTTATACATCAATCTCTGTTCTACTTTCTAATTATTATATATAGCAGATCCCTGGAAATGTAATTTTTGAGCCTAAGTGCATACATGTATGCTACACCTTGTTAAGCTGCTTTCCTCAAAGGCTGTACAGGCACCTGATACACGGGAGCAGTGAGTATGCCTGCTTCATCACAACTTCCTCAAGACTGACTGTTGTGATTTTTAAAACTTTTTGTGATACCTTATGTCCTTTGCAATTACTTTGAAGTTAACATTCCTCATTTGTTTGAGTTACTTGTATTTCCTCTCTCATTCACCTCCTCTGCTCATTTGTCAGATCTTAATGTTCTTGCATATTAAGACTATTCCTTGACACCTATTTCGCTTGAGTTCATGGAGGCAATAATAAACTCCACTGAAAGAAGGCTCAAAGGAAATGAGCTTGGAAAGTGGAGAAGAGGAACGGGCCTCAGAGTTGGGTTGGAAATGGTTACTGATATAAGTTTAGATTGGGAGATGAGGTGAGTTAGTGAGTTGTTCAGGTAGGATGCTGAGGTGTCCGGTGGGAGTGACGATTGGAGGAAGGGGCGCTTAGTTGATAGTCACGAATTTTGGGAGGTTTCACCGTTGGCTGAGGGTTGAATTGGGAGCAGGAGGGGTTTGAAGCCGGGTTTGGTGCTGGAATGCTAAGGGGTAAGGAAGCGTTACAACCTGGGAAGGTAAGTGGGTTGGGGCCAAGCTCCCAGGATTAGGTGGGGCACGGTGAGGAAGCCGTAATGCGCGCAGCTGCGTCCTCCTATCGTCCGCCCCAGGCCCCTCTACACAGCCTGACCCTACCTGTTGCTTCAGCTCCTGATTGCGGCGCCTCAGCGCCTGGAGGGAATCGCGCTGCCGCCTCGCTAGCATCTCCCTTGCCCCGACCGCGCCAGCATCTCCCTTGCCCCGACCGCGCCAGTTGCCAGGGAAACCAAGCGGCGGCGCCGGAAGGTGACGCCATCGCCGTGCGCCCACCTCCCAGCCCCGCCCCGCCCGGGCAGGTCCAGGGAAGTGTCAAAATGGTTTCTTGTGGTGCTCATTCACGTCACCACGCAGGTCACGGCCGGGGGAGTCATTTTTCCTCGCCAATTCCTAAGGATAGGGGAACGTCCCCCGGCATCTGAAACTACATTCCCCACAATACATCAGTAATACCACCACCTTCTTGCTGGGGTACTGTTTTATGGCATTTGCTTTCTGATACCAATTTTGTAAGCTTATCTTAAGATACAATTCGAGCATCTTAAACTCTTACATTAACTGCAAGGATAGCTTTCCTATGGGATACATGGTTCTGTTGCATACTCTCAGTTCAAAAGGCAGCTTTTAATTATTTGCCATTTAGTCTACTGAAGTTTCATTGCATTCTAATATTGCACATTGTCCATTCTGAATTCTGTAAGGATAGTAATTCTGTCTGTTCTACAACAAATCTATGAGCAAATTATTAGTTCTCATTCCCAGTTTACATCAACTCTCAGGAAAGTTGTCATGTTTCCCCATGTGGGATTGCATCCCATGAATCTAATTCCCAAATTACTATACCAAAATAGGACTTGAATGAATGATAATGATTGGAGCTCACCTTCCAAATGATGGACCCCATTAATATAAATGAATGTTCTTCAGTACGACCACAGGCCAGGCTGAACCATCATTTATGTACTTTTTTCAAGTATAATATATACAAAATCTACAGACTTTAATTGTGCAGCTCTGAAAACCCTCCACCCCATAACAACACCCAGATTATGAAACAGAATATTATCTGCCCACTAATAGTCATCCTATGTTTCTAGTCTGCCTACCCCCACCCCCCAACACCCAAACTCCCAACCCTCTCACTTCCCCACCACATACCAAAGGTAGACAATATCCTAAGAGCACAAACTTATACTGCCTTTTTTTGTACTATATAATGAAATTATGTGGTGTGCGCTGGCTCCTCCTGTCCTTTAAACATCACATTTGTGAGATGCATCTATATTGCGTGGCTGTAGTCTGTTCACTCTAATGGCTATTTCACATATGATATATCCTAACATATTCATTGATTCTACTGTTGCTGGGTAAGTGGGCAGTTTCTAGCTTAGGGTTAGTAGAGTGCTGCTAAGAACATCCTGGTGCAAATCTGGCAAACATATGTATACCACTGCTGAGTCACAGGGCATGTTATATGTCAGTTTTAGTAGATATCGCCTGGTTTCCCAAAATGGTTGTACTAATTTATACCCTATCAGCAGTGTATGAGTTTTTGTTCCTTATATCCTTGGCAAGATTTGCTATTGTCTGTTTTGTTATAATTCATGTCTTATTTTAAATTAATTTCCCTATAATGGCTCATGACAATTAATGTTCACTTAAATAGCCAAACACAGGATTTCCATTAAAAATGTTTATAACAAATGACAAAATAAATGCTATAAAATATTTTTAAGTGGATTATTAAATCAGTGATTACAGGTGATAAGAGATGATCAAAACAAAGCAAGTTACTCTAAAAACAGCTATTATGAAATTCTCATTTTCAGTCTATAAATTAGAAAAAAATCATTCTGTATCTACTTATTTATAGGGATTTCCATATTTTAAATGGAAAAGTTACAACATCATGGATACAGTTTAATTGTATGTTGGCAAAAATAAACTAATAAACCCCCCTAAATATGTGTGAATAGGTGAAATATGAGGAAGGGTAAAAAAGAGTGTATTACTCATTCACCTCAGGTGTGAAAATGTTTGACTTTATAAATTTTTGCACCATACTGTTCCAGTTACAAGTATTCATTACTTGCAATTCCTGGATCAGCATCAACATCCCCTGGGAGCTTGTTAGAAATGCACATTCTCAGGCCCCACCACAGTCCTAGAGAATCAGAATCTGTATTTTAACGATACCCTAGTGTTTCATGTGCACATTCAGGTTTGAGAAGTGCCACTTAGGTATTCACTGTGCTATAAAGGATGTGATTACTTAGCTAATGATTTTTCACTAATGACTGTAATTTCAGGACAGTCACATTAATACTAGTCATTGCTCCTCCGTAGTTATACCTTGATGCCATTATAAAAACAAACATAACCTAAAACAAGAGAGGTCTACAGTAAGGTAGCCAAAAGAAACTAAAGCAAACCATGGCCAATGTTTCTCGTGAGAACAAGCTATTTCATAAAACTCATCATGATTTCTATCAGTGTGTTAAAATGAATAACAATTTTGTATTGCTTCCTCACAGGAGATACTGAAAAAGAATTTAACAGCTTCCAAGAGACTCATAATGTAGACAGAAGCAGTGGAACAAGATGACTCGGAATCAACAAAAAGATTATAGTAAAGAGAAGAGAGAACGTTTGCAGTTTCAGGCACTTTAAAGAAAATCCAGGCCAGGCCCAGTGGCTCACACCTGTAATCCCAGCACTTTGGGAAGCTGAGGGGGGTAGATCACCTGAGGTCAGGAGTTCAAGACCAGCCTGACCAACATGGTGAAACCTCATCTCTATTAAAAATACAGAGATAGCCAGGTACCAGGCATGGTGGAATGTGCGTGTAACTCAGCTACTCAAGAGGCTGAGGCAAGAGAATCACTTGAACCTGGGAGGCGGAGGTTGCAGTAAGCTGAGATTGCGCCACTGCACTCCAGCCTGGGCAACAGAGTGACACTCTGTCTAAAAAAAAAAAAAAAGAAAGAAAGAAAGAAAAGAATCTACTTCAAATAAAAATGACAAATATATATGAGCACCTTAGTGCAAGGCAGTGTTTGGGCCTCTGGTACAAGATGTTTAACACGGCTCTCAAAGAGCTTCCAAGCTACAGTAATAGACTAGAAACATGAAAATCATATCAACCACTTACCACAGAAATGCTACCTGGTGTACAGAATTCCCTACCAAATGAACAGTTTATGATTAAATACACTGAGTTCTAAAGTAAGGTCATGCATTGAGTATGTCTACTAGACAGCTGAAAGAGTAAAGCTGGAATTGAAGAAAAGGATCAGATGGAGGGGGGTCGGCTTGGATGTGCTAGTTAAGCCAAGAGAATGGCTAGGGTAGTCACAGGAGAGGACAGAGCAGAGAACCAAGGACGAAAGTTTGAGGAACTTGAGAAAGGCAGCAATAGTAGCAGTTTGGAAACTTGATAAACTTTTGTATTACAGAAGCAAAGGAAGAATTTCAAGGGAGAAAGTGGCCTCATCATATACTCTTGAGGTAAAATGTGAGAATTCAGAGCTGTAGATATCAATGTTTCTGGAAGGTGCAGAGGGCAGATCACAACAGGCCAATGGGCAAAATATTTGGAAAGAATGTGACAGTGAACCACTTCTAACTGGCCAATGACAGCATCGACTAAAAGAAATTTTAAGTCAAATCTGTGCATTTGTTACCTAGGCATGGCGGCAGGCACCTGTAATCCCAGCTACTTGGGGAGGCTGAGGCACAAGAATCGCTTGAACCTAAGAGGCAGAGGTTGCAGTGAACTGACATTACACCACTGCACTCCAGCCTAGGGGACACAGTGAGACTCCGTCTCAAGAAAAAAAAAAAAAAAAAAAGAAAATGTGCATTTATAAATAGAAAGCAGGGCGAGACTGCAGATGCCAGAAAGAGATGATGTACTGGAGAACAAGGAAGGTCCTGAGGGAGATGCAGAATTCTGCAGAAGCCAAAGAGACAGCCTTGGAAGGGGCCTGAGTGTCTTCTCTCCTGGTAAAGGAAACCTAATGAGACAGAGCTTCAGAAACAGTTTTCAACCTCAGCTGAGCATCACAATCACCTGGAGAGCTTTAAAAATTCTAATACCCAGTCCATATTACAAATGAAATGAATCAAAATGTCTGAAGAGTGGCATGCAAGAATTAGTATTTTTAAAACTCTCCAGATGATTGTAATGGGCAGCCCTGTTGAAAACTACTGCTCTAGACAAAAGTATTAAGAAAGACCAAGGAATTCCCAGCTAATGGCCTTTAACTTCTCATATGGTTGATCTACTAGGAATGAAAGTTATCAAGTAAACTGGGAGTTTAAGGAACTCAGGTGCTAAAAAATGAGACACATTACAGTCACAGTAGAACCCATTTGTAGTGAGCCAAGTGAGAAAGGTGAAGTCTTTCTTTAAAGTTCAGTGGTGAAGGTAATGTACAAGCAGGGATGGAGTCTAATCTGACCAGGGAGCATCCAGGATGCCTTATGAGGTTAACTGGAAGAGTAACACAACTAATAGTCTCCAGAGTGGGCAGTTCTATAGGAGATGTAGAGGATGTCAGCTGTCCTAATGAGGTGGGTGTACCTCCTGAGACTAAACAGACCAAGTACAATGTAACATAGTTCAAGCCTGTTGATGACAAGGTCCAGAGAATGGCTGAAGCAATGTGGGATAGAGCAGGTGGTCTGGGAACCCCATCTGGGGGGAGAAAAGGAGGCAGGGTAGGGAAGTAAAAGTGGACCAAGACAGGTAGATGTCATGAGTAAATGACAGTGCCAAATGGAGGTGAGGGAATATGTAGTCAACAGTGTGTCATTTTCAAGTTATGACTGGCACTGACTCCTGGCTCCCAACTTTCCATTTCCAGTTGTGGCTAAAATAGAAGTACTGTCTCCACAGTATTTTTTTTTTGGCGGGGAGTGGGGGGTGGGAACTACCACGTTTAAGAGAGCAAAGGTAGAAAAGGTACAGAGGTAACGTTAAAGGTAACTGCCCACTACAGAACTGGGGAGTACAGTCACAGTGTAAAAAGGTAATAAGCAGAAAACTAGAAAATTAGGAGTGGCACAGAGTGGCTAGAGATCTCGTAATGATATAGACAGGAGTCAGAAGTAGCACATGCCCAGAAGCAGGTATACCTAGAGGAGAGACAGGAGAGGGGCATGACTGTGTCAGGGTAGTGCGCATAAGTAATGAGAAAGAATCAACATTGGAAGGACCAGATACACAAGGAACATCGCACAAGAATGGGGCCAAACAAGCAGAATTAGGCCAGTCACAACCCACATGCTTATTTGGGGGTAAGATGTCCCTCAAGGAACCTACCTTGTCTCAAAGAGTCTCAACTCTTGGAGCCTCAATGAGGGGCGGTCACTAGGAAGCTTCAGCAAACTGCAGCGCAGATAGGACTCAGCTCTAAGAACCAACATTTCAGTCCTTGACTACTACATTCACAGAATGAAAACAAAGTTGGAATAAGGCATAATAGCCCCAGTAAAATGGGGAGGTGCTTCATGTGGAAACAACTTTCCTATGTTAACATGGAGTTGAGACACAAAATTTTAATCTTTGTAGGAATGAGCAAGGGTGGTGTTCTAGAAACACTCCCTGCAAATCAAAAGAACCAGGCACTCACCCTTGATTTTTATATATAGGTAGGATTTATCACTAAGCTCTGTTCAGGAGGGTTTCTCCTTCACATGTGTATCCCATAATGACATATAAAAGAGAATTTTGCCAATAAAAACTTATACACTGACCAGGCACGGTGGCTCATGCCTGTAATCCCAGCACTTCAAGAGGCCGAGGGTATGGATCACCTAAGGTCAGGTGTTCAAGACCAGCCTGACCAACATGGAAAAACCCCGTTTTCGACTAAAAATACAAAAATTAGCTGGGCACGGTGGCACATGCCTGTAGTCCCAGCTACTTGGGATGCGGAGGCAGAAGAATCACTTGAACCCAGGAGGCAGAGGTTGCAGTGAACTGAGATTGAGCAACAGCACTCCAGCCTGGGCAACAGGAGCAAAACACTGTCTCAAAAACAAAACAAACAAACAACAACAACAACAAAAAAAACTTATACCCTGTACTTGGAATACACTGTTTTGTTTTGGGTTAAGACAAGGTCTCACTCCATCACCCAGGCTGGAGTGTAGTGGTGAGATCACGGCTCACTGCAACCTTGACCTCCTAGACTCAGGCGATCCTCCTACCTCAGCCTGTGGATTACAAATTAGCTGGGCCCACAGGTGTGCACCACCACAGCCAGCTACTTTGTAAGTTATTTGCAGAGACTAAGTCTCTCTATGTTGCCAAATCCTGGGCTCAAGTGATCTTCCCACATCAACCTCCCAAAGTGCTGGGATTACAGGCCTGAGCAGGGCCAGAGATTACACTGTTACTCTTGGAAGTTCAAAGGTCTTACAGACAGCACCCTTACCTCAGTTACGTTTACACATCCCTTTACTTTTCAACGAGTTCAGTTAAAGAACCCTTAATGATCCCATAGCTGAGTCTGCTTTGTACCTGTACCAAAGAAGGGGCACAAGTTACATAATACATCTGCTCAAAAACACTAGTAAGTCAGTTTTGAAAACGCAGGTCTCTTGATGCAGTAAATTCCATGAAAACATACTTCCCCTTATTAAAAAAAAAAAAAGCTTCAAAGATGTTTAATTTTTTTTTTCAAAAATAAAACTGATTCATAAAGTGCAAGAAGAAGTCATTTCTTTCCAGTAGTCTATATCCACTTTCATCAAACTGTTGGAAACAGAAAAGAGAAAAAAAATAGAAATATACGATCTGTAATTTCAAATTGTACTGTGGTATTAAACCATGAACCATAAGATCTGGTGTTAAAGACAAGAAAACTGAGGTCCTGAAAACTTATGATGCACAGCTCTTCTGAAAATGCTAAGACTGGATGCAAGGTTCCTGACTTCCAGGCCACTGCTCTTTCCAGTTTACAAGGCTGCCAAAAACCTAAGTGTAAGGTTGGCCGCGTCGTGGAGAGTTCGGACACGCCTCCTCCCCTCGCCGGGAGCTCGGACACGCCTCCTTCCATCCGGGTCCCACTCCCCTCCATTTTGTCCCACCCACCTTGGCCACAGCCAATCGGATGCCTCCACTCCCTATAAAACCCCGTGCCTGAGAGGAGTCCGTGCGACTTCTCCGGCCCTTCCTGTCCGGACCGCAGAACCTCGTCCGGGAGCCTGAATAAATTCCCTTGCATTGGATTATTTGCGTGCTGGCCTCAGTTTCTCCGTTTCGTCTTCGGTGAAAACAGACCTTACAGATGGCGAGCCAGCCAGGAGGGAGTTGTAAGACCCCTCCCCGGGGAAACTGACTCCTCCACGCAGAGCCGGACCGGGAAGCTGCTGTTTGTTTCACCACAAGGTAAGACTTCTGGTACCCACTACCTCACCTGCTGCTTTCAGGGAGTCCCTGTCAGGAAACCGCTGCGCAGCGTCAGGGATTCGCACCGCCGCGGGGTCCGTGACCCCCGGCTTCCCTGCTGCGGGGTCCGTGACCCCCAGCTTCCCTCCCCACGGGTCCGTGACCCCGGCAGGCCTCCCGCCGCGAGTCCATGGCTCCGGCTTCCCTCCCTTCCTTCCCCACGGGTCCGTGACCCCAGGAGGCCTCCCGCCGTGAGTCCGTGAGTACTCCGGCTTCCTTCCCCACGAGTCCGTGACTCCAGTTTAGGACCTGAGTGTAAGAGGAGACGTCCCTACACTCTTGTTCTCTCTCTCCCCGTGAGGGGTATATTTAGGGTCAGGAATTTGAGGGAGACGTCCCCACTTTCCTGAACCCTCACCAGCAACCGAGGTGTGGGTACTCAGAAGCCCTGTTTAAGCAGCCCTGCCTCACGGCAGAGCCAAACCCCTGGCTCATACCAAATTTGTTGTTGTAAATTAGCCCATTTGGCATAAAAGGCTCCCGTTTTCTAAAAAAAACTGTATTTTCAGTCTTTTTTTTTCTATTTCTGTCTCTCTCTTAGCTTTCTCTCTTTCTCCCTTTCAAAATGGTGGCTGTACCATGCCCTTAAGATGGTGGCCGCTTTACACTTTTAATTCTATCCTGTGCCACGCCCTTAGGTGGTGGCCGCTTAACACTTTTAGTCCTATCCTGTGCCTCGCCCTTAAGGTGGTGGTCGCCTTATACTTTTAGTCTTATCCTGTGCCACGCCCTTAAGATGGTGGCCGCTTTACACTTTTAATTCTATCCTGTGCCTCGCCCTTAAGGTGGTGGCCGCCTTATACTTTTAGTCTTATCCTGTGCCACGCCCTTAGGTGGTGGCCGCCTAACACTTTTAGTCCTATCCTGTGCCTCGCCCTTAAGGTGGTGGCCGCCTTACACTTTTAGTCTTATCCTGTGCCACGCCCTTAAGATGGTGGCCGCTTTACACTTTTAATTCTATCCTGTGTCTCGCCCTTAAGGTGGTGGCCGCCTTATATTTTTAGTCTTATCCTGTGCCACGCCCTTAGGTGGTGGCTGCCTAACACTTTTAGTCCTATCCTGTGCCTCGCCCTTAAGGTGGTGGCTGCCTTATACTTTTAGTCTTATCCTGTGCCACGCCCTTAAGATGGTGGCCGCTTTACACTTTTAATTCTATCCTGTGTCTCGCCCTTAAGGTGGTGGCCGCCTTACACTTTTAGTCCTATCCTGTGCCTCGCCCTTAAGACACTTTTAATCCTATCCTTCTTTCTTTCTGCCTAATTCCAATGCAAGTGAGTGAGTGAGCTTATGTGTAGTCCCACAGCGTAACAGCTGCGGGGCTTGTGTGGGCCTCAACCCGCGGTTCCACAGGGACGTGACCAGGAAAGCATCAGCCTGGCCTCCCATCTGGGGGGCACCCACCCTTTGTTTGTCAGTCTTGCATGTAGTACTGTGTTTATTGTAGCCATGTGGCACATAGCCCTGGCCATGTCTTTTCTTGGTTTTTGCCTAATTATGATTATTATAAACGTGCAGGCTTTCTGGTATCTTCATTCCCAACCCACCCTCTGTTCCTCTTGCAACACCACCAAGGTACTTCTAGCCAAAGAAACCTCCTCTCTGCCCTTAGCCCCTCCACCTTCCTCTTCTTTTTCTGACCCTAATGCGCCTGAGGAACTCTCCTTCCACTGGCCCGACCCAATGATCCTCCACCTTATGATAAACCTCAAACCCCTTCAGCTCCTCCACCTCCTAATTACAACCTGGCCTCACCTGTTAGTGCTCACACCCGCTCGCGCAGTGCTCCTAATGATAAGGCCTCCCTCCTTTGCCCCCTCCGTGAGGTGGCCGGAGCAGAGGGCATTGTCCGAGTGCATGTTCCCTTCTCCCTCTCTGACCTATCGGCCATTGAGAAACGTCTAGGTTCTTTTTCCACCAACCCTACTGCTTACACCAAGGAATTC
This sequence comes from Aotus nancymaae, assembly GCF_030222135.1. Taxonomy (NCBI): domain Eukaryota; kingdom Metazoa; phylum Chordata; class Mammalia; order Primates; family Aotidae; genus Aotus; species Aotus nancymaae. Next base: position 205,379 of record NW_026988603.1, read on the forward strand.
CGTTACCTTACTCAGGCATATGATTTAACCTGGCATGACACGTTTGTCATCCTATCCTCCACCCTCACACCAGACGAGCGTGACCGGATTTTTACAGCAGCCCGGGAACACGCTAATCAGGAACATCTTACTGATAACCAGATGCCAGTAGGTGTGGCAGCGGTTCCAGAGGCCGACCCTAATTGGGACTATCAGGACGGTCGAGATGGCCGCCGCCGCCGAGACCAGATGCTACGGTGCCTCCTGGCGGGCATGCAAAACGCAGCCCAAAAGGTAGTCAACTACGATAAGTTAAGGGAAATAACTCAGGGACCTGATGAAAACCCAGCCGTCTTCCTTGACCGCTTAACTAATGCTATGATCCTCCATACACGGCTGGATCCGGCCTCCTCAGTAGGAGCTACGGTCCTAGCCACCCACTTTATCTCCCAGTCGGCGGCTGATATAAGGAGGAAACTTAAAAAAGCTGAGGAGGGCCCCCAGACTCCCATGAGAGACCAGGTAAACATGGCATTTAAAGTTTTTAATGGCCGAGAGGATAAGGCTGAGGCCACCCGACAGGCCCACTTAAGGCAGGAGGTTGGCCTCCAAACCCAAGCTCTTGTAGCAGCCCTGAGGCCGGCAGCACACCGAACATCTGGTGAGGGAGGTCCAGTGAAACGCTTCCGAAATGTTTTAAGGGTCCCACCCGGGTCCTGTTATAAATGTGGTCGAGAAGGACATTGGGCCCGGGAGTGCCCCTGTCCTCGACCACCCCCTGGACCTTGCCCAGATTGCAAACGAACTGGACACTGGAAGGTTGATTGCCCGTCCTGGACCAAAGGCCCACTCCCTGCACCTCTATGTGGAGAGCAGGCCGGTCCACAGGAAGCAATCCCTTCACCTGAATTTCTTGGCCTTCTGGATGACTGATGCAGCCCGGACTCGAGGACCCCCATCACCCTTGCCGAGCCCAGGGTAACGCTGCAGGTAGCGGATACCTTTTCAGGTTGGATTGAAGCCTTCCCTACCTCTCGTGAAACAGCAGATACGGTAGCATCCATTCTTATTCAAGAGATCATCCCCCGCTTTGGCCTACCTGCCACCATCCAGTCAGACAACGGTCCAGCATTCATAGCCCAGGTAGTCCAGCTGGTCGTCAAGTCTCTCAACATCTCGTGGAAACTACACATCTACCACCCTCAGTCATCGGCCAGCCCCTACTATGCCTGGCAGTTCTACTTGCAGGAATCCTGGAAACAAGGCCCCACCACTAGAACCCAATACACCGCTACCAGCTCGTATGTGAGAAGTTGGACGTGTCCGACTCTTCAGTCGAGGTGCCAGCCGACTGACCTGTCCCCCTTACTTCGCCCCTATTCAGCAGGAAGTAGTCAGAAAGAGCAGCGCCCTCTATCTATCATCAAAAGGTCGGAATGTAAGGTTGGCCGCGTCGTGGAGAGTTCGGACACGCCTCCTCCCCTCGCCGGGAGCTCGGACACGCCTCCTTCCATCCGGGTCCCACTCCCCTCCATTTTGTCCCACCCACCTTGGCCACAGCCAATCGGATGCCTCCACTCCCTATAAAACCCCGTGCCTGAGAGGAGTCCGTGCGACTTCTCCGGCCCTTCCTGTCCGGACCGCAGAACCTCGTCCGGGAGCCTGAATAAATTCCCTTGCATTGGATTATTTGCGTGCTGGCCTCAGTTTCTCCGTTTCGTCTTCGGTGAAAACAGACCTTACACTAAGAATTCAGTTTGGAGTTTACAATCGCCAAAGCGAAGATGCGCTACCAAGGATGTTACTGAAAAGAACTAGGGGTGGCAAGATCATCTCCCTGGTTCCTTCTTTTTTCTTTTGTTCTTTCCAGTATTTTCCATACTGATGTTTAACGTCAGGGTGAGCGACATAACACGTTGGTGAGACATTCTCATTAAACACCCAGTGAACTAAACTAAGACACCAATGAACAAGTTATGAGGGAAGACAAAACTTCCACCTTCTGGTGTCTGTGAGAACAAGTCATCTTCTGCGACCTGACCAGAGTTGATACTAAGGTATTTGTCCGACCCCAAAGTCTCCCTTTGCAGTGTCACTATGTGTACTGCTCACCAACACTCCGGGAAGAGCCCGCCACGGCAGGCGGGGACTGCGTGGCAAGCCTGGCTCTGGCCGCCGCCGGCTCGGAGCTCCCGCGCGGACATGGCAAGGTGGCCAAGCGAGGGATCGAATGAGGCGGAAGGCGCGGAATCTCAGGCCAGGTCCAGCTTCTTCTGCGTCGCCGCCAGCTTGTCCTGCAGCCTCCGTTTCCTCCAGTCCAAGTAGCGCCTCCGCAGTCGGTTCGCTTGCCAGCCCAGGAGTATTCCAGAGGCGAAGGCTACTAGCACTGACAACTGCAGCGTCCTTTCGGACACATCCGCCATGGCAGCCACCGGCGTTCAGCGCGGTCTACGGCGCGGCGGCGGGGTCAAAAGGCGCCGCGCGTTCAAGGGCGGGGCGCGGAGCGAAAATGAGGCCAAGGTGGTGGGGCATTCCCAGCGCAGCCAGCGAGACGTTGGTTCTCCCGAAACTCGTTAATGGTCCCGTCTGTCTCGCCTTCAACTGAAGACTTTCTCAGACCATGGATGACCCCACCTTCCCCTCTCCTGAGCCCCCCAACATTTCTCGTTGATGCCTTACATCTTTAGCTAACACTGGGGGCGTGTCTTGCTGACCCAACTCTAAGCTCTTCACCGCTTTGTATTTTCTTTCAGCAATAGAATGCGAGCCATTTGTCTAACTTTAAATTTTCTGGTAACCTGTTTTTTTAAAAAATAAAAACAAAAGCATGAAATTGTTTTTAATAATATATTTACTTATCCCAATATATACAGGATGTTATTTCCACATGTAACTCTTTTTTAAATTATTAAGGAGAAGCTTTTTTTTTTTCATGCCAAGTCTTTGAAATCTGGTGTATATTTTACAGTTAACAGCAAGCACATCTCAATTTGAACAAATTTTCAATGGAGATACTTGTCAGTGTCTAGATTTCATAAAATGTACAGCTGAAAAAGTAGATTCATATACAAGCTGTTCTAAACACACAAATAATTTTCCAATAACCGAATGGAGTACCAGTTTTTAGATTAAATTTAAATTCATTAAAATTTTTTAAAAATTAAAAACTCAGTTCTTCAGACACACTAGCCATGCCTGGGACCAGTGGTTACCTTATTGGACAGCACAGGTCTAGGCACCATGCCATCCCGGAACTAACATAGGGTCAAAATTGTTGGGATAGGAAACAAACAAACACACTTCTAATGATGAAAGTAATTTTGACACCCCACCCCCCGACCATGACTTCCACCTCCTGGTGTTCAGGCCTTTGAGTAATCCCCTCCCCTTGAGGGTGAGTGGGACCTGTGACTTGCTTCTAACTAATATAATAAAGCAAAAGTGATGATGATGTCACTCCTGTGATTACTATGTATATTAATCTGTTCTCACATTGCTAATAAAGACAAACCCGAGACTGGGTAATTTACAAAGAAAGGAAGTTTAGTTGACTCACAGTTCCATGTAACTAGGGAGGCCTCACAATCATGGCAGAAATCAAAGGAGGAGCAAAGGCACATCTCACATGGTAGCAGGCAAGAGAGCCTGTGTAGGGAAACTCCCCTTTAATAGACCATCAGATCTCGTGAGACATATTCACTATCGCAAGAACAACATGGGAAAGACCCACATTCATGATTCAATTACCTCCCTCTGGGTCCCTTCCATGACGTGGGAATTTTGGGAGCTACAATTCAAGATTTGGGTGGGGACACAGCCAAACCATATCACTGTGTATATAAAATTTCTTAGCAAGTTAAAGACTCTCCTGTAGCTTGATGAAGTGGACATGCTGGAGAAGCTCACAGAACAAAGAACTGCAGTGGCCTCTAGGAAAGACCTCCAGCCAACAACCAGCAAAAATCTGAAACCCTTAGTCCCAAAACCACAAGGAAATGAACTCTGCCCACAATCTGAATGAGCTTGGAAGCATATTATTTCCCATTTGAGCCTCCAGATGAAAACACAGCCTTGCTCCTTGATTGCAGTCTTGTGAGATTATAACAGAGGACCCAACTTAATTGTGCTTGGATTCCTGACCCATGGAAAATATGAGATAATAAATGTGTATTGTTTTAAGTGGCTACGATTATGGTGATCTGTTGCACGGTAAAAGATATGGTAAAAAACTGACATTTTTCCCACTTTAACTCTCAATACAGACCACCTCTGGTCACCAAACAATACATTCAATACTCTGACACCAGAATTAGGATCAGGGAGACCTTTTTCCTATACACCAATCAATTCTGCAGCAGACAATAGCTGGGTGTCCTCTAATTCAATTAAATTTTGACACTTACTTACCTAGATATAGAATCAGGTCCCACAGGTTTAGGGCTCAGTCCCACAAGACTTCCTCCTACTTCCAGTGTCAATCACAAATAGGTTGTCACCCATACTTCTGAAGAACCGGCTACAAATCAGGAATTCCCACAAACCCCTCCTTAGCTTTGATTAATTTTCTAGAGAGGCTCACAGAACTCAGAGAAATGCTTTACTTACTTTTACCTACTTATTATAAAGGATATTGTAAGGTTTATTGCCAAGTTAAATGAGGAAACGGAGACCAGAGTAAGGAAATTAAAAGCCAATTTATTCAGCTCCTGGGCGAGGTTCTATGGTCCTGGAAAGAGGCCAAAGAAGTCGCGCTTCTCTTCTTGGGGCATGGGGTTTTATAGGGAGTGGAGGTAGTTGATCAGCTGCGGGGGAAACAAAGCAGAGGTATTCTCATTGGTTATGAAGGGACTGGGCACGGACAAGGCGAGCTGCCATTGGCAGCCAAGCTGGGCTACTGGCAAGTGGGCCGGTTGAGGACGTATGGGGCAAGCTGCCATAGGGCAGGTCTTTGGCGGGATTTTTCAAAATTTCGGTGGGGCCGAGTGCATAGTTTGCTGATGAGTACGGCACTGAGATTGGAATCCGGAAGTGGGTGTGGGGAGCCTGCGTGGAGAGGCCAGATGCTGAGTAATGCACTCAGAATGGTGACGTAGTTTTCAGGCGTGGAGAGGTGTGCCCATTTGGCTCCCAGCGAGGCAACCTGCCTTACAGATATTACAAAGGATATAGTTAAACAGCCAGGCGGAAGAGATGGATAATGTAAGGCATATAGAAAAGGGCATGGAACTTTCATATGCAGTTCAGGACCACCACCCTCCAGGAACTTCCACATGTTTAGCTATCCAGAAGCTCATTCAAACCCAATCCTTTTGGGTTTTTAAGGAATCTTCATTACATAGGCATGGCTGATTACATCATTGGCCATTGGTGATCAAATTAACCTTCAGGCCCTTTCTCCTTCCTGGAAGCTGGGGAGTAGGGCTGAAAGTCTAATCATGCCCTGGTCTTTCCTGTTGGTAGTCCCCATCCTAGGGGCCTCCAGTTATCTCATTAGCATACAAAATGCATTCTTATCAATCACTCTGGAGATTCCAAGGATTTTAGGAGCTGTATGCCAGGAAACAGGAATGAAGACCAAATATATATAATCACAATGTCATGCACAGTAATATAAAATGAATAAAGCCCTGAAAGAAAGGTTAGCAAGTGGAGCCTGAACTCTTAGATTGGGGACCTGACTAAGGCTCTCTGCAGAGATCAGCAAATGGACTTTCACACTTGAGGTAAAAGGTATCTTAGGAGGGAGAGGATAAGGACAGTGTTGGGTCCAATGTGAATTCACATCTGCCACATTTAATGTTCATTTACTCAACAAATATTTATTGAATGCTCCAGTAGGCATTGGGAATGTACAGCACAAGGTCTGCCCTCAGCACAAAGTAAAAAGAGGTAGAAAAAAAAATTGTGACACAATGTGATGAGTTGGAATATGTGTGTAAGTATGTTGCTTGGACTTAAAAAAAATCCTCATCATTGTAGTTTGGGAAAATAAAACAAAACCCTCAGAGACATTCTTTCACTTAAAATCCATCCAATCTCTCAGTTAATCCTGTCAGTTCTATTTTTAAAACATAGCCAGAATGAAATCGCCTCTTACCACTCTGTTGCTACCAACAGGTCCAAGCTGCCATCACCTCTCCTCTGAGTTATTGTATTAGCCCTATCAGGTTTCCAGGTTTCTATATATGTCCATCACATTCTCTTCTCAACACAGCAGCCAAACCTTTGAAATCAGAAAATGTTTAATCATGTCACTTGTGAAAGTCGATCATACCATTTGGGTCATTCTTGTTATACCCAACTAAAACAGATTTGAGAGGGCAAAGGAAAAGCACTCAGGACATGAAACATTGCTCCAAGAATATAATTCTCTGAAAGCCTGGCTGCTGATGCTACCTGCTATAATTTGAAACCAGTCATATCCATAGCTACTAAAACAATCTCCTGAAACTCTAAGAATAGTTTGACCCATTGCTGTCACTTATCAATCAAAACTTGTTAGCTTGTCAAAACCTTACTAGTGCCAATGAACTTTCTGAGAACAAAACATAATGTTTCTCTTTTAAAAATAAAACCTCTAAGTGTCTTTGTTCTGCAGACATACTGAAAACCATCCAGTCTGCATGTATGTCCCAAGTTGCAATTCTTTCTTTCCAAATAAAATGTGTTAATTTCAGAGGGTTGTCTCTATGTTTTGACTTTGACACACTCTTCTGCTAGAGCTCTGCAGTGGCCAAAGCCCCTATGGTGGTCCTGAGTGCTTGGCATGACCAGTTCCCCTCCACCTCTGAGGCCCCCTTTGGCTTGCTCACTGTTTCTTGAGCTCACCACAGGCATGCATGGTTCTGCCCAAGAGCATTTGCATGTGTGGTCCCCCTACCTGGCATACTCTTCCCCAGATACTTTCATGGGTAACTTCCTCACCTCCTTTAAGTTTGTGCCAACTGTCACCTTCTCAATGAGGTCTACTCAACTATTTAAAAATCACAAACTCAAACAGCTCCCACTCAGGGATTGCCTACTCCTGATCCCCATGACCCTGTTTGTTCTCCAGAATTTGCTGCCCTCAACATGTATTACACTCACTGTTTGTAACCTGTTTCCCGTGCTAGAATGTAAGCTGCTCCAGGGCAGGGATTTTTGTCTCCATTGTGTACTGGTGAATCCCAAGTACCTAGAACAGGGACTGGCATGTAACAGATACTCAGTAAATATCTGGTGTTGATGACAGTGGAGAATGGTCAGGGAAGACTTCTGAGTGGATGGCTGAACTGCATCTTGAAATATAAGTCACATACTGAGAAGAAACTAAATTTATCTGTGTCTCACTTGACTCATTTATAAAATAAGGAGTTTAGTGTTACTCAACAGCTCTAAGACATTTTAAAGAGCCACTCTTGGCAGCCTCAAGTTGTGTACTTGTGCCACTGGTGTTAATGCAAATTTGAACCTCACTTGGAATTCTAGCCTCATCCCTTAGATGTCTTTGAACATAAGCCAGATCATGTATACCAGAGTCTTGAGTGTGGGAAAACCTTAGACACACAGAATAAAACCCTGAAAGATAGGTTAGCAAATGGAGCCTGAACAAAAAGAGATTAGAGACATGGCTTCGTTTAAGCAGAAGGAGCCTTTACCACTGGAGATAATACAGCTGCCAGGTAGAAGGCAGGGACATAAACTTTAAAATCCCTCTTAAAGAGCCACTGTGTCCCCAGCTTGCCACTTTGTGTTTTTCCCCTGAGTGAGTTGTTTCAATGGAGTATTTTAGTGGACTTCACAATGGTAAACCAGCTTTGAGGTAATGCTTAAATTTGGATTAACAGGCTGAATAGTCAAGCATAGTAAGTTAATTGATTGGAAGAGTGCCTTTTGAAAAATACATTAACTGCTACTGTTGAGATTGCTGTTTGAGGAGCTTGCCAAGGAAAAAGATTTTACCATTTATAGTGTAAGATCTTATTGGTTGTAAATAAGTTCATTTAAAGTGTGTAAAAGAAATCAGTTTCCTCTGTAACTCCCAGACCCTAAACAACAAAGCGATCACTGTATACCTTAAATTGAGCCCGCATAAACAGTGTAGCTTTGCCATGACTAAAATGGAGCACTCACCTCAATAAATCCTTGTTTTGGCCTTAAAGACTCTCGCTGGGCCTGTTGCACCAGAGACACAAGCAGACGGACCAGTGTCTTGGGAGTCTAATCACCAGGCCCTTTGTCTCCCATTCTCTTCCTGTGAGCTTTTGGGAATGGGAAATCCCTGTAGGGCTGGGTGATGTGCTCAAGTTCTTTGCCTGTCCCCATCAGTACCAGCAAACACACATCCCAAGAGAGTGAGATTTGGAGGAAGTAGGCAGAAATACCAAGTAGATGGGCTAAGTTGTGTGATTTCCAAATGTGGATCATTTTGTCCCAGTGCAGGGCAAGGACGCAAGGGGTTCCATGGGAGAAGGATGAGCCTCGAGCTTTGATCCTTCTTTTTCACAGGAACCATCAAAGCACTTCAAGTCTGCCTCTCTGTTTTGTAATTCTGAAGACACACGGTAGAGTAGCCTTATATAACCCTTTCAGGAAGAACAGGAAATCCTTCTGAGTAAGAAACCATCCATAATTAATTCCAAGGTAAGTTTTTATCTATAATTCACTAATTATTCCAACAAGTATTTCCTCAGTGCATACTGTGTGCCAGATATTCCACGCTGAGTCAATCTCAAGGATCTTAATTTCTAAGAGGGAGAATGACAATAATCAAATACTCACACAAATAAACACAGCGGTATAAACACTGATGAGTGCTCTGATAGAAAAGTACTGTGTGCCAGATCTGTGTGCACAGAGGAACCTGGGACTGGAAGGGTGAAAATAGTCAGAGGAGGCCTCCTACAGGTAAGACTTGAAGTGAGAAACAGGAGTAGAAATGAGAGAGAATGGATTTTTGTGGGCTGAGGGTATATATTTTGTGAACATTCTGGGGCTGCAAAAAGCTGAATCAGACTGTGGGGTGCAGTGGCTTACACAGGTAATCTCAGCACTTTAAGTGGCCGAAGTGGGAAAACCACTTGCCTACAGCAGTTTAAAACCAGGCTGGACAACATAGCAAGACTCTCTCTCTACAAAAAAATTTAAAATTAGCCAGATGTGGTGGTGCGTGTCTGTAGTCCCAGCTACGTGAGAGGCTGAGGTGGGAGGATTGCTTGAGCTTGGGAGGTTGAGGCTGTAGTGAGCCATGATCTCATCACTGCATTCCGGCCTGGGTGACAGAGTAAAACCCTGTCTCAAACAAAATTATATATTTTTAAAATGCTGAATCAGCAAGAGTTAGAAGGATAGGAGTGGAAGAAAGGTGGAACAAGTAGACAGAACTTTACAGGCCATGTGGAACAAGTAGACAGAACCTTACAGGCCATATCAACGGCTTTGGATTTTATTCACAGTGAAATCAGCAGCCTTTTTTTTTTCTTAAGCAGGGGAATTGCATAATCCCATTTGCATAGTAATAACTTTAATCTTATTTCAGCTGGAGAATGGATAAGAAGTCACTAAGGATGAAAGCAGGGAGGCCAGTTGGGACACTATTCCAGTAATTCACATAAGAGACAATAGTAGTGTAGCCTGTGGTAAACAATGTTGGGTAGATTCGGTGTTGCTCTGTGCATGAAACATGCGGTAGGAGAAGAAAAGACACACACACAATACCTTTAAGGGTAAACAACCTTTATCCCACATAAATGACAATGTGGATATAATAAGCAAATGATATAATAAGCAAATTGATATAATAACCAAATTGCACTGGGAAGGGGAGAAGGTAAAAGATATATATATATATATATATATATATATATATATATATATATATATATTTTTTTTTTTTTTTTTTTTTTTACACTCACCAGACTATGGAGGATTTGTCACCAGACTAGGAAGTAACAGCCTGGGCTCCAAAGTCGGCCACTTGTCCATGCAAAGATGAGGAGAGGTCTCATGAAACTTTGGCACGGTCTGGGACCCTAGCTCTTTTTGTAACAAGTTGTTTGGCATGAGGCCCAGTCATGAGGTCCCTTCATAACTGGGCACAAGGAACACAAAAAGGTCAACTTGTTTTTGCGACTGTCTATTGTTTTTCGATGACTAACATATAGGAATAGATTGAAATAGAGATTTATCTGAAACAGCGCTGGATGAATGCCTCAAGGGCTCACACAACCTGTTCTGGGACTTGGTGACCATTGTTTGTGTCCATGTTCAATTGAGTTCAGATTTAACATCTAACTTTTTCTCCACAGGTGTAGATGATAAAGCAACTCCGTCTTGAATGGTAACCTATTATATTGACTTCTGATTAACCCCTGTTCTGGGAATGCCTCTGAGATTTCTACTTTTTCTACCCTTCACTCTTGTCTCTCTCTGAGGGGTTGACTTCAATTGTTGCACATTCCTTCTCTGTGGTATATAATCCCTGGGCCTAGGGGATAAAGGCGCAAGGATCCACTATCCCTTCTCATGGCTGCCAAAGGCTATCACTTCTGTTTGTAAGCCCCTCTTAAATGTTTCTTTCTGAGAAGGCAGATTTGTCAGCCTCCTTCTTTCACCTCTCAGCTTCCTGGGCTTTGGGCATAAGTTTGCATAGACTTGCTCACCATGGAACATTTAGGGTTGACAGTGTTTTCTTTCAGCATTTTAAAGATGTTCCATTGCTTCTGGGTTATGCAGTTTTGGAAAAGAAGTCTGCTGTAATTCTTATCTGCGTATAATGCATCTTTTCCCCAATAGCTGTTTTTAAGACTTTATAAAGGTGTGTGAGCAATTGATCATAATATATTTTGGTATAGTTTTACAAAGTTTGTTCTGTTTCAGGTTTGTTGAGTCCCCTGGTTCTGTGGGCTTATAGTTTTTACCAAATTTAGAAAACCTTTGGCCATCATTTCTTCAAATATTTTATGTCTCTCTTTTTTCTCTGACTTCAATTACATGCATCTTAGACTGATATCCCACAGGTCACTGAGGCATCATTCTCACTCTGTTCAGCAACTTTATTTCCTGTACTTTGCCTGTAAATTCTAGCCACCTCTGCCTCCCAGAGTACTAATCTCCATCTCCTCAACTCAGTGGGGCTCTGTTTGCTTTTGCCCTCCCTGGACTGATGCCTGGAAACTCTCTCCAGGAAGTAAACTGGGACAATCATAGGACTGAATTTATTTGTTTTCTTTCCTTTGGGGATCACAGTTCTGTGCTACCTGTTGCACCATATCTAAATGTTCGATGTATTTTGTGCATTCTTAAATAGTTATTTATGGTGGACAGGCAGTTCAGTTCCTATAGCTTATAATCTTTCATGGGTGGACAGAGTAATACATATTATATATTTTGGTATGTTTATTTGATTAATGTCTGGCTTTCTCCACTAGACTGTAAATTTCATGAGAGCAGGGACCATTTTTGTTTATGTCTAACATGTTTCCTCATAGTATGTGCTCAATAAATACTTGTAGAATAAGACAATTATTTTTAAATTAAAAAATTTACTTGGAATGAAGAATCACAAAAATCACATTTTTAAAGAAAATTTATGGCTGAGCACAGTGGCTCATGCCTGTGATCCCAGTACTTTGGGAGGCCAAGGCAGGAGGATCACAAGGGCAGGAGGATCACAAGGTCAGGAGATCGAGATCATCCTGGCCAATTTGGTGAAAACTTGTCTCTACTAAGAATACAAAAAAATTAGCTGGGTGTGGTGGCACATGCCTGTAGTTCCTGCTACTTGGGAGGCTGAGGCAGGAGAATTGCTTGAACCCAGGAGACGGAGACTGCAGTGAGCCAAGATCATTCCACTGCACTACAGCCTGGATGACAATGTGAGACACTGTCTCGAAAAAAAAAATTAACAAATACCATCAATAATACAAATTCCAGATAAATGATATAATATTGTAATTATGTTGAAGGAAGAAGCCACTTCTTAATGTCAGAAATAAAAAAGCTAAATTTATCACTTTGTAAGCAAGTTGGAGCGGTAGTTGTAAAGCACACTCTTTCTCAGCAACGCAGAGTTGGTCTTGTAATACAGAGTTTAGGGATTGGAGGATTTTCAAAAACAGGAATGTTGGCTGAGCATGGCAGCTCAAGCCTGTAATTCCAGCACTTTGGGAGGCCAAGGTAGGCAGATCACTTGAGGCCAGGAGCTTGAAACCAGCCTGGTCAACATGGTGAAACCCTGTCTCTACAAAAAATACAAAAATTAGTGGGGCATGGTGGTGCATGCCTGTAACCCCAGCTACTTGGTAGGTTGAGGCATGAGAATCACTTGAACCTGGGAGGCAGAGGTTTCAGTGAGCTGAGATCCCACCACTGCACTCCAGCCTGGTGACAGAGCAAGACTCTGTTTCAAAAAAACCAAAACAAACAAACAAAAACCTGGAGTGTTTAGGGTGTTTTTTGTTGTTATTGTTTTTTAATGTTTAACTGTGAAAGTAAGTAACACCAATGATGGCTGGCTAACTTTCAGAAGCTTGTTTACTGAGCAGAGTGAAAACTGCTGCTAATTGGCTGATTTCAGGGAGTGTATTTACTGATATGAAGTTGTCATGCTTGATTAGAATGGGTTTAAAACTGGCTTTGGTCATTATTTGTTGTCACAGTCAGATAATAATAATTCCTTCCTAGTGTAAGGGTTCTTGCCGAGTTTAAAATGAAGAAACTGAGGCCAGCACAAGAAGATCCAATGCGAATTTATTCAGCTCCCGGGCAAGGTTCTGCGGTCCAACAGAAAGGGCTGGAGAAGTCGCACGGACTCCTCTCAGACATGGGGTTTTATAGGGAGTGGAGGTGTTTGATTGGTTGTGGGAGAGCAGGGCGTGGGCAGGACAAGCTTGCTATTGGCAGGTAGGCAGGGTTTGAATACTATTGGGTAGATTTACAAGCCTCGACTGCTATTGGGTGGATTTACAAGACTCGACTGCTATTGGGTAGCTAAGACTCGAATGCTATTGGGTAGATTTACAAGACTTCTTTTGCATTTTGGCGGGGTTCTTTAAGGGAGAGCTAGGTGCTGTGTGAGGTGGGTGGGCATGTCCGAGCTCCCGGAGCAGGCGGGGGTGTCCGAGTTCCCGGTGAGGCAACCGGCCTTACACCTAGGAGGATAGATTTTTTTTTTTCTCAATTCCCCTTTTTAAATTCTCCATTAGTCAGAGTTGCAGAAAATAATCTAGGAATTCTCCAGAGCTTTGCCACTGTCACTGATTCTTCTTAAAGATGTGTTTTCATTTTCAGTGGTCTGATTTTCTGTTAGGTATCAATCAACATATTTTCATCTTGTTTTGTCTTTAATCAATAAACATTCGTAATACTAGGTAACAAACACTGAGCTATGAGAGAGGCAAGAATAACTAAGAATAACCTGGGACTAGTAGGCACTTAGAAACCATCACCCAATGTGTCTTCTCAGGCTTGAAGATGAGTCTCAGATTGTTGAGTCAACAACTTCCTAAGTCTACCTCAGGTAGACAGGTTGCCTTTTCTCTTAGTTTTTCCAGCACCATTTGTAGAAAAGACCATCCTTTCACCATTGGATGGGTTTTGGCACCCTTGTCAAAAGTAAGTTGACCATTATGTCTACCTTTACACCAATAGCATACTGCCCTGATTGCAGCAGCTTTGTAGTAAGTTGAAATTAGATGTTATGATTCCTTAACTTCAGTCTTCTTTTCCAAAATTGTTTTAGTTACTCTAGATCCTTTGCTTTTCTGTATAAGCTTTAGAATTATTTATTAAAACATCAATTTCTATTTTTTAAAGTCTGCTGATATTTTTATTACAATTGTATAAAATTTACAGATAAATTAGGGGAGAATTGATACCATAATGATACTGAGTGTTCTGTTCCATAAACAAAGGGTCTCCCTACATTTATTTATTTATTTCTTCTTATTTTTCTTGATAAATGTTCTGTGGTTTTCTTCATAAAAATTTTTTACTTAGATTTTCTCTAAATATGTAATGATTATTGTGCCACTGTAAATGGTAGTATTCTTTTAAATTATAATTTGTAATTTACAATTGCTTATTGCTAGCATATAGAAATACATTTGATTTCTACATATTGGTTTATATACTCTGATATTGCTAAACTTCTGATATTGTTTCTGTAGATTCTTTGGAATATTCTATGTAGACAATCATGTTGCCTGTGAATAAAGACAGTTGTTTCTTCTTTTCTAATCTGTAAATTGTTTTCCTCTCTCACCTTATTGTATTTGCTGGGCCTCCAGTACAATGTGGATTGAGTGAAAATCTTTCCCTTGTTCTCAGTCTTAGGGGGAAAGCATTTCACTTTTTTCCTTTTTTGTCAGAATTAAATTTTATTTCACATTGAAAGAAACTGTGAAAAAGATTTACATTTTCCCATATTATAGCACAACATTTTAATGAAATATTTGTTGCCATAAATAAGATCTTGTTAGTCTGAAAAACTGAAACAACAGTTTGTGTTCTTCAAGGGAAAGCAAAATGACTTAGCAAATAATGGTTTAAAAGTTTTAAACCCAAGCATAAACATATGGCTTCATTATTAATATCCTTTATAGCCCATTATGAAATTATTTCCATTATCAATTAGTACCTATTTACAAGGATACATTCCTAAAATCATTTTGATCAGTTGGAAAATGGCAGAAAAATTAACACAGTTCAGAAATATCGATCATACATTTTTGCTGCATATTAAACTGTGAGGTAACTATACCATACAAATACAGTTCTAGCTACTCTTTATTATCTACAAATTTGTTTTCAAATAATTTTTACTAGTAATCTCAAAAATTTGGCTATTTAAAAGCAAATGACTAAAACTTTTATGTTTGCACAAAATCATAATTTTTAAGTCATTTATGCTGATTTTAACAAATGAAAAATTTTAAAAATACATTTAGAATGTCAATTCTAATATTTAAAAAATAAAGAAAAATTAAAAATTAAGTCATTCATTCAAAAAAGTGAAATTTTAAAGTAAGTTCATTAGCAAATAAAGTAATGCAAATTTTCTAATAGATTGCTCATTTTCTACAATAGTTAGATTCAAAAATACATACTAATTAAGTAAACATAAACTCTATGCCACAAGGAGAATCATCTTAGAGATTAGTTTTGAGATCAGTCTTAAATATTTCAGAACATACTAGAATATGACCTATTTATTCTTTCAGTTGATTAAAGAAAAGCAAAACCACAGAATTATTTTAGTTAAATGGATTAAAAATTACTAAATAGGTCTAAATTTGGACTTAAAGTACAGTTTTTTTGAAATAAGTAATGTAGAAAGTTTTGAGTAGCATTTAGTCTCTTTATAAAGTATAAATACACTTCAAATGCCATGTGTCTGTAATTCAGGATGTCAAATTACAGCATGCATTGATAGTACACGTCTATAGCAGGGAGATAGTATTTAGTCCATTATGGATAGTAAAGGAAGAAAGAATATTTCTTGAGAGAAAAAAGAATATTAAATAGGAACATCAGGGAAAAGAAAAGCCTGGTACTCAAAATAAAAGGGCCATGAATTGAAGAGAGCAATATTACTCTTTACTGACATTTAAAAGCATTATCTCTGTTATTAGGAATAAAGTAATACTGTCTCATTCTTATTACATATTATAATCATGTACATTTGTGCTGCATGTGTATATATATATTTACACGCACACTCAACATGTATATTTATATGTATTTATTTATACACACACTATATGTAATATAGTACATATAGTGTGTGATTGTGTGTGTGTGTATATATATATATATTCTGAAACTGCATGATGACATGGTGATATTTTAGCAATTTAAAAAAAATCTTTTTATTTTATTTTACTTGTGCAGATACATGTGCAGTGGTACATGTGCAGAATGTGCAGGTTTTTTTTTTACATAGGTATACATATGCTATGGTGGTTTGCTGCACTTATCAATCAGTCATCTAGGTTTTAAGCCCTGCATGCATTATGTGTTTGTCTTAATGCTCTCCCTCCCCTTGTCCCCCATCCCTGGCAGTCCCTGGCGTGTAATGTTCCCCTCCCTGTGTCTATGTGTTCTCATTGTTCGACTCCCACTTTTGAGTGAGAACAGGTGGTGTTTGGTTTTCTTTTCCTGTGTTAGTTTGCTGAGGATGATGGCTTCCAGCTTCATCCATGTCCCTGCAAAGGATATGAATTCATTCTTTTTTATGGCTGCATAGTATTACATGGTGTTTATGTACCACATTTTCTTTATCCAGTCTGTCATTGATGGGCATTTGGGTTGGTGCCATGTCTTTGCTATTGTAAATAGTGCTATAATAAATATACATATGCATGTGTCCTAATAGTAGAATGATTTATATTCCTTTGGGTATATTCCTAGTAATGGGATTGCTGGGTCAAATGGTATTTCTGGTTCTAGACCCTTGAGGAATCACCACAATATCTTCCACAATGGTTGAACTAATTTACATTTCCACCAACAGTGTGAAAGCATTCCTATTCCTCCATAGCCTCACCAGCATCTATTGTTTCTTGACTTTTTAATAATCACCATTCTGACTGGCATGAGATGCTATCTCATTGTAGTTTTGATTTGCATTTCTCTAATGATTAGTGATGATGAGGTTTTTTTTGTATGTTTATTGGCCACATAAATGCCTTTTTTTGAGAAGTGTTCATATCCTTTGCCCACTTTCTGTGGGGTTTTTTCTTGTAAATTTGTTTAAAAATCCTTGTAGATTCTGGATATTAGACCTTTTTCAGATGGGTAGATTGCAATTTTTTTCTCTCATTCTGTAGGTTGCCTGTTCATGCTGATGCTAGTTTCTTTTGCTGTGCAGAACTTTAGTTTAATTAGATCCCATTTGTCAATTTTGGCTTTTGTTACAATTGCTTTTGGTGTTTTCATCATGAAGTATTTGCCCATGCCTGTGTCCTGAATGGTACTAGGTTTTCTTCTAGGATTTTTATGATGTAGCGTTTTACATTTAAATCTTTAATCCATCTTGAGTTGGTTTTTGTATAAGGTGTAAGAAAGGGATCCAGTTTCAGTTTTCTGTATATGGCTAGCCAGTTTTCCCAGCACCATTTATTAAATAGGGAATCTCTTCCTCATTACTTGTTTTTGTCAGGTTTGTTAAGATCAGGTGGTTGTAGATGTGCTATTTCTGAGTTCTCTGCTCTGTTCCATTGGTCTATATGCCTGTTTGGTACCAGTATCATGCTGTTTTGGTTACTGTAGCCTTTGTAGTATAGTTTGAAGTCAGATAGCTTGATGCCTCCAGCTTTGTTCTTTTTGCTTAAGATTGTCTTGGCTATACAGGCTCTTTTTTGGTTCCACATGAAATTTAAAATAGTTTTTTTTTTTTTTTTTTTTTTTTTTTCTGTATGATGAAAGCCTGGCTGATGAAGAGACTTGGCTTCTGCCCTTGGGGTTGTCATCACTTCTAAGAGGAAAACCTCTTTGGAGGATAAGGGAGTCCCCTTCACATTGCTGTTCATTGTAAAAGTGGTTAGTTATGGTTTTCTTTTTCTTTTTTTTTTTTTTTAGGAATGTCATAAATAACCAAACTCAAGGGCCTCCTTGAATTTGCTATGTATTGATTTTTTTTTTTTTTTTTTTTTTAAAGAGAAAGAGAGAGAGAATAGGAAGGAGGAAAAAGGAAGAGAAAGAGAGAGAGAGAATGGGGAGGAGGGAGAAGGAAAAGAAAGAGGGAGAGAGAATGGGAGTATTGCTTTCTTGCCCAGGCTAGAATGCAATTTAGTAATGGGTATTGAAAACCTCTTTTATACTGATAATTATACTTAATGATGTAGTCAGGAAGGAATAAGGGAAGAAGATAACAAACAAACAGCCAACCAATATTTAATTTAAACCTATGAAATGCTATGCGATTATTGAGGAGTGATTTACTTCCAACTATATAGTCACCCTTGGAATAGGTGTGAGGTGGTAATGTATGTTCTGTGTATTTGAAGTGGAGAGCTCTACAAATGTCCATTAAGTTTACTTGTTCCAGGTCCGAGTCCAAGTTCTGAACATCCCCGTCAATCTTCTATCTCGTTGATCTATAGAATCGTTGGCTCTTCCTGTTGCATTGATCCTTTTGCCATTACGTAATGTCATTCCTCGCCTCTTTTGATCTTTGTTGCTTTAAAGTCTACTTTATCAGAGGCGAGAATTGCATCTCCTGCTTTTTGTTTATTAGTTTATTTTTACTCTCTGTTTGATTGGTAAATCTTCGTCCTTCTCTCTGAGTCTTTGTGTATTGTTGCATGTAAGATGGGCCCGGATGCAGCATACTGATGGGTTTTGGCTTTTTATCCAATTAAAATATATATAAGTTTAATACCAGCATTTGATGCTAGCTGGCTGTTTTGCCCATTAGTTGATGCAAATTTTTTATTGTGTTAAAGTTCTTTGCTTTTTGATATATTTTTGGAAAGGCTAATATTGGTTGTTCCTTTATATGTATAGTGCTTCTTTCAGAAGCTCTTGTAAAGCAGGCCTGGTGGTGGTGAAGTCTCTAAGTACTTGTTTGTTCGCAAAAGATTTAGTTTTTCCTTCGCTCATAAAGCTTAGTTTGGCTGGATAGGAAATTCTGGGCTGAAAGTTCTTTTCTTTAAGGATGTTAAATATTGGTCCCCACTCTTTTCTGGCTTGTAGGGTTTCTGCTGAGAGATCTGCTGTAAGTCTGATAGATTTCCCTTTATGGGTAACCCGACCTTTCTCTCTGGCTGCCCTTAGTATTTTCTCCTTCATTTCAACCCTAATAAATCTGGCGATTATGTGCCTTGGGGTTGGTCTTCTTGAAGAATATCTTTGTGGTGTTCTCTGTATTACCTGGAGTTGAATATTACCCTGCCTTGCCAGGTTGGGAAAATTTTCCTGAATGATATCCTGAAGAGTATTTTCCAACTTGGATTCATTCTCTTCATCACATTCAGGTACACCTATCAAATGTAAATTAGGTCTTTTCACATAGTCCCATATTTCCTGGAGACTTTGCTCATTCCTTTTCATCCTTTTTTCTGCATTCTTGTCTTCTCGTTTCATTTCACTGAGCTGGTCCTCGACTTCTGATATCCTTCCTTCTGCTTGATCAATTCAACTGTTTAAACTTGTGCATGCTTCGCGAAGTTCTCGTGTTGTGTTTTTCAGCTCCATCAATTCACTTATATTCTTCTCTAAATTGTCCATTCTCGTTAACATTTCGTCAAACCTTTTTTCAAGGTTCTTAGTTTCTTTGCATTGGGTTAGAACAAGTTCTTTTAATTCACAGAAGTTTCTTATCACCCACGTTTTGAAACCTGCTGCTGTTATTGGAACACACGTGTAATCTATTAAGCCTTGTTCCGTTACTGATGAGGAATTGCAATCCCCTGTAGAGGGAGAGGCATTCTGATTTTGAGTATTCTGTACCTTTTTACGCTGGTTTCTTCCCTTCATTATATATTTGTCCGTCTGTCGTCTTTATAATTACCGACTTTCTAACTGGGTCTCTGACGTCCAACTTGTTGATTCCCTGCGCCGAAATCTGAGCAATCCACTGAGCCGGCCAAAACAGCGGAGTTAAGATTGATGGTGCTTTTCTGCCCGGAATCTCCGGACTCTGCACCAAGAACTGGCGTGCTAAGGCACCAGCAAAACCGCCACGCCGGCCACAAGAGTCGCCCTGGCGACCCGTGGAGCTCCTCCACTGGGAATCTCCTGGTCCGTGAGCAACTAATATGCGTCTGAAAGTGTGGCGTCCTCTCGTTCTTTGCGCTTTCACTGGGAGGTACGTGCCCGAGCTGCTAATCATCAGCCATCTTGGATCTCTCTCCAAGTATAGTTCTAAAATAGTTTTTTCTATTTCTGTGAAGCAAGTCAATGGTACCTTGATGGGGATAGCATTGAATCTATAAATTACTTTGGGCATTATGCCCATTTTCACGATATTGATTCTTCCTATCTATGAGAATGAAATGTTTTTCCATTTGTTTGTGTCTTCTTTTATTTTCTTGAAGAGTGGTTTGTATTTCTCCATGAAGAGGTCCTTCATGTTGCTTGTAAGCTGTATTCTTAGGTATTTTATTCCCTTTGCAGCAGTTGTGAATGGGAGTTCATTTATGATTTGGCTCTCTGCTTGTCTATTATTGGTGTATAGAAATGCTTGTGATCTTTACACATTGATTTTGTATCCTGAAACTTTGCTGAAGTTGCTTATCAGTTTAAAAAGTTTTTGGGCTGAGAAAATGGGGTTTACCATATATAGAATCATGCCATCTGCAAACAGCGACAATTTGTCTTCTTCTCTTCCTATTTGAATACCCTTTATTCCTTTCTCTTGCCTGACTGCCCTGGCCAGAACTTCCAATACTATGTTGAATAAGAGTGGTGAGAGACAGCATCTTTGTCTTGTGCCAGTTTTCAAAGGGAACACTTCCAGCTTTTGCCCATTCAGTATAATATTGGCTATGGGTTTGTCATACATAATTCTTAATATTCTGAGACATGTTCCATCAACCCTAATTTATTGAGTTTTTAACCTGAAGGGATGTTGAATTTTATCAAAGGCCTATTCTATATCTATTGAGATAATCACGTGGTTTTTGTCATTGGTTCTGTTTATGTGATGGGTTATGTTTATTGATTTGCATATGTTGACCCAGCCTTGCATCCCAGGGATGAAGCCAACTTGCTTGCAGTGGATAAGCTTTTTAATGTGCTGCTGGATTCAGTTTGCTAGTATTTTATTGAGGATTTTCGCATCAATATTCATCAGGGATACTGGCCTGAAGTTTTCTTTTTTGTTGTGTCTCTGCCAGGTTTTGGTATCAGGATGATGCTGGCCTCATAAAATGAGTTAGGGAATAGTCCCTCCTTTTCAATTGTTTGGGATAGTTTCAGAAGAAATGGTACCAGCTCCTCTTTGTATGTCCGGTAAAATTTGGCTGTGAATCCGCCTGGTCCTAGGCTTTTTTTGGTTGGTAGGCTATTAATTACTGCCTGAACTTCAGAACTTGTTATTGGTCTATTTAGCGATTCAACTTCTTCCTGGATTAGTCTAGGGAGGATGTATGTTTCCAGGAATTTATTAATTTCTTCTAGATTTTCTAGTTTTTTTGTGTAGAGGTGTCTATAGTATTCTCTGATAGTAGTTTGTATTTCTGTGGGATCAATGGTGATATCTCCTTATTATTTTTTATTATGTCTATTTGATTCTTCTCTCTTTTATTCTTGATTAGTGTAGCTAGCAGTCTATCTATTTTGTTAATTTTATCAAAAAACAGCTCCCGGATTCATTGTTTTCTTGAAGGGGTTTTCATGGTCACTATATGGTGACATTTTAGCAATTTTAGAATAAATCCATAGACTCACAGCATGCATAAATCATTTATATCTTAATGGCTCATGTAATCATTTTATTTTATTTTATCTTTTTTAGAGATAGGGTCTTGCTCTGTTGCCCAGGTTGAAAGGCGGTGTCAATCATAGCTCACTATAGCCCTGGACTCCTGGGCGCAAGTGATTCTTCTGCCTCAGCCTCTTGGGTAGTCAAGACTACAGGCGTGCACCATCACACCCTAATAAATTTTTAACTTTTTGTAAAGACAAGGTCATACTGTGTTGCCCAGGCTGGTCTTAAACTCCTGACCTCAAGTGATCCTCTCACCTCTCAAAGCACTGGAATTACAGGCTTTAGCCACCATGCCTGGCCTTAACTGCACATTTAAACCTGAACAAACGTTCATTAAGCATATTAGTAATTTTTTTTTTTTTTTTTTTGAGATGGAGTCTCGCTCTGTCACCCAGGCTGGAGGGCAGTGGCGCAATCTCAGCTCACTGCAACCTCTGCCTTCCAGGTTCAAGCAATTCTCCTGCCTCAGCCTCCTGAGTAGTTGGGATTACAGGTGCGCACCACCACTCCCAGCTAATTTTTGTATTTTTTGGTAGAGATGGGTTTTCACCACGTTGGCCAGGAAGGTCTCGAACTCCTTACCTCAAGTGATCTGCCCGCCTTGGCCTCCCAAAGTACTGGGATTACAGGCTGTAAGCCACTACACCCAGCTGCATACTAATAATGTTCAAGTGATGTAATTAAAAAATTTGGTTGCAGTGTTTTATTATGCTGCACAATTACATTTGAGAAAAGGAGGCTAGCTTTTATTATTAATTATTAAAATTAGTGAAATAGCTTCATTTATTTTAATGCTGATATATTCTACCATATATTTGTGTATAGAAAATATAGAAACTTACAAGATCCTAATTGGTTAGTTCATGCCATTTGCATGTATTTGAAAAACATTTTAACATGCAAACATAAGCAGTTTCAAGACCTGGCTGGGGGAAAGGTTTATACTCTACTACAATGATGCTGGTGTATTTCTACAGAAGGCCTTTTTAGTGAAATCAGTCAACAGGAGGTAGGAGTTTATCAATGAATTGCTTGATAGCCATCATTTCCTGGTGACAAGCTGTGCATCATGCCTATGAAGGTTTTGAAGTTTACACTGGCTGGATTTACCAATGCTGTAAGATTTTCAACAGTAAGTAAATCAAACATGAGTGAAACTAAAGGGTCACAATCTCTACAGCAGTGGAGAATAGAAATATCTTTGTTTGTGCCACAATGGGACCCTGTAGAAATGGATCGCAAAGTGGAAGCCAGCAACTGAGTGCAGTGACATGGTGCCGGGTTCTGCTGTGTGGTAAGAGAAGTATATAAAGACAAGAGCTCCTCCTGGAGAAAATCCTCCTAAAACAGTTCTGTTAGAAGAAATGCTGTTCTTCACCTCTTGATTTATCAAAGCTTTTACATTTTTTACTGCCTGTTTAATTCCAGGTTCACCCTTCCATGAATCCAGCAAAAGCCGTAAAATATCAAACTAAGAGTCCACAGCCAGGCTCATATTTAATGTAGTAGGCATAACTGTTACATAACTGGAGCATGCAAGCAGATATGTTAATATGTGAACTTATACTTGTAAAGGTTTCTATCCATCCATGCTTTGTGTCTCCCAATCTATGAAGGCAAATCATCTTAATTTAAGACCCTCCCCACTGATGCCCATCCCTCTAATCTGGGACTGGGCAGCTGGAGGTCCAGAGGGTCCCATCGGCCACATTCTGTCCCCAAGTGCAGGGGGCCCTAAGAAAAGGAAGGCTGTGATGCCCACACCTTCCCCACACAGCACAGGCCCAGTCTACTGGACCATCCATAGCCTACCCCGGGCAGGGCAGAGCTTCAATTTTTCAATAGTAAGTATGATTTTAGGCCTGGGAATTTTACAGATGCAGTTTAACAAATACTGCATGTTCTCACTTGTAAGTGGGCGCTAAATGATGAGAACACATGGACACGTAGAAGAGAACAACACACACTGGGGCCTATTGGAGGGTGGAGGGTTGGAGTTGGGAGAGGATCAGGAAAAACAACTAATGGATACTAGGCTTAATACCTGGGTGATGAAATAATCTGTACAACAAATCCCCACGACATGCATTTACTTATGTAACAAGCCTGCACATCCTGCACATGTACCTTGGAACTTAAAAGTTTAAAAATAAATTAAAAACAAAATTTTTTAATGCAGATTAAGAAAGTTTTCTTTTATCCTTAGTTTTCTGAGAGTGTTTACCCTAAAAGGAGGTTACATTTGGTACATGCTTTTAGCATTTATTCAGATGATCATATGAATTTTCTCCTTTAGTCTATAGATATCATGAATTACACTGATTCAATTTCAAATGTTGAATCAAACTTAAATTCCTGGGATAAATTGCACTTTGTCATTATGCATTATGCTTTCTTTTATTGTTTCCTTTATTACTGTTATCTGTGGTCAATTTTATTGATTTCTGCTTTTTAAAAATTTATTTGAGACAGAGTCTTGCTCTGTTGCCCAGGCTGGAGTGATCTCGGCTCACTGCAACATCCTCCTCCTGGGTTCAAGCAATTCTCCTGCCTTAGCCTCCTGAGTAGCTGGGAATATAGGCGTGTACCAACATGCTCGGCTGATTTCTGCTTTTATCTTTGGTATTTTTTTCTTTCTACTTGCTTTAATTTGCTCTTTTTTTCCCCCTAGTTTCCTAAGGTGGAAGCTTAGATTATTAATTCAAGTACTTTCTGTTTTATAATATATTTAATGCTACACATTTCCCCTAATGACTAATTTAACTACATACTGCAAATTTTGATATCCTGTGTTTTTATTTTCATTCAATTAGTAATATTTTCCATTTTTCCTCGTAGATTTCTTTTCAAACCACAGGTCATTTATAACTATGTGATTTAACTTTCAAATATTTGGAAATTTTCCAGATTTTTTTGCTTTATGCATTTGAAACTATGTTGTTAGAATCATGCTAACTTAGAAGTTACATCTTCCTGGTTGATTAATTCTATCATTACAAAATATCCCTCTAGTTCTGGTGGTTCTTATTTTACACTATATTATTTCTTATATTAATGAAGCTAAAATGTCTGTCTTTTGGTTTTCATTTATACAGGATATTTTTCCATCCTTTTACTTTCAACCTCCTTATATTTATGATGTTTCTCTTGTAAGCAACAAATAATTGTAGTTGTCTGCTAATCCAGTCTGAAAACATAATTGAGATGTTTTGCCTATTTTTACTGTTAACTATTGATATATTTGGCTTTAAATCTATCATCTTACTGTTTGTTTTTCATTCATTCCATCTCTTCTATCTTCCTTTTGCTTCTTATTCTTTCATTTGAAATGAATATTTTTATTATTCTATTTACTCTATTAGCTTATTAATTATATGTTTATCTACTTTTAGTATTTTCTTTTTTTCAAGACAAGGTCTCACTTTGTCACCCAGGCTGGAGTGCAGTGGTGCAATCTCAGTTCACTGTAGCCTCGACCTCCCAGGTTCAAACAATCCTTCTGCCTCAACCTCCAAATAGCTGGGACTACAGGTGCACAGCACCATGCCCAGCTAGTTTTTTCATTTTTTGTAGAGATGGGATTTCACCATGTTCCCCAGGCTGGTCTCAAACTTTTGAGCTCAAGTGATCTGCCTACCTCAGCCTCCCAAAGTGCTAGGATTACAGGTATGAGTCACTGCTCCCAGCCAACTTTTACTATTTTTTTCTAAAGGCTATAACAATCACCTTTAACTTAAAGAATGGCATGTATAAATTCTTCGATCACCTTCCAGATAATGCAAGAACTTTGGAATACAAATATAAAAAAACTTAATCCCTCCCACCTTTTGTGCCTCCATTGTCCATTTAAATTATATAGGGGTGTGTGTGTGTATACACACACATATATGTATATACACAAAACTGTTTTTATATAAGTTTAATTCCACAAATCATTATCGATGTAACTTTACGCAGCCAATCTTCATCAAGATTTACCCTCAAATTTGCCTTTTCATGCCTCCTTCTATCTTTTCTTTGCTTCCAAGTAGAATCATTTTGCATCTGCCTAAAAATTCCATTCAGTATTTTCTTTGGTGCAAATATGTTGCTAAAAAACCTCTCAGCTATAATTTGTGTAAACATATCTTTATTTTGCTTTTACTTTTTAAGGATCATTTGCAAGGCACAGAATTCTAGAATGGCAGTTATTTTCTTTCAATATTCTTTTGGCTTCTCTAGTGCTTCTGCTGAGAAGTCAGCCAAAGTGTACTTTGGCTTCTTTCATAGTAATATGCCTTTTTGTTTTTCTTTTGGCTGCTATTAGGATTTTCTCCTTTACTTTGTCTGTCATTTTATGTGCTATACCTAGGTGAGTTTCTATTTGTATCGATCCATCTTGGGTTCATAGAGCCTCTCAAATCTGTGATTTGATGTGTTTTTATCAGGTTTGGAAAACTATTGGCTATTATATTTTTAAATATTGCTTTTGTCCCATTATTTTTCTCATCTACTTTTCAGGCCTCAATATGTTAGATACTTTTAGTGTTTTATACATACTTTTTGCTCATTTCAGACTTTTCTTTTTATCTCTTTATGTTTTAGTCTGGGCATTTCATTCTGGTCTATCTTCCTGTTCATTTATGCCTACTCCGTTGTGAAACCCATTCATTGACTTATTAAATTCATTTGTTTTATTTTAAAATTCTAGAATTTCCATATGTTTCATTTTTATGCTTTCTGGCCAGGGGTGGGTGGCAAGGACAGGGTGGCTCACAGGCTTGTGTGGGTTGGGCTTGGCCCTGTGCTGCCTCAGGATGTAAAGTGTAACAAGGGGGCCGGGATGGGCAGAGTGCACCTGTAGGTGCCTGCGTCCCCCAGCTCCCCCCGCAGCTGGCTCCACAGTGGTCCACGCCGGTTGCCAAGTTCGGGTTCCAGACCAAAGACTGCGTATTCTTCACTGCTTATTGTGGTCCAGACACTGCCAGGTTTACTGCACCCGCCAGAGCAGCCTTGGCCCTGTGGAGGAGCTGGGGACTGCCCCTCAGCCATACTTGCAGCTGTTCCTGGAGGAGCTACCCGGGGTTGTGGCAGCACTGCCAGATGGTATGAAACCAGATCCTAATCCTTATGATTTTCTAGGGGAATTGGTGATATCTGCAGCTATTGTTGGAGTTTTTGCTATTCTCTTTTTGTGGAGAAGTTTTAGATCGGTTAGGAGTCTTGTTTATATGAGAAGAGAGAAAAAACTTGCTGTAACACTTTCTGGGCTAATTGAAGAAAAATGTAAACTACTTGAAAAATTTTGCCTTGTTCAAAGAGAGTATGAAGGCTATGAAGTAGAGTCATCTTTAAAGGATGCCAGCTACGAGAAGGAGGCAATAGAAGCATAAAGTTTGGAGGAAGCTGTGAAAAGCTGACAGGTCTAATTCTAAACTTGAGGATAAAATACTCTGTCTAGTAAAAGAGTTAAAAGAAAAGAAATCTAAACATTCTGAACAAGATGAGTTGATGGCAGATATTTCAAAAAGGATACAGTCTCTAGAAGATGAGTCAAAATCCCTCAAATCACGAGTAGCTGAAGCCAAAATGAGTTTCAAGATATTTCAAATGAATGAAAAATGACTGAAGATAGCAACGAATAGCTTTGAATGAAAATTTGCATCTTCGGGAAAGCCAGAAACAGCTTTTGCAAGAAGCTGAAGTATGTAAAGAACAAGTGAGTGAATTTAATAAACAGAAAATAAACTTGAAGACTTCAAAGTACATGCAGAATAAATTATAAATGATAAAGAAAATTACATCAAGACTCTGAACACTTGCTAAAGATGAAAGATCGGGCTACTATGCTTGGAGAAAATATAATGGATGATAATAACTTGGAATTAGAAATGAACAATGAATCAGAAAATGGTGTTTACTTAAGTAATCCTCTAAAAGGAGTTTTGAAGAAACTCATTCATGCTGCCAAGTTAATTGCTTCTTTCAAAATCTTAAAAGGAGAAAGAAACCAAATTTAGATTCAGTTATCATAAATTGATAAAACAAAGGAAGAGCTTAGAGAACATATTACAAATCTTCAGACCGAACAAGCATCATTGCAGTCAGAAAACGCACATTTTGAAAATATGAATCAGAAGCTTCAACAGAAACTTAAAGCAATGACTGAATTATATCAAGAAAATGCAATGAAACTTTACAGGAAATTTTCAGTAGAGGAAAATTATCAGTTACAGAAAGAAGAGAAACTTTCTAAAGTAGACGAAAAGATCAGCCACGCCACTGAAGAGCTGGAGACATATAGAAAGTGAGCCAAAGATCTTGAAGAAGAATTGCCACTTTCATACAGCTTCAACACTGATCAACTCATGGTCAACCATGTTCCATTTGTATGCCTCCTCACACCTCATCATTTGTTGCATAACATCTCTAAAAAGATATGTTCATCTCTAAAAAGTAAAAATTCTTCATAAAATGTAACACCACCACCATTATCACATCTAAAAAAGGTAATAATCCTTTAGAATTATCAAATATCCAGTTAGTTCAATTTTCTCTGTCACATAATTTGTGTTTTTTTTTTTTACAATTTTTTTTTTTGTTCAAACTAATATCCAAATTGAAATTGGTCAGTATGTCTTTTAAATCTCTTGAGGCTGGCTCATGCTTGTAATCCAAGCCCTTTGGGAGGTTGAGGCAGGAGAATTACTTGAGGCCAGGAATTCAAGACCAGCCTGGGCAACACAGTGAAACCCCATCCCTACAAAAAATTAAAATATTATCCATGTGTGGTGGCACATGCCTGTAGTCCCATCTACTCTGGAGGCTGAGGCAGGAGGATGGCTTGAGCCTAGGAGTTTGAGGTTGCAGTGAGCTATGACTGCACTACTTCACTCCAGCCTAGGCAACAGAGTGAAACCCTGTCTCAAAACAATTTTCTTTATATTTCTTTAGATCTACAGATTTCTCTCCACTCCCCTCTGTTTTTTCATTTGTTGAAGAAAATAAATAGGTGGTTTGTCAGCTAGAGTTTTCCACAATCTGGATTTTATTAATTGCATACCTCTGGTATCATTTAGCATGTTCCTTGGTCCCCTGTATTCCTCAAAACTCATCATTAGAGTTGGCGACCTGGACAGATTCGATTTCTAATTTTTGGCAAAAGTGTGGCTTGGGTATTAGTGTGTTCTTGCATTGGAAGAAAAAGACATTTTTCTTTTTTGTGTGATGTTAGTAGTCATTGATGGTCATGGCCCATATCCACTAACTCATCAGGGACTGCATGGGGTTATATTTTAATTGTACATTTCTTTTTCATTTCTCAGCTGGAATACTTCAATAAAGAGGTTTCCATCATCCAAAGTTTGGTTACCCTGAATATAGTTTGATTGAGAAAAGCAGTATCCCACCTTTCAAGATGCTTGAATCTTCCCCTATGCTTACTAGTTTTCTAAACGAGTTGGTTTTCTAAGCATTCTCTAACTATATGTCTGTATCATTGGAAATGCACAGACTTTTAGCATATTTAATATGTTTCAATGTTTTGTCATTATTATCCTTATTGGTGTAGAAATGGTCTTATTTCTGGCCAGCAGAAGCTCTTTAAGTTGGACCCTGAGCCCTTCTGGCATGCTGCTAGCAGTTTCAGACAACATCCTTGGTTCCTGATATGACAAGACGTTTTAGGTTTATTTGTGTATTTCCTTCTCCAGACCTGGAGTCATCCATTTCTCCAAGGATTGCTGGTTCTTCTTGTAAAATAGGCTATTTAGGGACTATAATCTGAGCATTAAGGGTGATTTCTTTTCCTCATTCTTGCAAATATAACTTCAAAAAAAGTTTTTAGTATGTCCTTCGTTTTTTTAAATATAAGCAAATATGTTTATATATTCATATCCTCCCTTAGATGAATAGCAATATGCTATAAATACTTTCCTCTACCTTGCTTTTTAACTTAATATATCCTGGTCATCACTTCATAGCATCCAGAGACAGACTCCATTCCTTTTTACAGCTGAACAGTACCCCATTATGTGAAGGTACCACTTTTTCCCACCAGTCCTCTCTTAATGGTCATTTGGGTTATTTCTATCCTTTTCTACACAAACAGTAAGAGCAGTGAATTTTCTAGAAGAAAAGAAAGGTAAGTCCAAGTGTGTAGCAAGGGAATAAGCTTACACAAAGAATAGTCTACTCTTTGCCTTCAGCAATTGGGAGGTGATCCAGGGAGGCACCTGCAGTGCCCTGCCTTATAGGAGTATCTCTGTTTGTCTGGGGGATTTGGGCCACACAGTATTAGTTTTGACTTCCAGAGGAACTGAAACCTAAAGGTATTAGCCAGACCTCTGAGAGAGGCTGGAGATGAAAAGCCAGTCACATAGACAGTATGTGATCAAGCCCTAATACAAACTCTGGACATCAAAAGCTTGGATAAACTTCCTTGGTTGGCAATAACCTGTGCTTATTCCACAAGTCATGGCTGGGAGGAGGTCACACTGTCCAGGACTCCACAGGGAGTGTGGATGATAGAAACTCCACATTTAGACCCCTCCTGCGTTCTGTCTGATGCACTTCTTCTTCTCTTAGTGAATTTTAAGATGCATCCTTTCACTATAACGAACCATAAACATGAGGATAATAGCTTTCAATAAGTTTTGTGATTCTAGCAAATTATCAAACCTAAACATGGTTTTGGAAGCCCCCCAGATCTTCAGTTGGTGTCAAAAGAGAGGGCAGCCTTGTGGAGACTCTTCCCCAGACTTTGCAGTTTGGTTAACTTCTCTGAAAAAGAAACTTAAGTATTTTAAGATAATTGTTTTTTTTTTTCCAAAAGTACAGACTTTAGACAAGAAAAATTGCTCAAATGAAATAGAACTCTAAGCAGCTTGTTATATGAGAAAAACCACAGTAATGTTTTATTTTACTTAGTATTTTAGTTCTGGGCCTCAAATTTGTTTATAAAATTCTCAAATTGTAAGAATCAGCATTTTAGACTGTGAACTTTATTTTTGGAATCTCACATGGCTTCAAAGGATAGTTAGGTGACAGTTACAGCTGTGGCAACAGCCCTTCTGCTGTGCCCACAAGTGACCAACTCCCATCAGACGACAGGCAAGATGTAAAATGGATCTCCAGGCCTCCCACAGGGCACAGGGAAAGGAAGTAGCAAAGCTTGAGGAAATAGAGTTCTCTTGTAGCCTGAAGCCAGTTCAGCTTCATACATTCTCTTTCCTGTGGTTGATTGCAAGGTTTTGATGGAAACCATTCCACACCACTTCCAGAAAGTCTCACCCAACAAATAGTTTTTGAAAACCTTCCATTTTCTGGACACTATTTCAGATGTTTGGGAAATACCTGTGCACAGAATAAAGATCTCCACCCTTGTGGAGATTGTGTTCTATCAGGAGTACACAGATAGTAAAGAATAAATGGAAGATACGAAGAATCATATTGTGTGGCAGAAGGTGATAAGGGCAATGCAAGGAAGTAAAAGATCAAGGAGGAGGGGAGCAGGAGGGCAGGGGTGGGCTGAAGAGTTTAGTAGGATGGGGATCAGGGTCTGCCTCCCTGAAAAGGTGCAATCTAAGCAAACACTTGGGTGTCTGGGGAATGCATCATCCAGGCTAAGGGAATAGCTGGAGCAAAGGTCCTGGGGAATGTTTGAGGAGCATAAAGGAAGCCATTAAGGCTGGAGTGGAATGAGTGAGGGGAAGGGGAAGGAGATGGGGCAAAGACTGAGCAGGGCTCCTGAGTGCCCTGCCTTGTGAAGGCGTTTGAGAAGGTTTGCCCCCTATTTTCAACCACCACAGTTGATTTTGCCCCTACTTCTTGATTGCCACATTGCACTATTTTAAAAGGAATTCCACAAAATCCTGTGTAATCTAGGGGATAATTTGCAAATAAAATTGGGTGGAATTCTCAGGTTGAATATAGACTTTGTTCATTTTATCAGTTGAAACTACCTAGTAGCTACAGAGTAGAGTGGAGATACCTCTGTTCTAGTAGGTCTGGGTTTGCAATCCCAGTGCTGCCATTTTCAAGCTGTGTAACCGGGGTCAGGCTGATGCTCCTCTCTGAGCCTGCATTTCCTTAGCTCTAATGTGGGTGTTGTAATCAGTACTTGTTATGGGCTGAATTGTATAATTGTACCTGCTTAAAATTCATATGTAGAAGTCCTAACCCCCAGTATCACAAAAAGTGATAGGGTCTTTAAAGAGGTAATCCAAATAAAATGAGGTCCTTAGGGTAGGCCCTGATCCAATATGACTGTTCTTATTAGAAGAGGAAACTTGGACACAGATACACATAGAGAGAGCACCGTGTGAAGACACAGAGAGGAGATGGCCAGCTACCAGCCACCTCCTTACCATAAACCAGCCATCTCCTTACCTTATGGTAGGAGAGGCCTTACCATAAACCAACCCTGCCAGCATATTGATCTCAGAATTTTGGCTTCCAGAACTGTAAGGAAACACATTTCTATTGTTGAAGGCACCTGGCTGGGGGTACTTTGTTATGGCAGCCCAAGTAGACTAAATCAGCACCTCAAAGGGTTGTTATAGGATATGCTTAGTGGTAACTGGTTCCTAAAGGCCATGCTTTCTAAGGCTGACTCCTCACCCTGCAGGGGTGCATTCTCCCCACTGGTGGAGATGCAAACAGGAATAGGCATTATCAGGCTTTATTCCCAGAGTTTTAATTTTTTCCATTGCATTAAATATTTGTTCATGAAAATGATGAAATTGCTATTAGATTCTATCACCACATCTCTGTTGATTTTTACTAGCTACAAACATATAAAAGTAGTATAGGCACACAGTTAAAAATGAAAGCTTATAGACAAGTACAAAATGAGAAGAAAAAGTCCCTTTCCCTTCATGCCTCTACTTCCTGTCGCGTTTTCAAAGGTAAGCACTGATTACAGTTTACTTACGGATCTTTCCAGGAAAATAATTTATGCATTTCACAGAAAATATAAATATATGCACCCTCTAAAATTCTGCATAAATGGACCGGGAGTGGTAGCTTATGCCTGTAACCCAGCACTTTGGGAGGTTGAGGCAGGAGGACCACCTGAGGTCAGCAGTTTGAGGCCAGCCTGGCCAAAAGGGAGAAACCCTGTCTCTACTAAAAATACAGAAAAAAAAAAAATAGCCAGGTATGGTGGTGGGAGGCTGTAATCCCAGCTACTGTGGTGGCTGAGGCAGAAGAATCACTTGAACCCAGTGGGCAGAGTTTGCAGTGAGCCAAGATCGTGCCACTGGACTCCAGTCTGGGTGACAGAGCGAGACCCCATCTCAAAAAAGAAAAAAAAATCTGCATAAATCAAACTCTGCAGGGTACTACCTTCCCCCACTCATTTGATATTTTGCACATCTTTTCCTATTGGCTGTACAGATCACCTCATTCTCTCTCCTGGCCCATACAATATATCTCACGTAATTCTAAGTCTGAAGCTCAGTCTAAATTGTTTCAGGGATGCAGGTACCAAAAAGTAGTCTCTTAAAGAGGCCATCAGAGACCTAGCTGTATCTCCCTGCTCTGCCATCAACAGTGTCATCTTCACCCCAGGTGGCTGGAGTAGCTGTTAGGAATATGCGGTTTTTAAAAACTTACATTCGTAGAAAAAGGGGAGGGAAGAGAGAGAAGAAACCCTCTCCCCCTAAGCCCATGGCTTCTTTTTAGTCAGGCTGAGCCAAATAAAGTCATGTACTTCCCTTAGATAGATAACTGTTGCCAAGATTGCCAATCTTGTGTGGATTGGCCTGGACTAAGCAGGATCCTCTTCTACAGCGAGAGAGGGGATGAATGCCCGACCCAAGTCAGGGATCCTGGGTGGGAGGGGTGTGGATAGTAGGTCAGAAATCAGCCATGTCTACAGTGTAGGATGTAATCCCATCTGCACAGAGCTGCATACATGCGTGTTTAAGTGTGTGCAAGTAAAGAGAGCTACGGAGAAGGATGTTTACCAACATGTGCTAACAGTGATTACCTTTGATTAGTAGTTTCATCTCTTTACAATGAGCACATTTATATTTTTTAAAAAATAAAGCTATTTGCCATAAAACAGTCATTCCGTAAGTCACCACTTAGGATACACCTAGAATATTTGTCCTTTCTCAAGAGCACCAGAGAGTTGTATGGTAATCCACACAATAAACAATTATAATGGGTAATTGTTGAGATCAGGGGAAGATGGCAGATAGAAGACAGTGCTAATGTGTAGCTCCCACACGGATGGACAGAACAGCATGTGAAGACTCACACTGTGATCTTGTGCTCCAAGAACTACCACAGGAACCTACTGGGAAAACCAAAAGAATTCACAGATCCTTTGAAACAAGAGGCACACCACTGTAAATTCCGTGGAACAGTAGAAAAACTGTGAGTTCCCAAAGTGTGAGAAGGGGAAAACCTACCTCTGAACACACATCCCCACTGGAAATCTGAAAACCCAGATCATGGGAGAAGGATGTAACCTTAACTAGAGATGAAATGGGTTTAGGGAGTTGCAAGAAATATGAAAGTATGAGTAGTAGTGGGAAGTGCATTGAATGCACTCCCAGTCTCTAGCTTGAGCCCTGGGAAACCATCCCTGACTATATCTCACAGAGGCCCTCAGGGAAGGCAGCCAGTGGAACCGGGGAGGGATTGCAGGGCAAAAGAAGCTCCCAACTGAAACTGGTAGTGGTTTTGACTGGGCACAAACTGTCTTGAATGGAGCCTGGAGGATGAGTGGAGTCGGGAGGATGAGTGGGAGCTGCTGTGGATACAAGTGAGCAACTGCAGGAGTGCAGGAGCTGCTGCTGACAGAGTGGGCAGGCAGGGAGGGGTGAGGGCCTTAAGCCCTGCTTGCTTTCTCAGTAGGGTAGCTTATGGCCTGGGGCAAGGTCTGAGCAGGGGCACTGAGGGAGTGAGACTGGGCTCGCCAACTGCTTGGGAACTGGGTTTGTGGTCTCTCATTAATAGCTATCCACCACTTTGCTGGCAAACTATATAACACAGCAGAGGTGGCCAAGATCCACTCTAGAATATCATAACCCCATCGGCCTAAGAACTACTCCTTCATCCCCACAGTGGCTCCTGCAAGCCCTGTTCAAGGAGAGTCTGAGCCCAGACCCACCTAACCCTGCCCCAACTTGATGGTATTTCCCTAGCCACCCTGGTAGCCAAACACAAAACACAGAACTTTTTGGGAGCTTTATGGCCATGCCCATCACCTGAGAAACCAAAATACTTACCCTGGCCATCTTAGGGCAAGCTTAGAGCCCCCTACTACTACTGCAGCTGGTGCTTTCTTGAAAGTGCCACCTCATCGCTGGAGGCCAACTAACTCAAGCAATTATCGCAACTCATAACACAATAATGGTGATCTAAGGTAGGAGAAGACAACACCTAATTCTACTGCATGCAACATTCTGGCTAAACAGAGGTCCTGAAGATGTCCGCGTGACAACTTCACTGCTACCACAGCCAGCATTCAAGAAAGCCAGCACACTAAACCTATCTACAACCAAGGACTCTCAAAGAGTTACTTCACTTCTCTGCCACTTCTACCAGAGCAGGTGCTGGCATCCATGGTTTGGAGACCTGAAGACAGATCACATCACAGGACTCTTTGCAGACATTCCCCAGCACCAGTCCAGAGCCTGGTAGCCTCACTGGGTGGCTAGACCCAAAAGAGCAATAGCAATCACTACATCCAGCTCTCAGGAAGCCCAGGGGGAGAGCACCACATCAAGGTGTTACCTCATGGGACAAGAGAATCTGAACAGCAGGCCTTGACTTTCAGACCTCTCCACTGTGTTAGTCTATCCAATTGAGAAGGAAGAAAAGTAATTCTCGTAATATGACAAAACAGTGTTCTAGAATACCCTCAAAAGATCATACTGGCTCTCCAGCAATGGATCCAAACCAAGAAGAAATCTCTAAATTGCCAGATAAAGAATCCAGAAGGCCAATTATTAAGCTACTCAAAGAGACATTAGAGAAAGGTGAAAACCAACTTAAAGAAATTTAAAGAACATTACAGGATGTGAATGAAAATTTATCCAGAGAAATAGATATCATAAAGAAAAAACAATCACAATTTCTGGAAATGAAAGATACACCTAGAGAAACATGAAATGGGAAAGTTTCAACTATAGACTAGAACAAGTATAAAAAAGAACATCAGAGCTCAAAGACAAAGCTTTCAAATTAACTCAATCAGACAAAGACAAAGGAAAAATAATTTTGAAAAATGAACAAAGCCTCCAAGAAACTTGGGATTATATTAAACAGCCAAACCTAAAAACAAATGGTGTTCCTGAGGAAGAAGAGAACTCTAAAAGTTTTAAAAACTATTTGAGAGAATAATTGAGGAAAAATTCCCTGGCCTTGACAGAGATCTAGACATTCACACAATGGAATAAAACTGGAAACTAACACCAAAAGGCACCCCCCAAAACTATACAAATATATGGAAATTAAATAATTTGCCCTTGAATGATGTTTGGGTCAACAATGAAATCAAGATGGAAATTAAAAAATTCTTTCAGCTGAATAATGTTATTGAAACAACT
Organism: Aotus nancymaae; assembly: GCF_030222135.1. NCBI lineage: Eukaryota > Metazoa > Chordata > Mammalia > Primates > Aotidae > Aotus > Aotus nancymaae. The sequence continues at coordinate 241,313 of NW_026988603.1, forward strand.
TACCAAAATCCCTGGGATACAGCAAAAGTGGTGCTAAGAGGAAAGTTCATAGCATTAAATGCCTACATCAAGAAGTCTGAAAGAGTACAAATAGACGATCTAACATCAAACCTCAAGGAACTAGAGAGACAAGAACAAAGCAAATCCAAACTCAGCAGAAAAAAAGAAACAACAAAGATCAGAGCACAAGTAAATGAAATTAAAACAAAAAAATACAAAAATAAATGAAACAAAAAGTAGTTTCTTTAAAAAGATCAAACACAATTAATAGATCATTAGTGAGATTAACCAAGAAGAGAGAAAATCCAAATAAACTCAATTAGAAATGAAACCTATACCACAGAAATATAAAAGATCATTGAAGGCTACTATGAACACCTTTAGGCACATAAACTAGAAAATCTAAAGCAGCTGGATAAATTCCTGGAAATATACAACCCTCCCATATAAATCAGGAAAAAATAGAAACTCTGAAAAGACCAATAAGTACTAAGACTGAACAATAATTTTAAAAATTGCCAACAAAAAAAGGTCCAGGACCAGATGGATTAACAGCTGAATTCTATTAGACATTCAAAGAAGAATTGGTACCAATCTTACTGAAACTATTCCAAAAGATGGAAAAAGAGGGACTCCTCCATAAATCATTCTATGAAGCAAATATCACCCTAGTTCCACAACTGGGAAAGGACACAACAATAAAAGAAAACTACAGACCAAGATCCCTGATGAACATAGATGCAAAAATCCTGAACAAAATACTAGCTAACTGAATCTAAAAGGTAATACAACAGGATCAGATGGGTTTCATACCAGAAATGCAATGATGGTTTAATACTCACATGTCAATAAATGTGACATATCACATAAACAGCATTAAAAACAAAAACCATATAAGCATCTCAATCAATGCAGAAAAAGCGTTTGATAATGCAGCAAAATTGGTATACAAGGGACATAACCTCAAGGTAATAAAAGCCATCTCTGACAAACCCACAGCCAACATGATACTGAACAGGGAAAAGTTAAAAGCTTTCTCCCTGAGAACTGGAACAAGACAAAGATGCCCATTTTCACCATTTTTATTCAATGTAGTTCTGGAAGTTCTAGCCAGAGCAATCAGACAAGAGAAAGAAATAAAGGGCATCTAACTTAGTAAAGAGAAGTCAAACTGTTGCTATTCACTGGTGATATAATTATATGCCTAGAAAACCCTAAAGACTCGCCCAGACAGGGTGTGGTGGCTCACGCCTGTAATCGCAGCACTTTCAGAGGCCGAGGTGGGCGGATCACAAGGTCAGGAGTTCTAGACCAGCCTGGCCAACATGGTGAAATCCCATCTCTACTAACAATACAAAAATAAGCCGGGCATGGTGGTGCACACCTGTAGTCCCAGTTACTTGGAAGACTGAGGCAAGAGAATCGCTTGAAGCCAGGAGGCGGAGGTTGCAGTGAGCCGAGATCACACCACTGCACTCCAGCCTGGGTGACAGAGTGAGACTCCATCTCAAAAAAAGAAAAAAAAAGACTTACCCAAAAAGCTCATAGATCTGATAGATGAATTCAGTAAAGTTTTAGGATACAAAATCAATGTACACAAATCAGTAGCACTGCAGTACACCAACAACAAAGCTGAGAAACAAATCAAGAACTCAATCCCTTTTCCAACAGCTGCAAAAAATAAAATAAAATAAAATACGTTGAAATATACTGAACCAAGAAGGTGAAAGATCTCTTCAAGGAAAACTGCAAGACACTGCTGAAATAAATCACTGAGAATGCAAACAAATGGAAGCACATTCCATGCTCATAGATGGGTAGAATCAATACTGTGAAAATGATCATACTGCCAAGAGCAGTCTATGGATTCAATGCAATTCCCATCCAAATATCATCAGCATTTTTTATGGAGCGAGAAAAAGTAATCCTAAAATTTAAATGGAACAAAAAAAGACCCAGCATAGTCAAAGCAAGACTAAGCAAAAAGAACAAATCTGGAGGCATCACATTACTTCACTTTACACTATAAGGCTATAGTTACCAAAACAGTATGGTACTGGTATAAAAATAGGCAAGTAGACCAATGGAACAAAATAGAGAACCCAGAAATAAAACCAAGTACTTATAGTCCACTGATCTTTGACAAAGCAAACAAAAACATAAAGTGCGAAAAAGACACCCTATTCAACAAATGGTGCAGGGATAACTGGCAAGCCACATATAGAAGAGTAAACTGAATTCTCATCTCTCAACTTATACAAAAATCAACTCAAGATGGATCAAAGACTTGAATCTGGGCTGGGCATGGGGGCTCAGAACTATAGTCCCAGCACTTTTGGGGGCCAAGGTGGCCGGATCACTTGAGGTCAGGAGTTCAAGACCAGCCTGGCCAACATGGTGAAACCCTGTCTCTACTACAAATAGAAAAAATTAGCCAGGTGTGGTGGTGGGTGCCTGTAATCCTAGCTACTGAGGAGGCTGAGGCACGAGAACCTAGCAGGTGAAAGTTGCAGTGAGAGAAGACTGTGCTACTGCACTGTAGCCTGGGTGACAAAGCAAGATTCCGTTGAAAGAGAGAGAGAGAGAGAGAGATAGCGAGAGAGAGAGAGAGAGAGAGAAAGAAAGGAAGGAAGGAAGGAAGGAAGAAAAGAGGGAAGGAAGGAAGGAAAGAGGGAAGGCAGGCAGGCAGGCTTAAATCTAAAACCCCAAACTATAAAAATTCCAGAAGATAACATCAGTAAAACTCTCCTAGACATTGGTTTAGGCAAAGAGTTCATTACCTACCAAGAACCCAAAAGCAAATGCAACATAAACAAAAATAAATAGATGGGACCTAATTAAACGAAAAGGCTTCTGCACAGCAAAAGAAATAATCAGCAGAGTAAATAGACAACCCACAAAGTGGGAGAAAATATTCTTAAACTATACATCTGATAAAGGACTAATATCTAGAATCTACAAGGAACTCAAATCACCAAGAAAAAAAAAAAACATTAAAAGTGGCCAAAGGAAATGAATACACAATTCTCAAAAGAAGATATGCTAATGGCCAACAAACATATGAAAAAATGCTCATCATCACTCTCAGGAAAGTGCAAATTATAACCACAGTGAGATACCACCTACTCTTGCAAGAATGGCCATAATTTAAAAACAACAAAAAAAAATAGATGTTGGTATGGATGTGGTGGAAAGAAAACACTTTTACACTGCTGGTGGAAATATAAACTAGTACAACCACTATGGAAAACAATATGGAGATTTTTTAAAGAACTAAAAGTACAACTACCATTTGACCCAGCGATCCCACTACTGGGTATCTATCCAGAGAAAAGAAGTCGTTATACGAAAAAGATACTTGCGTACGCATGTTTATAGCAGCACAACTCACGATTGCAACAATAGGGAACCAACCTAAATGCCCATCAATCAACGAATGGATAAAGAAAATGTGGTATATATATATACACTATGGAATACTACTCAGCCATAAGAAGGAATGAAATAATGACATTCACAGCAACCTCATGGAGCTGGAAAACATTATTCTAAGTGAAGTAGCTCAGGAATGGAAAACCAAATATCATATATTCTCACTTCTAAGTGGAAGCTAAACTATGAGGACTCAAAGGCATAAGAATGATATAATGGACTTTGAGGACACTGGAGAAAGCGGGGAAGGGTGGTGAAGGATAAAAGACTACACATTGGGTACAATGTACACTGCTTGGGTAATGTGTGCACCAAAATCTCAGCTATCACCACTAAAGAAGCCATCCATGTAACAAAAACCACCAGTTCCCCCAAAACTATTGAATTTCCTCTTTTAACAAGGTAATTAGATGCCTTGTAGAAAAGGACCATTGATTACATGCTCGTAGAAATTTCGCTTTACCATTTCAGCCACCATATGCCTGCTGTGTGCCCAGAACTTGGGATTCAAAGACAAAGGTTTCCAGTTCCCTTCCTCCAACAGGTGCTTGTGGCCTGGTGGGGAGCAGACAGTGTGTGCACATAGATGAACTGAAGCACCAAGCACCAAGCTCATTCAAGTTATTGGCATGAAGAGTGTGATGAGCAGGGAGAGGAAGCCATCCTTTGGCCTGGAGAAGTTGAAGAGGGCTCTCAGGGGATGTTAGAACTGAGTGGTAACAGTCAGAGGAGAGGGGTGCAAGTGTCACACCTGGCATGCCTGCCGAGGAACTGTGACCACACGCAGTTCTCATTGCAGGCCAGCCTCCAGTGAGAACACAATTCTGGTGTTGCAATGCAGGTCGGTGTCCTGTATTCGTTTTCTATGCTGCATAACACATTGCCGCTAATTTAGGGGCTTGAAACCACATCTGTTCATTATCTCACAGTTCATATGCCAGAAGTCCAGCAAGGTATGGCTGGATTCTCTGCTCCCTGTCTCACAAGGTGAGAATAAAGGTGTCAGCAAATTGTGTTCCTTTCTGGAAAGGCCTGAGGAAGAATTAACTTTCAAGCTCATTCGAGTGGTTGGCAGAACTTAGTTCCTTATAGTTCCCTTCATCTTCAAGGCAGCAGTGCCCCATCCAGGTACACTGAGTCTTTCATAAGCTTCAAATCTCTCCTCTCCCTTCTGCCTTCATCTTTAACTTTTAAGGGCTCATCCACTGGGTAATTTCATTGGGCCAACCCAGATAATCCAGTATAACCTCCATATTGTAAAGTCGACTCATTAGAAACCTGTCCACAAGGCTCTTTTGCCTTGTAAAGTAACGGATAGTCCCAGAAGTCAGGGTGTGAGTTCTCTTGGAGGACTGTAATTCTGCCTGCCAGTCTCCCACCTGGATTTTGCCAGAAATCAGTACCTAGCACCAAGTCTTTATTTAATTTTTATTTTTAGAGAAAGGTATTGCTCTGTTGCCCAGGCTGGATTGCAGTGGTGCAATCACAGCTCATTGCAGCTTCAACCTCCTAAGCTCAAGCCATCCTTCACCTCTGCTTAGAGTAGCCAACTATAGGTGTGCCACCATGCCTGATGATTTATTATTATTATTTAAGCGATCTGGTATCGCTATGTTGCCTAGGCTGGTCTCAAACTGCTGGGCTCAAGCGATCCTCCAGCCTTGGCCTCCCAAATTGCTCGGATTACAGGCACAAGCCACTGGCCTGGCCTAGAACCAAGTCTTGACGAACTACCCAGAGGGACATCACACCTCCTGCCAGGTGACAGAGACAGTCACAGCTCCTCCAGGCCTCTCCCTTCTCTGGCAAGAGTCGGTGAAGTTGGTTGGCACAGGAGCCCAGGACTACCTCCTCTGCTTGCCAGGGCTTAACTGACAGTTGGCCCGCAAGTACTTATCATTATTATTGTTTTAACTTCATGATCAACGTTTTAAAAAATCAGGAGGGATCCCATTAAAACTGATTTCCGCTTTCTCTTGAAAATTCAGCAGCTCTGGCAACCCTGAGTTTCAGGTCGGGCTGGAACTTGGAGCGCCCCATGGGAAGAGGGGCGGGCCCGCGCCACCTCTCAGGAGGTTTCTGCCCCAAAGGGCCCCACTAGGAGCCCGCACTGTGCTCTCCTGGGGCTTCCCCTAGGACCGGGAGGAAACTAAAAGTTACTGCCGCGGCTCCTACATTACCTGATTTAATTCTCCAAACTTGGGAGGAAGGCATTCTTCTATTCTCCTGATCAGAAAGCTAAGAACTCTCCCATTGCCAGGCTACACAGTTGGTGCCATTTGCCGAGGTGACCTCTAACTCACGTGGCCGCCAGTCCAAGCTCTTCCCCGCGCGGCCCCTAGCGCGTCCCGCTCCCCCCAGCCCGCGGGATCCGCTTTCCCTGCCCTGGGTCCAGCGCGCCGCAGGGGAAGGGGCCGGAGTCGAGGAGCCCGCCCCGCCGTCGCCCGTCCTCCGCCCTCAGGCCCACCCGCCGCGGTCACGTGAAGGATCGAGCGCCGCGCGCCCAGGCCGGGCCTCCCGCCGGCCCGAGGAGGGCAGAGTCAGCCGCGGCTGCCGCCCCGACGTCCGCACATCCCCTCTCGCTGCGCAGCTGCCGCGATGCCCTGGGCTGGTCGAGCCGCAAGGGTGAGCCGCCTGCGCCCGCAGCCCCCCGAGGATCTTCCGACCCGAGAGGTAAGGAGGACTTTCAGGCTGCTCCCGGAGGGCGCTCCGACGGCAGCGCCTCCCGCCCCGCTATTGCCCTCCTGGCGCCAGGCGCCTCCGGGGCTCCCAGGGAGAAAGCGAACCCGCTAGAAGCCACATTCGGCTGCAGGGAATGAGGGCCCGTGGGCACAAGAGGGACTAGGAACCCCTCTGCTTTGGGTCTTCCTCGGTCCCCTGCGCCCCGGGAGCGGCGGCACTGGGCTGCTAATCCGGAAGGCGCACGGCCGCTGGAGCGCAGCTCGCACATTGGAGTCAGTTGGGGAGCTGTCAAGGCCAAGCGGCTAGACGGGCCACCCACTCTCCGTTGCTGAGCTGGGATCCGCGCCGGGGCTCCAGGTTGGGGGCCTTTTTCACTCAGTGAAGCGCGCACCCTTGTCTCAGAGACCAGTGCGCGCCCCGACGTAGCTCCAAAGCAACAGGAAAACAACCAAAGGTCCTGCTGCAGGGAAACGCCCGGAAAGAAGTCTGCAGGATGTGGGCCGCGGGAGTGCTGATGCAGCCCCGGCTCTTCCGATGCCTGCGGGACACAGCAGATGGTCTGCGCAGCTGCCCAGCTGCTCAGGGACAGTTTCGCTGAGACAGCCTGAGCTTCTTTGAGAGTTGGAGCTTCCAAGGGACCCTCGTTGAGTTCTTGCACTGGACAAGAACTAAGACAGTGGAGAGAAAGGCGAGAACTTCAATGGCAGGAGCCCCTGCTCTGATTCAGAAAATCTGAGTCCTGAATTACACTATGATGGGCCGGCAAAAGTCATGAAGACCGTGGGTGACAACGTCGGTCAGGCCCTGGCACAGTGACTGGCACACAGTCATGACAGCCAATCTTTAGACCCCTCAGGGTCCATGCTGTATCTCCTTTGCATTGTGCAAGTGTGTGGAAGGTGGAGAGTGTTTTGGTTCATTCTTCCTCTCAGTCTTGAACTGGCCCCCTTCGACTCTGGGCTGTGGCATTATCACCACTGCCGCTCCCCACTGGGCTCTTGAAGCCTGATGGAGAGGGTCCACAGGGCAGGCTTGTGTGTGGGGTTGAAAAGCTCTGCCAGGCAGGCGAGGTGGCTCAAGCCTGTAATCCTAGCTACTCCACAGACTGAGGAGGGAAGATTGCTTGAGGCAGGAGGTTGAGGTTGCAGTGAGCTATGATTGTGCCACTGTACTCCAGCCTGGGCAACAGAGCAAGACCTCACCTAAAAAAAAACAAAACTCTGGTGCATTGGCCTCCCTCTTTGGCTTGCTGGTCTCCCAAAGGGGCTTGACCACATCCAACAGATGCATTCTACCATGTCTTCTAAATCTCAAGGGAGCAGGTAAAGGAGAAGGAAGGGGAAGTTCCTTTGTCCATAGCTTTGGCCTTGCTCTTGCCATCTAAGATAATAGCATTGATTGTGTCATGAAATCAGAGATAGCGTCTAGATCTTCTTCCCTCCCCAGGTTCTGACCTTGGGCACTCCGTGGCCAGTATAACTGGGCTAACGTTATTTAAGAATTAGTTTGGATTCATGTAACTAGAACCTGCCTAGTCACCTGAAATGCATTAACACCCTCTCCTTCCAAGTAGTTTTTTTAGGACTCTTCTGATTGGAGTTTCCTTTTTTGGCTACTAAGATGGCAATCTACTTCTTTGGGGGAATTCACCAGCACTTTCAACTTTGAAATGAAATAACCCAGTGCTAGTGATTCTCAATTTTGCCATTGGTTAGCATTAGCTAGGGAGCTTTTAGGATTGTAACCAGTTCAGGCTCTACCCCTGAGACTCTGATGTAATTGATGTGGACATGTCCTGGGCAATAGTAACTTTCAGGCTACTTAGTGATTCAAAAGTACCACCATGGCTGAGAGTCTGTGTCTTATGCCGTTTCTTTGTGACAGTTGTATATGGTGGCCTCTTGATACTTTATGTGCTTCTTTTTTTTTTTTTGAGACAGAGTCTCACTCTGTCAGCAGGCACCAGGCTGGAGTGCAGTGGCGTGATCTCAGCTCACTGCAACCTCTGCCTCCCAGGTTCAAGCAATTCTCCTGCCTCAGCCTCCTGAGTAGCTGGGACTACAGGCGCACACCACCACGCCCAGCTAATTTTTGTTTTTTTTTAGTAGAAACGGGGTTTCACCATGTTGGCCAGGATGGTCTCTATCTCTTGACCTCGTGATCTGCCTGCCTCGGCTTCCCAAAGTGCTGGGATTACAGGCGTGAGACACCGCACCCAGCCTTTTTGAATGTTCTTATTCTTAAATCTGTTCATGCAGATCTTGCATTACCCCGTTTTGGGGTCTTAGTCCCTTGGTGCTCCTTCTTAGCAATTTGCAGAGCTGTTGCTTGCAGTAACCAGGAGGGTTTGAGAAAGTGTTCTACTCAGGTGGTCCAAGGAGCAACATAAAGCCAGTGAGCTAGCTAGGAATGATTCAGTGAGGGAGAGGAGTGGGGCTTCCGATGACCTGGATGGCATGTCCCCTCCCCCAAGAATACCAGAGCTACCCACCTCCAGTTGACCGTGGCTATCATGATTGCAAAAATGGCCAAAAAGTCTTCCCATCCCTGAATACATACTCTCTTTGCAATGTGCCTTTGCAACTTCTTATATCAAGAGGTGGGATCTGTTTCTCCAGGCCTTTAATCTGGGCTTGGCCATGAGACATGCTTTGGCCAATGGGATATTAGCAGTTGGGCTACAGGCAGCGGTGTGAAAAGCACTCGAACATTGGTGCTTGCTCTCCTGATGTCCGTGGGAAACTTTGACCACCACCTGTGGAAGAGCCCTGGTAGCCTGCTGCAGGATGCACATGGCCAAGACATGTGAGCAAGACTATTCTAGACCATCCAGCCCCTGATGACCACAGATACCAGCTAAGTTGGCCCAGACCAGGACTGCCCAGCTGACCCACAGAATTAGGGAAAATAATAAGTGTTTATTCAAGTGACCAAGAATCAGGGTGGGTAGCAAGAACTTGTTGAAATACAGTGTAGCATAGCCAAATGTTATAATCTTTTAAAGAGAAGCCAGAAGTTCAAATTTTTGTGTAAGCTCCAGTTTTTAAAAAATTTGAATGAGTAGCCAGCATTTAAAAACACTCTCTGGGCCAAACAAAACACAACTTTAGGCTGCATTTGGCCTATCCATTGTTGGTTTGCTACTTTCTTTATAGAGGGACATAAGGTTTTTATCCCAACACCTCACTGCCACTTACTCTCTCACCCTTCTCCCACAGCTGCTGTGCCCTGTCCTATCCCTGGCAGCTGTTTCTTTGTATAAAATGTCCACAATGTACGTCAAGACCCCAGCTCCTCCAGGCAGTCTTTCTGTGTGGAAATAGAAGCTGCTGGGATTGCCAGTCCTCATGGAAAAAGTGAAATTTGAAACAGGTTTCCAATGAAGGAAACTGGGAAAGCTACTCCTGGTTTTAAGTGAGCATGAGATCAGGCATGGAGGTGAGTCCATAGAGGGACAATGGACAAGTCCACCAATTTTGGCTAGAGAAGAGTGTTCCTATAGGAAAAGTGAGGGAGATTAAATTGGAGAGGAGAGGAGAGGAGAGGAGACATTTAGAAGCCCCTAAATGCTAAGCCAAGGGTTTTGCACTTGATTGGACAGAGAAATCACTTGATGCTTTGGAATGGGGGTGTCTCATGGGGAAAGCAGCACTACTTTATTGTATCAGTGTGCAGGAAGAGCTTGTAGGAGGCTGGGGGTACTGAGGGAGACAGAAGGTACAGTAGCCTTACTTATCCATGGTTTTTGGTTTTGCCTTCTGTGGTTCCAGTTCCTCTAGGTCAACTTCAGTCCAAAAATATCCAATAAAAATTTCCAGAAATAAACAATTCATAAGTTTTTAATTGTCCACTGTTCTGAGTAGCATGGTAAAGTCTCCAGATGTCTCGCTCTGTTCCGCCTGGGATGTGAATCATCACTTTGTCCCACATTTCCATGCTGTAGACACTACCTGCCTGCTAGTCACTTAGTAGCCATTGGGTTATCAGATCAAAAAGACATAGTATATACAGGGTTTGGTTACCATGCTCAGTTTCAGGAACCAACTGGGCGTCTTGGGACGTATTCTTCTCAGATAACGGGGGGACTAGTGTGTAGTGTTTTTAGTAAGGAAAGGAACATTGGAATTGGAAAGAAAAATGGAGATGTGGAAGAATTTAACTTCAAATTTATGGGAACTTCTCTTTACCTTAAGTTATAGTTAATTATGTTAATTTTCTTACCTATATAAACAAGACATATTGGTTGATTTCAAAGCACTTCTATCAACAACTTTGCATTTTGCCTAGGTTCTCGTTGAATGACTTAAAGGTATTTGGGAGCTTACAGTGGTTTATTCTGACTGCAGTTAATACTGAAGAAGGCATTTGCTGGGTACATAGAGAAGGAGCTTTCTTGCTCTCTCCACTGAGAGCCTCTGGAATCTATCTTTCCCTCCTTACTGCGTTCTTTTCACCCTTTAAGGGATTACAAGTGATTCGTCTTCCCCAGAGTTGTAGGGTGGGGTTGGGAGAGAAAACACAAAATTCTTAACAACATTTTTAAGTCTTGAGAGGAGGAAAAGAAATATCACAGCTCTGAGAAGAAGAGAAAGAAAAAAATCAAGAGAAGGCAATTATTGTCATGGTGCAATTCAAACAGAAAACAGGCAGGTGCAGTGGTTGTTACCTGTGATCTCAACACTTTGGAAGGCCAAAGTGGACAGATTGCTTGAGCCCAGGAAATTGAGACCAGCCTGGGCAATGTGGCAAAACCTGTCTCTACAAAAAAATACAGTAATTAGCTGGGCATGGTGGCACACACTCTGTAGCCCCAGGTACTCAGGAAGCTGAGGCAGGAGGATCACTTGAGTTTGGGAAGTTGAGGCTGCCAGCGAGCCATGATCACACCACTGCACTTTAGCCTGGGCAACAGAGCAAGGTCCTGCCTCAAAAATAAATAAATAAATAAATAAATAAAAAATAAGAAAGAAAGAAAAGAATAAAGAAAAATGGAAAAAATACAAGAAATAGCAGGAAAATGGCCATATTTACATCAGTGGTTTTCAGTCTGGACTGCACATTCAAATCACTTGTGAACTTTAAAAGATTAATCCTGGGTTCCACCTCCCAGAGGTTCTGATGCAATCTGAGTCTGCATGTGACTTGGACTTTGATAGGGTCTTTAAAAGCTGTTAAGGTGATTGTCATAAGCTGTGGGAATTAAGAATCACCACCCCTACAGTTACCAATGCCTCCCATAGTTGGGGTGCTGTTTTGAGGTTTGCAGCCACATTTTAGCTTCATCTGAAGAAACATCTGCTGTTTGGTCTTTGCTATTTTCATGGTAGATGTGGACAATGGTTCCCACGTAAACTTGAAAAGTATATGCAGTTTTGGAATGGGAGGTCTAACATAATCCACATTATTGGATTGGATAAAAACAGTTTGTTTTAAGGGAAAATACAAATGGCCTTAGTTCAAATAAACAAGCTGATTATAGTAAAGCCTGTCTTCTAAGAGTACCACTTTCCACGGAAAACAAACACAGGACACTTAGAAGTTGCACACAAATGGGAGGGAGGAGGAGAGGGAAGACAATTAGAACCAAAACATAAAGTAGATGAGATTTTAAAAGGCGATAGATGTCAGAAATATAATACTAGGTTAAAAATGGGAAAGCTTTGAAACGTTAGTGTAGAGGTGGAGTGGCTAATATGAAAGAATCAGCAGATTTTAAAACAGCAGTGATGAGTTCAGATGGCAGTTGGTGGGGGTGATGTGGTACTTGTCATTCAATGTCTGGGGTCTATCTCATGGAGATGACCCCCAGAGCCTGACTGGCTGAGGCATTGCTGGTGAGTGTTTTTTGCCATTCTCTACCTGGAAGGCATATGAAGGATGCATCTCAAATCCACGAGTGCTGAACTGCTTATGTTTGTGGACAAATTGCCTCACTGGGACTATAAAGATGTTCGCAGCATCATCTTTTTAAATTGGGGACAACAGTGGCCTTAAAAGATTTTGCCGTAAATATTTTTTAAAAAGCCTCAATATCGTCCGGGCACAGTGGCTCATGCCTGTAATCCCAGCACTTTGGCAGGTGGGCGGATCACGAGGTCAGGAGTTCAAGACCAGACTGGCCAACATGGTGAAACCCTGCCTCTACAAAAAAATACAAAAATCAACTGGGCATGGTGGCTCGTGCCTATAATCCCAGCTACTTGGGAGGCTGAGGTAGGAGAATTGCTTGAACTAGGACCCGGGAGGCGGAGGTTGCCGTGAGCCGAGATTGCACCACTGCACTCCAGCCTGGGCTACAGAGCAAGACTCTATCTAAAAAAAAAAACCTTCAATATCAGAATTCTCTGAGTATGATCTTTTTGAGGCTTAAGGGAATTTTCTTAACGCTGGTGTGTGTTCATTAAAAAAAAGCCAACTCTTGTTGATGTGAGGCATTTTCTACCAAAAATATGTTTCTAAGCATATCCTGGGAACTGTACTCTTTCTCAATGTTAAAGATGTTCAATGAAAAAAAATTGATATTAATAGTTTTCCTACTAGAATTTTTTTTTAAATATGTAAAAGAAAAATGTTTGGCTGGGTGCTGTGGCTCATGCCTGTAATCCTAGCACTTTGGGAGGCCAAGATGGGCAAATCACTTGAGGTTAGGAGTTCGAGACCAGACTAGCCAACAACCAAAAATACAAAAATTATCAGGGTGTGGTGGTGAGTGCCCATAATCCCAGTTACTTGGGTGGCTGAGGTAGGAGAATCGCTTGAATCCATGAGGTGGAGGTTGCAGTGGGCCAAGATTGTGCCACTGCACTCCAGCCTGGGCGACAAAGTGAAGCTTCATTTCAAAAAGAAAAAAAAAGAAATGAAAAATGTGTTATAAGTGTTAAACACATTTATATGGTACTTCTCAGATTTTAACAAGCTGCCTCTAAGAATTGCAATACCAGCTCTAAACATACCTGTTGCTCAAAAAGCAATTGACTCTTATAGCAGTTAATTCATCTATGAGATGATTGTTCCATATCAATTTTTTAATCCAACTATTTGTCTTTCTTTTTGAGCATTTTAACAGCTTTTTTAGACTATATTAGGTATACACTAAACTACATTTATTTGAAGTATGCAGCTTGATGAGTTTTAATATATAAATACCCTTGTGATAGTTAGGCCGTGATTAGAATCGTGAACATATTAATTGCCCACTAAATGTTTTCTTATGCCTATTTTTAATCTCTCTCTCTTAGTTATCTCTTTGTTTGTTTGTTTGTTTGAGATGGAGTCACTCTCTGTCACCCAGGCTGGAGTATAGTGGCACGATCTCGGCTCACTGCAACCTCCGCCCCCCATGTTCAAGCTATTCTCCTGCCTCAGCCTCCTGAGTAGCTGGATTAGAGGTGTACGCCACCATGCCCATGTAGTTTTTGTATTTTTAGTAGAGATAGGGTTGCACCATGTTGTCCAGGCTAGTCTCAAACTCCTGACCTCAAGTGATCGGCCCGCCTTGGCCTCCCAAACTGTTGGGATTACAGGCATGAGCCACCGTGCCCAGCCTGCTCCTGTCTTTCTCCCCCTGCCCACACATAACCACTGATCCGGTTTCTGTCAGTGTAGGTTAGTTTTATTTTCTAGAGTTTTATGCAGATGAAGTCATACAGTGAATACTCTTTTAGGGAGGTGGTTGGCTTCTTTCACTCCGCACAATTATTTTGAGATTCATCCATTTCGTTGCATCTATTAGTTGCTCATTCCTTTTTATTGCTGGATAGTATTCCATTGTAGAGATACCGTACATTCTGTTTATTCACTCACCTGTCCATGGACATTTTGGTGGCTTCTAGTTTTGGGCTGTTAAGCTGGATGAACATATGTATATATGTGCAGCTTTGGGATGAGGTGTCTGACATGAGCCACATACTTGCGTTGGATGTACTAGTCTTTATGTGGACATACGCTGTCTTTTCTTTTGGTAAACACTTAGGAGTAGCATGGCTGGGTCATACTTTTTAATATTTTAAGAAACTACCAAACTGTCTTCCAAAGTAAACATGCCATTTTCTGTTCCTACCAGCAATGTATGAGAGTTCCAGTTGCTCAACATCAAACTTGCAAATATAAAAGGAATTTTGTATTTTGTGTTTATATGTATATAAATGTATAACATAGTATAAATATGTAGTATATAATTTTGTGTTATGGATTTGTTTGTATGTATATGTATATATACAGTAGTGTATCACTTAACAACAGGGATAAGATCTGAGAAATAGACCATTAGGGGATTGCATCATTGTGCAAATATCATAGAATGTACTTACACCAACCTAGATGGCATTACTTACTAGACGCCTAGGCTGTAGCATATTTTTCTAGGCTACAAACCTGTACAGCATATTACTGTACTGAATACAGCAGATAACTGTAAAACAATGGTGTATTCACGTATCTCAACATAGAAAAGTTACAGTAAAAATACGGTATAAGAGGTAAAAAATGAATAGGGCACTTCCCATGAATGGAGCTTGCAGGACTGGAAGTTGCCCTGGGTGAGTCAGTGAGTGAGTGGTGAGAGCCTGTGAGGGCCTTGGACATTACTGTACACTACTGTAGATTTTAGAAACACAGCACAGTTAGACTATATTAAATTTGTACAAAATATTTTTCTTTCTTCAATAACAGATTAACCTTAGCTTACTATAAATTTTCTACTGTATAAACTTTTTGATTCTTTTGCAATAGCAGCTTAAAACACATTGCATAGCTAACAAAACATTTTCTTTCTTTATATCCTTATTCTATAGCTTTTAATATTTTTAAACTTAAAAAAATTTTAACTTTTTAAACTCTTTATTAAAAACTAAGACACAAACACATGCATTAGCCTAGGCCTACTCAGGGTCAGGAGCCTTTGTCTTCCATCTCCACATCTCATCCCACTGGAAGGTCTTCAGGGGCCGTAACACTCATGGAGCTGTCATCTCCTGGGATAACAATGTCTTCTTCTGGAATCTTCCTGAAGGACTTGCCTGAGGCTGTTTTACAGTTAACTTTTTTAATAAGTAGAAGGAGCGCACTCTAAAATAACCATAAAAAGTATACTAAATACATAAACCAGTAATATAATTATTTACTGTCATTATCAAATTTAATATATCACACATAATTGTATGTGCTAGAGTTTTATACCACTGCCATGCAGGTTTGTAGACACCAGCATCACCACAATCGTGTATTTTATTGTGCTATGATGTTATGACAACTATGAACTCATTAGATGGTAGGAATTTTTCAGCTCATTATAATCTTATGGGTCCCTTGTTTCGTATGTGGTTCACTGTTGACCAAAATGTTATGGGGCACATGACTGTATATGTATTTGAATATACATGTGTACTTAATCATATCTTAATATATGTATGTATGAATATACCATTTAGGTACAAGTATATGCTCTAGTCAATGTTTATTTTCATTTCCTCTGAGAGTCTGTATTTGAATTCAAGAAAGTGGAGAGTGTCTGGGCCCAGCCCCACTGCAGGATTCTCAGTGCTCAGGGAGACATTGGAGATGTGCAGGCAATGCTGTTCAGATGTTGACCACCTCTGGGAGAGTGGGTCTGGGGAGAGGCAAAGGGAAGCTTCTTTTATACTTGCTGCACACTTACAAAGGAAAAAGAAAAGTATCCTCTCCTGCTCTGACTTGGTCTCCCTTACTCTCTCTATGGGGAACAGGACCTTCTCCTGGCGGCTGCCTATGTTTTGGATGCCCAGTACAACAGAAATATTCCATTCGAAACATCACCTCAGGCCATCAGGTAACTGACATGTTACAACATCATGTAGAACCACCTATCCTTCAGCACTTGATACTCTTGAAGTTGAACCCAAACCAAAGGCATTGTTTACACAATTTTGAGAAGTATATAGGGCACAGCACATAGATTTGGACATAATCTAATACTTTCTTTTTGAGGCAGGGTCTTGCTTTGTTGCCTGGGCTAAAGTTTAGTGGTATGATCACAGCTCATTGCAGCTTGAACTACTGGGCGCAAGCGATCCTTCCACCACAGCCTGGGATTACATATGTGAGCCACCATACCTGGCTGAATACTTTTTTGAGTTGTAAGAGCATGGCCTGACACTTAGGGAAGCATTCAATAAACAGATTAAGATCAGATAGATGAGTAAGTGAGCAATACCCAGGATAGAAGCTAGGGTGCTCAAGGGAGGAACATGCCATTGTCTTTTCCTTTGATTGTCGTCCTCTTAGAGTTGACAAGTGAAAAGCCTTTTTCTTTTCCCTGTCCATTGTCTTCTGATGCAATCCATGTGTCTGCTGTTCTTATGGGAATTCAGCTTTTACTCTATCACCCCTATAGGTCTCAGCCTGTCTATCACTAGGGCTCAGCATCAGGGCCTCCCAAGGCAGCTGATGCCTTATCCCCATAGGTTGCCAAGCATGTTTGGGGTGCCATCCCCACTTAGGGAGAGACTAGCATGACCTCTTGCCAGATCTCTTCTGAGTCTATCATGTTAAGATGGGCTGATGTACATTTTAAAATCGGGTTAGGCCACCATGCCACATCAGAATAGTCCACTTTAACTGAGAGTTTAATCTGTGTCCATCACTGTTCAAGGTCCTCTGTGGGTATTCCCTTATTGCCATCACAACAACCCCATGGGGAAGGTATAATCTTAGCTGAGACTGTTAAGAAAATGTGCTTTGAGATATGATCATATTCCTGATTTTTCTGTGTTAGTGTTTGTAGTATGCGATCATTAAATACTGCCTCCTACTTTCTAGAATTTGAAGGAAATATGACTGAGAAATAACTTTCTTATTTTATCCACCATTAGTTCTTTAAAGAGATGTTTGGGTGCTGAGTAGCTCCTGTTCCTTGTTTATAACCACCTTTGTCTTTTTCCTCTGCAGACTTTACTATTTTTATAACCACTGGACAACACAGGTTGCCACGTATTTCTTCATTTGTGTAGACCTCGCTCTTGCCCTGTTTGAAGAGCCTGCGTTGTTTCCTCTGCCGTTCTTGGTAAGCATGCCACAGCAGATGGCTAGCCAGATTCGGTCATAGATGAGTTGGGCCTTGTGCCTCTTCCTTATTTTCTTCAAATTTCCACAAATATGAATTAGATGTTATTATCTTTCTGGGAGTTAGAGGAGTTCTGTCTACTCACCAAGCAGATGCTTCCTTCATAAGGCATTTTAAGTGCAATGGGACATTTTGGCCTTCTGTGCAAGCAGACACAAAATCAGAGATGGTTCAATGATATTTTCAAAGCCAATTTACTTACTGCTAAGCAGATGATGTTCTCATATAGTATAATATGCAATTTGTACATACCACATTTTCAACTTTTTTCATAGTCATATCATTAGAGTATTTATTGGTGCTTAGGAGCTGATCACATTTGATTTTGAGTAATGTATCAAATTCACCAGCCAATCCAGAGAGGTCTAAATAGTAGACCAATGCCTTGCCCATGTTGATTTCTGATTCGTCATTGCTCTCACCTCTGTCTTAATAGTTATCATCTGCTCCCTGCTTGCTATCTGCTGGGTGCTCTCAGTGCTTTCTCTGTATTCTCCTTAAGCCTTACAGGAACTCCATGAGATGTGCCTGCTGTTATCATACTCATTTAACAGACAAGGAAGCTGAGCCTCGAAAGGTTGTGTAACTTGTCCAAGGTCACTAGGCAACAAAGACAGAACTAGGCTTCAATCCTAAGCCTGTCTGATTTCAAAGCTTTTGCTTTTTAACAACCACACACAGACCCTTTTTTATTCTTCCTTGTTTCAGTTATCAGTTGCACGAACATATTTACAAACCACCCTAAAACTCAAACACTCGAACACTCAAAACAAGGGTCAGGAAGCCATAGACCGGGGGCCAAATTCAGCTGCTGCTTATTTTTGTACAGCCTATGAGCTAAGAATGTTGCTAAAAACGGAATGTTTGTGTCTTCCCAAAATTCGTATTTTGAAACCTAGCCCCCAGTGTGGAGGTATTTGGAGGTGATCATGGGGGTAGAGCCCATCTCATGAATGGTATTAGTCCCCTCATAGAAGATGCTTCAAGGAGCTCCCTTGCCCCTTCTGCCATATGAGAATGCCACAAAAAGATGGCTGTCTGTGAACCAGAAAGTGGGCCCTCGTCAGACACCAAATTTGCCAGTGCTTTGATCTTGGACTTCCCAGGATCCAGAACTGTGAGAAATAAATTTCTGTTGTTATAAGCCACCCAGCCTATGGTGTTCTGTTATAGCATCCTGATCAGACTAAGACAAATGGTTTTTACATTTTAAAATGACTCGGAAATAAAAGACACAGAAGAATAATATTTTGTGACACATGGAAATGATATGAAATTCAAATTTTGCTGTCTGCAAATAATGTTTTATTGGAACATAGCCACACTTATTCATTTATGTGTTGTCTCTGGCTGCTTTGGAGCTGCATCAACAGAGTTTAGTGGTTGTGACAGAGACTGTAAGACTTACAAAGCCTCACGTATTTACTTTAATGGAAAGAGTTCACTGACCCCTAGCTTTAGAGAACAACAGCTAGCTTTTATTATCTCCCATGACTCTGTGGGAGATTGGCTTGGGTGGTGGGGCTGGGGTGTAGATGTCTGGAAGCTCTTAGATCTCTGGAGCCTAGAACATCCAAGGTGGCTCTCTCACATGGCTGCCAGGCTCTGCTGGCTGTAGCTGTGGCCCCAGGTTCCCTGGCTCTCTTCTATGTGGCTGCTCCACATGGCTTAGGCTTCTCCCAGTGGGTGGCTGGGTCCAGGAAGAAGAATCCTACTGTGCTGCACCATCACACCTCTGCTTGCATCACACCTGCCGATGTCCTATTGTCCAATGCCAATCATGCCGAAACTCTGAGTCAACGTGGGAGGGCACTGCAAAGGGGGTGAAAACTGAAAGTATGGCTCACTGGGGCTGCCAAAGTGACAGCCACCAACTTTCCTGCAATAAAGATCCTCCAATTAATAATTCTCTGGATAGAAGCCGTTTATTCCAATAACTGTCAACACAAACACAAAGTCTGAAGAAGCAGAGCTGTGCATTCACAAACCCGGACAGAGTCCACTCCGGCCAAAGCAGGAGTCCCACGGAGTGGTCTTCTCAGCCATTTGCCTCTTTTCCTGAGTCCTCACTCACTGTCTGTTATTGGTCATGTATAACTTTGGGTTGTGTACCCTGCTGCTTTCAGGCCCAGAGCCAGCCCCTTCCTCCCTGTCTCTGGCTCTCACTCAAGACCTTTCCCTCTTTTTAGCTCAAGTTAAGTTGTCCTTTTCTCCACCACTTCCTATGTTCCACCCATTTCTCCCTATTGATGGGGGAACATGCCCTTGTTAGGGAGCTGTTGCTGAATCTCAACAGCCTCAGGCAAACCCTGCACTGCAGTCACCGGCTGCAAGGCTAGCAGGTGCAGGAGTCTGGAGTTGGCTCCCATAATCTACAGAGGGAGACCCATCAGGACTTCAGTCTTGACCTCAGTGGGCTCCATTCTCATCTCTAACCAGCCTCATATAGGCAGCAGGACTGCAGTGGCAGTGATGTTTACAGAAGGGCCCATTATTCCCACATCTTCGGGGAATTACCTTACTGTTAGAGAATTGGGACTTTTAGGTGTCTGGAATTTGAACATGGGGAATCTGAGAGCATAGACGATGCCTGCCTCTGACCTCTCCATTTTCTGGGGAAATATGTTCTTGGTCCTCAGCTTACTGGTGCAGCTTCTTCCAGGGATCCCTGCCAGTGTGGGTCATGGAAATTGCAACTCAGTGGCAGGTTTCCTTTTTGGAGAAAGAAACAATTCTAACTGACAGAAAATTTTGCTGCAATTTTCAGTAAAATTAAGGGACATGGCAAATTCTCAGAGG
Organism: Aotus nancymaae; assembly: GCF_030222135.1. NCBI lineage: Eukaryota > Metazoa > Chordata > Mammalia > Primates > Aotidae > Aotus > Aotus nancymaae. The sequence continues at coordinate 261,324 of NW_026988603.1, forward strand.
GTGCCAAGCAGGAAAGGTAGGGTAGTGGCCGGGGCTGGGGGTTGTACGAGATAACTAAAGCTGAGCCTCCCCATGGCAAGTTCTCCTGCTCAGCCTCTGTTTTCTCCTGGCAGGCCACCTCAATAGCAGAAATACTCTGCCTGACTGCATTCTTTGGGAGACTGATACATTTTGCAAAAATCACTCCTCAAATGATTTTCTGGAAGGATACAAAAAACATCTGCATCATGGTAACCATAGTGGTGAGTGTTCATTGTAGTACCTATAAGAGTTTATGACTAGAGGCAGGAGCCATGAAGAAAAAAGACTCAATAGATTTGCCTTTGATAAAGCAACACTTCCATTCAGTGAACACCATAAGCACAACTGCAAGCAAACCACTAACTGAAGAACAAATATGGCAAAATGTGGCAGTGCAGACATTTCAACATATCAAGAGCACTTCTAATTAAAGGGAAAAAAAGATATCCCAGTAGGTAATTTTGCTGAAGATAAGTGAAAGCAACTCATGAAGAAAACACACGTAAAATGACTGCTAGAAAAGATGTTTTACTTCACTAATTAAAAATCGTAGAATAAAACAATAAAATACCATGTGTTGGCCTATAAATCAATGTTAGCAAGATTGAAAACAAGCCTTTTTTTGGAATTTCAATTTTCATTTTAGATTCAGGTGGTACATGGACAGATTTGTTATACAGGTATATTTTGTGATGGTGAGATTAGGGTACGATTGATCCCATCACCCAGGTAGTGAGCATAGAACCCAGCAGGTAGTTTTTCAACCTTTTTCCTCCCTCTGCCCCCTCACCCCTCGAGGAGTCCCCAGTGTCTACTGTTGCCATTTTTGTGTTCATGAGTACCCAGTGTTTAGCTCCCACTTATAAGTGACAATATGCAGTATCTGGTTTTCTGTTCCATTATTAATTCACTTAGGATGATGGCCTCTGGCTGTATCCATATTACTGCAAAGGACATAATTTCATTCTTTTTAAATGACTACATAGTATTCCATGCTGTATATGTACCACATTTTCTTTGCCCAACCTACCCCTGATGAGCACCTAGGTTGATTCCATGTCTTTGCCATGAAACAAATGTTCTTACAGCCTACTGGAGAGAGGAATAAAGCTATATTTCTGGAAGGCTGTTTGGCAGTTCCTTTCAAAAGCCTTGAAGGTGAATATACTTGCACCCTTGACTTCCATTCCTTATCTGTAGGTAAGAAAGATGCATTCTGAGATTTAGCCAGAAAATTGGTGGTGACTGACTGCTTATATTGACAAATTGGAAACAACCTTATTTCCTAACAAAATACACAAGAAATATGTTGTAAGTAGAATGTGATATATTCATGCAGCCTCCTGGGCTCTCCTCTCACTCCTTTGCCCTGTCTGTTATTTGAAAGGCCCTGGGAATGAGACCTGCCTTTTTAGCCTGGCCTGCAAAGCCACCTTCCATGGGTCCTTGTCACTTTCTGCTGCTTCCCTCTGCCCCTACTCCCAGGATTCTCTGCTTCCCAAACATGCCAGCCTAGTATTTCCTCAACAGTCATTTTATTGTATTTTCTTGTCTAGCTCTTGACCTTCCTGATGTTTTTTTCTTTTTAAAGCTCTGCTGTGCTGTAGGTTACATCAAAGAGTGCCTCGTCCATGAAGCCCCTCACATATCGTAACCCTTGGTGATCCACCCGTCCCCACTCCCCTGGGACAGCCACACTGGTTCCCTCCAGTGCAGTGGTTGTGAACCAGCCTCATTTCTTGGCTGTCTCCCCACCTCATGCAGAGTGCCCTTTGAGGGGAAGGAGTTCACCAGATGCTCTGTCCTTACCACCAAAGGGGCTGAATTCACATTTTTGGATAATGGTAGATTGTTCTTTTTTACTTATATTTTTCTAAAATACACTAGGTTCTTCTTTTGACCGTCTTCACATTAATCTCTTGCCCATAAACCTGACGTTAATGAAGATTAATAAGGGGTTTCTATAGTCTAGATATCCTCATCTCTGTTACTAGGCTATACTTCCTTTCTTTCACATGTCAAATTGAAGAAAAGGTCAATAGGGTGTAATGGGGAAGGATCTCGTAGTGTGATTAATAACAAGGACTCAGCCCTCAGACTGCCTGGGTTCCAGTCCCAGCTCTGCCCTCGGCTAGCTGTGTGACCAGGAGCTATGTGCTTACCCTATTTGTGCCTCAAGCTCCTCCTCCTCCAGGAATAGTGCCCACCTAATCGGTGTGGTGAGTCTAAAATAAAACAATCTACAAGAGGTGCTTGTTATACTACATGGAACATGGTAAAATGTCAAACATCAGCTATTATTAATATCATATTACAAAAGTAGAACTATGCTGTCTATGAAACTTGCTTTTTCACATAACATTGTGCCTCTCCTGGGTCGGTACACATGCGTCCACTGTCCTTGGACAGTGTAGTACTGACATCTCTGTCCTGTGTCTCTCATAGCTGACCTTGATCGATCTGATTATCTATGGGTCACTGGAATCTATTAACGTCCGCAGCATCAGATGGTCAAGGGCTTTAAGACCAGTCTTCCTCATTAACTTCCCTGAAAGTTGTCAGGTAAGCATATGATTTAGGATACGTGACGGTTTGTTTTTGCAGAAAGTTAGCTGGTTTCTTGTAAATAAAATAACATTTTGTCTCCATAGATCCGAAGGGCTTTCCGAAGCCTCCGGAACACTCTGCCTGATATCCTCTACGTCTTCCTCTTGTTCATGTTCAGTGTGTTGATGTTCTCCCTGATGGCTTTGAGGCTTTTTGGGGATCGGTGAGCACACTTTTCTGGAAGTTTCTGCCTGGGAATTCTCCCATATTTAGGTTGAGTCTGTTGGTGGCACAATCTGTCACCAAACATAATCTTCCATGTTCAAACACTGCAGAGTGCTCTTGCAAGGGGAAAAGTGTATCAGAAACCACAGCTTAATTTATGTGTGTGGTTTTTACTTTGTGTTTTTGGTTCCTCTTTAGGGGTCTGAAAACAGCAGAGGGATCGCCTTACTTTGAAAACATTCTGGAGATAGCATTTGAGCTCTACGTGCTGGTCACTACAGCGAACAGCCCTGACATCATGTACGTGCATCCTCGATCCATGATCATGAGCATCTGTTTCCAAAACAGAATTCACATGATTCAAAGCTGCTGTCTCCTGACTCTAGCAGGGCTGAGAGAGAAGAAAGAGCGATTTTTCTGTTTAGTCCTATTCACTGTACATGTTTTGAAGAATATAAAATTTTACACCACTAATATCCTATCCTCTCTACTTAAAACTAAATTTAAATGAATTCTTTCAAAATAGGAAGGAACAGGAGACGTATCTTGAGATACAGTTCTTAATATTTGAGCCCATGTTCTGTTCTGGGATCCTCTTTAAGTCTTGAGTTTAAAGACTTGAGCCATCTTTGTAAAGGATTCATGGCTGGTTCTCCTAAGCATTGACGCAGTGTTTTGGCTACATCAAACAGGAAATAAATGTAAACATCAGTAATTGCTGCCTTCCTTGCAAAATGCTAATTCTCCACACATGTGAAAGTTACTTAGGAGAAGAACTTCATGGTTTTTTCTAATGTCTTCTTGTTACGGATTTACCTCATGCGTATGGGTAAAGTTATTAAGGGGTGCTGCATAGAGTAGCTAGCTCTCTAACTCTAGAGAGTGGGCAACTCTCTAGTGAGAGAGCCTCACTGCAAATGTCAGGCCACGTCTGCTCCCATAGCGACCTCAGAGAGGCAGAGTTTCTGTCGTCTTCTGATGCATAGTATCATCAGTTCAACTGTTCTTAGTTTTTCCTCATGCTTAGGCCTGGCCCTGGCCCCTCTTATGTTCTCTCGCATCTTTCCTCAGACCCCTGGCTGACAGCCTAGCCAGAACCTTGTCATGACCCCTCCTGTAGGAAATCCAGTTCCATTAAAGGTAGAGTGAGCACCTGTCACAACTTGCCCTGCCCCGATTATCACTGGGCATCTTTGCTGTATTGTCCCTGGGTGGTTAGAATATGATCTGGCCCCCAGCCAAGGCAGTTGGGTGTCCCACAGAGCCCTGACTTTGCACTGCACAGCCCTCTTCCCAGCCACACTTCTGATTCTCTTTTTAATTCCTAGCAAGTCACTGTCCTTTCTAGGCTACAATTTTCTCATTGTGAAAGGAGAAAACCAAATTGGGAGATCATTAAGGTCCTACCACTGTGAAAACTGGTGCCTCTGTAAGGTGCTAGGAATTTCAGAAAGGCAGGTGTGAAGCAAGCTGTTCAGCATTAGGGATGGTGATGGCTCTGCGGCCCCCATCGCACCCTATAGGGGAGAGAGAGTGTTAGAGGGGCTTTCTGGTTCCTCGTGCACATGGACTGTGTATGTGGGATCTTGCCTAAGGTCAGCCTTATATGCATTGTGGAACTAGGGTATGGAAAACCATGAAACACGATTCTTTTCTTCTAGGATGCCTGCCTATGACTTCAATTGGTGGTATTCTTTGTACTTTATAATCTACATTATCATCAATACCTACATTTTCATGTCTGTCTTTCTGGCCGTGGTGTACAACAATTACAGGAAGCACTTAAAGGTAACAGGCGTGAGCTGAGGGCTGGGGTGGGGTGTGTGGGGTGCGGGTGGGTGCAGTGACTGGGAGGCCAGTGAATGCATTTGTTAAATATTTGAGAGTGTCTTTGATCTGTTTACTTTGATGGACCCAAAAACCTGATGCCTTGCTTCCTTCTTCTGAGTGGGGCGGCTCTTCCATCTTCTTGATGGTTGTGACAGTGTGTCTCGGGAGATCCACAGGACAGAGGACCTGGCCTGGGCACTGGCCCCTTCATGGGGAATGTTGGGTGCTACTTTGCTCCTTGCTCTTAATGCATCAAATAGCTCATGGCTGCTAGATACAATCTGAGTGGGATTCGGGATGAGGATATTCTCTAAGCTTCCAGCTCCTTTCTCCCTTCAAACAGAAGAAACTTCTTAAAGCCACAGTTCCTGCCCTGGTTCCTGCCTGCTTAACTGATGTCTGGAAAATTCCTGGAAACATTGAGTGGGTGCTTGGGGTAGAAGGAGGTTTGATTTGCACCCAGGAATCCTCCCAGGACACCTCAGCCATCTCATCCACCCTCTGTCTACTGCCACTCACCAGCACAGACCTTTGGGTGTCTGTTTCCTTTACTGTAAAACTCATTGCAAAGAGAAGTCTTCCTTCTGAGGATGATTTTCCCTAAGGAAAGACAAACCTTAGGGCTTTTGGCCTTCTGGTTCTGTTTTGAATGTTTCCTTGCTAATGGAGTTTCCACTTGGGGTCAAGCAAGAAGTCAGGCAAACTTCAATGCAGTTCAAGAGAAGGGGATGGTGGGGCAAGTCTGAGATTGGGTCAGTCTGGCCTTTGAAGGTGTCTGGCTCTATCCAGGTCCCAAGGAGTCTCTGTGCAGAAGGAACCTCAGCTCCTCCTCACCCCAAAGCCAGGCCTCCTCTGACCTCTTCCTCTCTCTGGCAGGAGAGGCCATTCCAGAGAGTCTGGTGCGCCTCTTCTCTCCTTCACTGGGAACACAACTGTTACTATGCCCCTCCCAAACCCAAGGAACACCCCTTGGAAATTTTTTGCAACTTGCCTCAGTCAGCAAATATATTTTAGACATGCTGCATGCACCAGACACCATGCAAGGTCCTGAGGAACCACAATGATGGTGAGGACCCAGCCCTTCCCTTTAGGAATTTACAGTCTATCTATGTCAGCAGTGAAGCCATGATAGTGGGCAAGAGACTAACAGGGGCAGTGGAGATGGGCATGGTAGCTGGACAGCCCTGAGGAGGGCTGCAGAGCCTCCCCCCTTCCACAGGATTCCCCGTGGCCAGGCCAGATGGCAGCTCCAGGCAGGCTCTTCCGGCCCCAAACCACATCTGGCCTAGTTTCACTTCCCTGAATTTTCTCCTTTTCATCCTCTTTCTCGATGGACTGCATGGTGTATCTCTCTTTACCTTCTAGCTGGGTTTCTCTCTCTCTCCTCTCAACAGCACATCCGATTTCCTTCCTTTCTGGAATCTCCCCTCCTTCTGGGCAGGGTGGAGCTGGGAACTGGCTGCCTCCTGCCACTCTATTTCTCACTGTGCAGACTTTCCTTCCCGGGATCCCTCATTTCAGCTTGGTAAGATGAGTTCTGTCGATGCAGAGTGGGGTTAGCTAAATACTCCTGAAGCCGGGAGGTGTCATTTACCTTGGTATCAGCCCACCTATCAGTGACGTCTCTTCAGCTTTTTGAATACCTTAAGATATTGGAGTAAGAAAGTGATGCCCTCTTGAATCTTTCTCTTAAAAACACACAATTCTGTTTTTTTAAGAATGAAATTTGCAAACTGGCATACCTGAAACGTCACAAAATGATAGCAGCTTTCAACATTCTGAAAGTCAAGGTGGGCACTGAGTTTGTGGTCGAGGAGGCTCAGTGGAGGCGGCTGGCACAGGTGGTGGCACCAGACATGAGCAGCGCCCACCTGGAGCTTCTCCTGAGGATCTCTGACGAGGGACAGAAGGGGCATGTGGGTAAGAAGCCTTCGCCTCTGACTGTCCTCTTCCCTATGTGCTCTGAAACTGGGCTTCACAAAATGATGGGTAAAGCAATAGCATGTTTTAAAATGTATTTAGCTTAGCACATAAAAATATGCACCTGTGGCAAGAATGCCATGGAGTTAGCAACCTCAGGCTGTGCTCTGACTGCCCTGTCCTAGTGTACATGGCCACAAGCAGGTGTCAGCAGGCCATGCCATCCCAGAGCCCTTACCTGGTGACACGGTCCTTCCAGTTCTGCAGTTCTGCTTTAGGGAAGTATTCTGAAATATGGAAAAGAGATACATACATAGATGTTCAGTTTGCATTTTGCATTTGAAAGTGAAAAGTTGAAGATGGCGTACATGTTCATGGTTGATAGCCATTATTAAGATGCTTCGTATTGGTGGCGTGCTTGTCATGTGTGAGGCATTGTGACAGTTGTTCTCCATGCATTGTGCTTGTGTAATCTTCCCCCAAGCACACTGAAGTGTTTTTGTTATCTTCATTTGTCAATATGGAAACACACTCAAAGAGGTTCAATCATTTGTCCAAGGCCACACAGCTGCAAAGTGACAGAGGCCATCTGGCTCCAAGACTTGTGCTTTTTATCCTTGTGCTCGACTGCTCCAAATTGTGACGGTCATTTAATAGGAAAATTTGATAGCATTAAAAATGACCATGAAGATGAGGTAGCAATGCAGGAAAGGTGAGGTGTTAATATGCCCCAACTGCAGAGCACTCCCATTTCACCAGTTTTAAGAAAGTCGAGATCGGAACACACTCAAATGGAGTGGCGGGTTTGATAGGATGGCGAGATTATAAGCAACTGTTCACTTAAGGGAGACAAGGACTCTCAAACTAGTCCCACGGAGTTGTTGGCCTTATTACATCTCCATGCATGTGTGTGAAGATGGCAAAGGTTCTCTGGGACTTACTTGAATCTGGCGTTCAGAAGAAAAGAGACATGCACAGCAAGACACTATAACATGGGCGGTGCCAGCATCTTCCAGTAAGAGCTTTGGATCTAGGATGGAAGAAGGCCTTTTTAAAAAATATATTTTTAAATTATTTTAAAATATTGTTTGTGGATACATACTAGGTGTATATATTTACAGGGTACATAAGATGTTTTGATACAGGCATGCAACGTGAAATAAGTGCATCATGGAGGATGGGGTACCCATCCCCTCAAGCATTTATCCTTTGAGTTACAAACAATCCAATTACATTCTTTAAGTTATTTTAAAATATAAAATTAAGTTATTATTGACTACAGTCACTCTGTTGAGCTATCAAATAGTAGGTCTTAGTCATTCTCTCTATTCTCTTTGTACCCATGGAAGAAGGTCTTTGCAGGAGCCCAAGCAGCGTCTCCTCAGCCACATGGTTCAATGTTGCAGTGCAGAGTGTCTGCTCAGATGGTCAGCCTTCTCAGACCCTGAGCAGATTCCTTTGTGCCACCCGCTGCTAGGGACAGGCAGTGACTCCTGCTAGGGACAGCTGCCATGGAGTGTGTGATTGCTCTGCTGATGGCGGGGAAGGGAGAGGAAGGGTGCCTCATCAGACAACCCTGGAGCACAGCACTTTTCAAACTGTATGCTGAAGCTTTTCCATTTCCAATCTGTCATTGACAGAGACTTTAATAAAACACAATAAGTCAGTAACACATACAAGTCTCGGGTTTTCATGATTAGATCCAGCAGGCATGAAATTTTCCTGTCGATTGCTCTACAAGGTCCTAAATTTTAGTACTTATGTTACGGAGTCTGGGGAGCACTAGGATTGACCAGTACCATTTCAGCAGTGACCCTTTGAGGAGTGCTTGCTCTAGGACATCAGAGAAGGCAGGTGCCCCCTGAGACACACAACTCCCCATGACGATTACCATGACCTCCAGTTGCTAGTTCATGATTGGAGTCATCAAGGTAGCCGGGTCCTCAGCCCTTAGCCCTGCTTAGTTTTGTTACCTGAGTTGTGGTCCTATTTGTAAATTAAATGAGAACAAAATTCATCTAGTTTGAATAAAGGAATCTACCAGAGTCATAGATTTTATTGAAGCTCCATAAATGTGGTAAGAAAAAAGTTCAGTGAGACGATGGTTTAACCCATTTCTCTAGTACCTTACCTTCTAAAAAATAGCAGTGTCCATTTAAATATTATTACCAGGCAAACATGTTTTTAAGAAAGACAGGCTGGGTGTGGTGGCTCACGCCTGTAATCTTAGGACTTTGAGAGACCTAGGTAGGAGGATCACCTGAGCCCAGGAGATCGAGACCAGTCTGGGCAACATGGTCTATCTCTACAAAAAATACGAAACTGCTGGGCGTGGTGTCACGAACCTCTAATCTCAGCTACTCAGGAGGCTGTGATGGGGGAATCGATTGAGCCCAAGGGGTCAGCCTGGTGACAGAGGAAGATTCTATCTGAAAGAAAAAAGAAAAAAAAGAAAGAGAAAAACAGCCAGTCAGATTGGTTGGCTTTGGTAAATCCTAGATTATATTTCACAGAACATAGTGATTCCTGCTGTCTGGAATGCCCCAAGAGATTTCTTTGCTCAAGTAACACTTGCAAAGATCAGCCTTAGTAACAGAAAGCCAAACGGGAAAACAGAATTGTATACTTCACAATGGTCTCAACACTGTGCAGACATTTGTGAACATTCCCACTTTTCCCCTTGATCAGCAGTTGCAAGGACTTGTAGTCACCAAAGTACCGATAGTTCACCAACCCTGAAATTCTGATAGTACTGAAAGTGTTAAATCTAGTGTTAACTGAGAAATATAAAACTTACAAGTACAGAAAGAAAAGGACTGAATAGAACTATTAACAAAGAGAATATGAGGCAGATAATGTGGTATTTACAACAAGGGTTGGCAGATTATGGTCCACAGGCCCAATATGGTCTACTGCTCATTTTTAAATTGAGTTTTATTGGAATAGACCCATGCTTGTTCCTTTGCATATAGTCTCTGGCTGCTTTCATGTATAATGGCAGAGTTGAGCAGTTGTGACAGAGACTCTGTGGCCTGCGAAGCTTAAAACATTTACTCTCGGGCCCTTTATAGAAAGAGTTACAAAGCAAAGTTGCAGATGGGTACAAATTCTTTCTTAACACAAAATTACTATGGTTTTGAATTTCTTTCATCTTTCTTGCTCTACTGAATCTTCTGGATTAAAAGAGGTGACTCCAGTGACGTCGGTGGGTTCCCCCTTGTTGATTGAGGTTGTTTAGTGGTGAGGGTTTGGGCTGGATTCCTCGTCAGTGACCTCGCCAGTTCACCCTGAATCCTAGTTATGGTTGTCATCTCAGCATCTCCATAAGCTCTGATGGTGGAGCTTCAGGTAGCCCAGGTCCCTGGATCCAGGTTATGCACTTCATCTAATTCCCCGAGGCTACACTTCTCCCTGAATGGGCTTTAAATATCTTTGGTCGTTAAGTGTGTGGTTCAGAAGCCCTTGCAAGTAGCTCAGCCTAGGAAGTAGGTAAATACTCTAAAGATCTGGAAACTTGACAGATGCTAAGATACCTAAGGATGTTTTTCATCCAACTTGATGGATGCATGTGCTTTCATGTTCTTAGCACTATATGGCATTGAGGGAAACAGCAACATGAGTGTTTAATGTGTGCCATCTATGGAACGATGATTCTTTTTACTTCTGAAAACTGAGGTGGAGACCTGGGTATCTGCCAGGCATGCTCCAATTTCTAGGTTTTTAAAACTCTTGCCCCAGTCTTTCACTGTGCTCTCGGCTACACCTGATTTGCACTTGCAATTTATTTCAGCAACTTCCTTCAGAGGTTCCAAAGCATTCAACTTAGTTTTCGAAGAAGCAGAAACACTCTGCACATACTGATTTCATCCACTGAAGTACTATTTAAGCTGTACATAATTACCAGAAGTTCATGCATAAACAGCTGGGAAGCAGCCCAGTGACCCTACTAGTGAGAGAGAGGTACATGGGGTAGTCGAGCATAGCCTTTTGGCCCCGGGCATTCAGCAGGTGTGGTGAGAGCATCAGTTCATCAGTCGGCTGGGTCTAAGTCAGTCAAGAAAGCAACCATTGTGCTTTGGCCTGGGGTGGTGAGTGAGCTCACCTTGGAAGCTATGGGTTTCAGTGAATCCCTGAGAAGAGGGCAGGGAGGGAGGGTGTGCAGAATAGAAGGGAGGGGCTCAAATTCAAGGGATCGCACATACTTTGGAAACTACATGGAGAGAAAGGGAAAGTGGAGTTGAGGGCTAGAATGGTAGGTCAGGGCAGACACTGAAAGCAGTGATGGTCCATGGGAAGAGAAATGCAGAGTGGAAGGCAGGGTGTGAGGTGTGGCTTCTGCAAATGAGCACAGTCACTTTCGGCTACTTGGGATTGGCAGAGGGGTCTGAGGAAGGGCAGGCAGGAGGACCGGGGGATTGCAGACTGGCAGTGCCGCTCACTGGCTCTGCCTCTCTCCATGTCTCTGCCTCTTGCCGGCTCCTTGGCCTTGAGCCTTCACCCTTTAGGGCTTCAGATCTTTACCTGTGAAATGTGGATCCAAGAGTCTGTGCTGACTTGGCTCTACCCTTTGGACCTTCATGTTACAGAGGCCATGGATATTGGGGTCATTTTTCCATTACAGACAAAACGAACTTTCTACGACTGGCTGACCTCCTCAACATTCAGGTGGTCACCATCAACATCAAGAGACATCCGCTGGAAGCCTGGGTGCCGCGAGTGTACCAGTCATCTGCAAGCCTCTTGGTCCAGAATATGGTTCGGCACAGGCAAGTGAGATGGGGGCAGTTTTCTCTCAAGCTGCTTTAAAAACAGAGGAATCTGCTATGCCAATTCTACAGAATGTACTTTCTTTGAATTTAATGTTTCACAAAAGTGTGTGGTTCAGAAGCCCTTGCATATAGCTCAGCCTAGGAAGTAGGTGAATACTCCTTTTAGCTGACCATATCTTCTCTTTGTCAAAGCCCTACATGGAGAGGCTCTCTTCTGTCAATCCCACTGTTGAACTCCAACATTGATCTATCAATGTGCTTCACATGGTGGAGGTTGGCTTGTCCATGTGCAGCCTGAAGTGTTTGGCTCTGGAGTAGAGGCATCACAGAAAACACTGGGCTAGTCCCTCCTCAGTCTTCCCAGAGGCACGCCCAGCTTACCCAGCATTCCCTGAGCCACTGCTCTGCTGGCCTTGGAGGTGAAAAGCTGAGTTGAGCCCAGCTGTCATACGTTTTTCACCCATTTTCCCTCTGAACTTGGTGAGGAAGATGAACATGCCAGTCTCCCGGAAGGCCTGTGTATGTTAAGGATAAAGAGGTTTTCAGAAGCTTTCTTAGTTAAGGATGTTAAGTTTCCAGGGGCGAGTAGTAGGGGTGTGACGATCCTGCACTGAACCCTAAACCTCCTCCCTGTTGCCTGATTCTGCCTAAGCTTTCATCGGATCCAGATGCTCTGTTCCCAAAAGGATACCTTGGAAAACCATGGCTTTATTGTCTCACCTCACTCTGTCTTCATTTTCTTCTTGGAGAGAAGGCCTGCATCAGGGGCAGCAGGAGGCGGGTGCATGTGAGGGCCCAGCCCCACTGGAAACTTCCATAGATGAGGAGTGTGTGTGGTGCCAGGAAACAGAATAGCCCCCATGAACAGCCTCATGTTCCTCTCACTGAAATGCGGCATGACGTGATCTCTCTCTTCTTGTTCTTTTGTTTTTTTTTCTCATGCCAGGATTTTTGTCTGGGTTTTTGATGTCATCATTCTAATAAATGCCATATTCATTGCTCTGGATGAGAAAAACCCCCTCATTTCCTATGCAGAATGGCTTTTCCTGTCTCTCTACATCATTGAGATCCTCCTGAAGCTGTACACATATGAGCCCAGAGCCTATTTTGAAAGGAAGCAGTTCTGGAACTGGTGAGATTGTGTTCTGGGGAGGGGAGAGGTGGCGTGGGGGTGAAAGGGAATTTCCTGCCACATTTTTGGAAATATGGCTGCCCTTCGCCAAGCTCCATCTGCCCAGTTTGGAGGCATCTTATAAGATCCTGAACCTCTGGTTCAGTAAAAACTGTTATTCGTGAGGTCAGTTTTAACTGGCTTTAGCTAAAATTAGAATCATAGATCATGGCATCTTGAATTTGGAAAGGATCTTTTAAAAAAAGGAAAGTTAGGGAAAATATGCACATACACACCATGGAATACTATGCAGCCATAAAAAACTATGAGTTCGTGTCCTTTGTAGGGACATGGATGAACCTGGAAACCATCATTCTCAGCAAACTGACACAAGAACAGAAAACCAAACGCCACATGTTCTCACTCATAGGTGGGTGTTGAACAATGAGAACACATAGACACAGGGAGGGAAGCATCACACACTGAGGTCTGTGGGGGAGAACTAGGGGAAGGACAGCAGAGGGTGTGGTATTGCAGAGGGGTAACATGGAGAGAAATGCCAGATATAGGTGATAGGGAGGAAGGCAGCAAAGCACATTGCCACGCATGTACTTATGCAACAATCCTGCATGTTCTTCACATGTACCCCAGAACCTAAAAAGCAATAAAATAAAATTAAAAAAAGAAAAAAGCAAAACGTCCTCTTCTACTCTTTCACAGTATTTATGACACCAAATGTGTGCATTTTCTTCCTCACACACACCAATTGCCCAACTCTATGGACACCAAGTGTGTCCTACAAGTTAATCCAATTCCGACACTACCTATCTGGAGTTGCTGTCAGATCCCATAGGTTGAGGCTCAGGCCCACAGGCCACCTGCACTTCAGAGGCCAGGCACAAGCCAGCACTTCTGACTGAACAGCTGTAAATCCGAGGTTCCCATTGTCTTCTTCTTGGGTTTGATAATTTGCTAAACAGCTCACAAAATTCAGGAACACAGTTTGCTTACTGGATTTCTGGTTTATTGCAAAAGGATACAACTCAGGCATAGCTAATAGAAGAGATTACAGGGGCAAGGTATGGGGGAGGGATGCGGATCTTCCATGCCCTCTCCCTGCACACCACCTTCTCAGCACCTCCACGTGTTCACCAACCCAGAAGTTCTCCCAACACCATCCTTGGGGGTTTTTATAGAGGTTTCATAATGTATGCATGATTGATTCTATCTCTGGCCATTGACAATCACCTCAACCTTCAGTTCCTCCCCTTCCATAAAGATTGGGAGTTGGGGAAGGGATGGAGCTGAAAGTCCTAACTGTCTAATCACATGGTAGTTCCCCTGGCAACAAACCCCACCCCTAAGGGCTTTCCAAAGGTACTTCATTAATCTAAACTCAGGTGGAGCTGAAAGGTGCTTGTTATGAATTACAAGATTCTCCTTTCACCTTTATGACTTTTTTATGTCTTTTGAGAAAGGGTCTTACTGGGTCACCCAGGCTGGAGTGTAGTGGTGTGATCTCAGCTCACTGCAGCCTCGACCTCCCAGGCTCGAGCACTCCTCCCACCTTGGCCTCCCGAGTAGCTGGAACCACAGGCACATGCCACCATGCCTGGCTAATTTTTCTATTTTTTGTAGAGACAGGTTTCACCGTGTTGCCCAGGGTGGTCTTGAACTCTTCAACTCAAGTGATCCTCCCACCTCATCCTCCTAAAGTGCTGGGATTACAGGCATGAGCCACTGCACCCAGCCTACTTTTTTTTAAAATTTCAACTTTTATTTTAGATACTGGGGTACATGTGCAGGTTTGTTACATGGGTATAGTGCACTCAGGTAGTGAGCATGGTACCCAATAGGTAGTTTTTCAACCCACACCCTGCTCCGTGGTTGTCCATGGAGTCTGTTGCTCCCATGTTTATGTCCATGTGTGCTCAATGTTTAGCTCCCACTTGTAAGTAAGAACATGCAGTATTTAGCTATCTATTCCTGTATTAGTTCACTCAGGATTATGGCCTCCAGCTCCATCCATGTTGCTGCAAAGGACATGATTTCATCCTTCTTTATGACTGCATAAAAGTTGATGGTATACTCTTATGACTTGGAAAATTACAAGGATTTTCAAGCTCTGACCAGGAATTAAGTATACTGGTGAAGACTAAATATATATTTCTTATTATTACAATCTTGGAACATCACGCCCAACAAGGCAGTTCCTTCCATTGCTCCCTTGGCCCACTTACAATGAGCACTGTTAGTAAGCTCTTCTCTGGGTGGGGGATGTATTTCCCTGTGGGCTATTTCTTTCCCAGACTGCCTACCCCCAGTCTGGAACCATCTTGCACATGCTGCAAATTGCCTGACTGTGTGTCAGGCCCTGTGGGACACAGAGACACAAATGCAGGCCTGACACTACTCTAAGGGCCAGGAAACTATTATGGTGTGCATATGGCCAAAGGGGAATGGGTTAATATTGTCTAATATTTTGTTGTCCTTTGGCACAGTTGTTAGACAGAAGAGTAACAAGGTGATGAATTTCCTTTTCAATTAAAAAGTTACAATGTGTTTGGTAAAATTAATGCCAAGAAAGATTGTACTGTGTATTCTGAAAATGTGTCAAAGTATTCTCACAGATTAGACTATTTTGGAAGACGATTACTATGATATGAATTAGCTGATTTCCACAGATGCCCATGGGTGGTTCTGGAGCAGTCAAGGGATGCTTGTTAGGTTCCTCAAACAGTGTTTCTTGCTTCATATCCACCATCCTAAAAATGATGGAAATCAGTTTCATGGCTGAATCATTGCATTGCATACGATACCGGATTGGAGGTTTTCTCAGAATTCATCATGTCCTAAACCTGACAGGCCTTTCTCTTGATTCATAACCAACTTTGCTTTTGCACTGTTAGGTTTGACACATTGATCATCATTGCTGCCCTGGTGGCCACTGTGGCCAACGCCACCATTCAGTCAGGTCAGTGCCACCGGCTGTCAGCTTCACTACCTCCTGGGATGGGAATCCTGCATTCAATCTATTGAACATTTCATCAGTCTGTTGAACACCCA
The DNA here is from genome assembly GCF_030222135.1 of Aotus nancymaae. Classification (NCBI taxonomy): domain Eukaryota; kingdom Metazoa; phylum Chordata; class Mammalia; order Primates; family Aotidae; genus Aotus; species Aotus nancymaae. The sequence goes on from NW_026988603.1 coordinate 276,813, forward strand.
CTGTGTACTGTTAAGATGTCTGGAGAGAGGAAAAGGGGACATAGGATAATTATTTAAAATGTTGCATGTTCTTTGGACAATGGTGGCTTCCTTTGTGTTTAGCTGTATTTTAGAGATTTTGTTTGTAAGCATCCATCACACCAAATGCTCACATGGTCATCTCTTTAAAGCCGGCCCCTGGCTTTGATGACAGAAGTAGTTAGGGTGTCCAGGCGGCACTTCCTTCTTCATTGCTCACAGCCATTGTCTATCCTTGAAGTGAAGCTGCATCTTCCCTGGCACCCACAGAGCCACAGACCTCGCTGCATAAAAGGAACAAGCCAAGGCTCTGAGAAAATGGAATGTTAAACAATTGTGTTCCTTTTCCAGCCAGAGAATATAACAGTCAGCAGATACTGGATATTGTCTTGATATTGAGAATACTCCGGCTCCTCAGGGTCATTGTCAGCATTCAGAGGTAAAGTGGAAGTGGTGAGCAATGGCTGCACTTGAGGGGGTCCCACATTGGGCCTGGTGGAAAGCACTCTAGTCTGCTTACTATAAATGTGCCCAATTATGAATCCAGGATGTAACTTGTTGGGGTTCTCTGGGGTGCGTGGTTGTGGGGAGGGAAGCCAATGAAGATGGATAAGGAGCACCTGAGGGCAGGGATTGTGACGGTCACTGTCATCCTTGTGACTGGCCTGAACTGTGCCTGCCTGCACAGTGACTAAATAAGAGTTATCATGATGCAGCTAGTGCTAACTCAAGCGTGCTAACCGTTGTCTTATTGAATCCTACCTACGACCCCTGATATCTCTAGTTTTATTATCCTAGTTTACAGGTGATGTCACAAGCTCAGAGAGGTTAAGCAACTCTCCCCGTAATACACAGCTAGAAAGAGGCAGATCAGGATGCAAACCCAGGAGTCTGACCCCAAAGCCCAGGTAAACCCTGCCCTCGGTGTTCAATAGGCCACAGTTCTTCCAGGGAGTGCTAGGGAGATGGCTGCCTCCAAGGACAGGCATACTCCTCCAGAAGGTGTTCAACTGTCAACATAAACCTCCGGGACAGCCTTAAAACAGGCTGGATCTGGATGGAGGAAAAGGTGAGGGAGGAAAACAGATGAGGCTAAATCCTTTTCCTGCCTCAACACTGTGTCTTCCTGGTGAGTTTCTCTGGGACTACTTTTCTTGCTTTGGTCCAGCCTGCCTTGCTTTGCTTCAGGAGAAGCTGCCAATTAGCTTGGTGGGTGGACCAATGCTGACACGGCTACAAAGGCAAATTCCTGATGACATCTAAAGACCAGATTCAGGCCTGGGGAAAGGTGTGGAGGGGAACACGCCGGTGGGGTGTGAGTTTTACCTCCCACCTTCCCTTTTGCCTTGTGTTGGTGACTTTGTTTTGCCCTAGATTCCGGGTTATAGTGACCACGCTAATCAACATCGGGCCCGCGATGCTGACGTTTGGTGGACTTGTCTTTGTAAGTACCTGCTCTCGTTGCTATCCGACGTGACAAAAGTGGTAAGATGTTTATTCGTGGCAACTCTCAGTAAGCCTTATTTTAAGGGAGAGGAAGAAAGGGAAAATAAGTAAATGCAATGTATTGTTTCCAGTAGCCATTCTTAAGCAATGTGAAGTTTCTAGAAACGTTGGGCGTATGCCAGTTAGGTACACCGCCTGCTGCAGTGAACACCAACAACCCAGTGGGCTGACCCACTCGTAGTTTCTTTCTCAACCACAGTCCAGGTGGGTATTCCTGGCTAGCAGGTAAGCATGTAGGTTCTTAAGGATGTAGGTTTGAGAGCCAGCTTCCTTTCAGGGAGTGCCAGTGAGAGTCTTCCTCGCCCCGGTGTGGAGAGGGCCCACCTGCTCCTCGAGGTCCCCAGTGGTGACAATGAGGCACTAAAAGGCTTCCACAGGGACCAGGGGCCTCCCGCTCTGGGGCGGTTCCATGTGGATGCGGCGGAGGCTGCAACAGGGCACTTATTGTTCTTTTTATTGATAATGGTAAAAAAAAATTCCTTTGGCATAGAAGAATGAAAAGTCGATTGTAAATTACCCATGCCCACCCCCAACATGACTCTTTCCCAGAGGCAACCATTATTAGGTGTTTCTTATTACCCTTCCTGAATATTTCAGTATATATGAGTCTATTCCATGCATGCCTGTAGGTATCCAGTTTATCCTTAGTCAAGTGGGATAATGCATTTGAAATATTGTTGTATGACTTTCTTCTACTGAATACTTTCGTCCTGTGTTCTGGGAGGCGAGTGCCTGCAGGTAAGCTCTGCCATGATTAAATGTGTTCCACTGAGGGAAGAATGTGTCTGCCCAGCCCCACTGCTGATAGGCTACTGAAGGGTCTCACCTTCTTGCCATCACAAATGACGTAGTAAGGACTATCCTAGTGCATGCATCTTTGTGGGCTTATACGAGTATATCTGTTGGATACATTCCCAGAAGTGGAACTGCTAGCCAAAGGTTAAATGGGTTCAAAATTTAGGTCTATAATGGCAACCTGCCTTCCAAAAGACAAGCTCTCATTTGCATTCCAGCCACAGTATACCACAGCATCTGTTTCTTTGCACCCCTCACCACTGGGGGTTATTAAACGTTTCCGTTTTTTTTTTCCAGTCTGATCGGTGATGAAGCAGCATCGTATCATTTTTTACTGCATTTGTTTAGTTATTCATGAGGCTGAGCATCTTTTCCATGTTCTTTTTGCCATTTATGCTTATTTTTCAGTAAACAGCCTGCTCTCATCCTTGTTCTGTTCTTCTGTTTAATTTTCAATACAATATGCCTTAGGCCTATTAAGGAAATAGGCCCTTGGTAGGCTGTAAGAGCAATTACTTTTCCTTTTTCCTTGTCTGCCACCTTTTTTTACTTTTTGACATAAAGGCTTTTTGCTTTGGTTTGGTTTTTGGGTATATAAAAGTTTAGATTTATCATATATATCCTACTTGTCAATCTTTATAGTTTCTAGGTTTTAAATCATGCTCAATAAGGTCTTTTTCTTTGTTTTTTTTTTTTTTTTTATGAGACTGAGTCTTGCTCTGTCGCCCAGGCTGCAGTGAAACGGCGTGATCTCCACTCACCACAACCACCGCCTCCTGGATTCAAGCGATTCTCCTGCCTCAGCCTCGAGACTAGCTGGGATTACAGGCGTGCACCACCACGCCTGGCTAAGTTTTTGTATTTTTAGTAGAGACAGGGTTTCAGCATGTTGGCCAGGCTGGTCTCTCCTGACTTCATGATCTGCCTGCCTTGGCCTCCCAAAGTGCTGGGATTACAGGCGTGAGCCACTGGGCCTGGCCTGGTCTTTTTCTACTCAATTTTTTTTTATAATACATGTATGGGGTTTTTGGTGTGTTTACATCTAACTCTTTGGTTACTTATTTTGAAATTTATTTTAGTATAGAGAACAAAGTAAAGATTGACCTTTATTACTTTTTTTTTCCTAGAGGACTATTACTTTTTGAATGTTTGACCCACTAACTTGCTAGGAGCTTCATTTTTGACTTTGTAAATGAACCCTGGGGAGGTCAAGGTGTGGCCCAGCTGGCCATGTCCTCTGTCCCTCTGCAAATGGCTCAGGCTTCCTAGCAGACTGGCCGAGTAGCCAACCCCTGCCCACCCCCTTCCGGCTGCTTGGAACTCCTGACTGGGGAGGGTGACCCTCCCTGGGAATACACCAGCAGTGCCCTTTCTGCCAGCCCCTGGAGCATGACTGGCTGGGCCTGCAGTTCTTCCCATTGCTTCTGCCCGCTCCTCTGCAGCCTTGAGGGCCTGCTGGTGACCCGGTGTCTCCCCCCAGGTGGTCTACTATGTCTTTGCCATCGTCGGGATGGAAGTGTTCCATGGCAAAGTTCGGTTCTTTGATCCGAATTTCACTGCTCCTGACGCCCTGGTGTGTGGGAACCCAGCCTTACGGGGCTCTGCATTTGCCCGAGGCAGATACTGCAAGAACAACTTCAATGACTTGGCCTCTGCGTTCACTGTGCTGATGGAGCTCACAGTGGTTAACCAGTGGCACGATATCCTTTCTGAGAAGGTGGAGATCCGTGGGGCAGTCTGCATCCTGCGGTGAGGTGGGTTACCGCAGAAGAGGATTACCTCTTGGCCTCTTGGAGCTCAGGGGACCCGCGGAGTTTCTCAAAGCTCTGGTTCCTTAACTTTCTACTCCTTGCAAACGGCTTTGCCCTGGTGACTCACCAGGCTGCAAAGCTATACTTCATCTTGTTCCACATAGTGGTCGTCATCCTCATTGTTAAGTGAGTTTCCTCCAGCCACATTGGGAATTTCGCATCTCCTTTTTCAGCACGGCTAAGGGACCATCCTCTTCTCCTGTCCCACCCTGGTTAGGTTGGGTGGGCTGCATCTTCCCAATGGGTGCTAAGCTGTTGGAGGAAAGGGTCTTCCTTTTGTTCATCTCTGTGTTCCTCACGGTGTCACCAGCGTGTCGCACATCTGCATGGAACAGACATCTCAGAGCCTCCCAAGTAGTGTGGGCCAGAAGGAAACTGAGGCCTGGCTAGTCTACCTACCCTTCCCCACTAAGATCGATTCATCTCTGGAACATGCCCCCTGAGTTGCCGTCCAGCCTCCACTGAAATCCAGCCAACCACTGGGACTCTGGAGAGCCAAAGGAGTCAGTTCCCTTGTCATCCTGCTCTGGTACTTAGCACACCCACAGGTAGAGGGAAAATATGCCCCGCAGTGAGTTCCAGTAGAAGGGACCCCAGGCGAGTTTTAGTGGAAGGGAAATACGTCCCCAGGTGAATTCTAGAGGAAGGGATATTTGCCCCCTGGTAAATTCTAGAAGGGAAATGTGTCGCCTGCTGAATTCTAGAAGGGATCCCTGGTTAACTCTAGTGGAAGGGAAACGTGTCCCCTGGTGAATTCTTGTTGTTGTTTTGTTTTTTTTGAGATAGGGTCTCACTCTGTTGCCCAGGCTGGAGTGCATTGGCATGTTCTCTGCTCACTGCAACCTCCCCTACCTGGGTTCAAGCAATTCTCCTGCCTCAGCCTCCCAAGTAGCTGGGATTACAGGTGCTCACCACCACACCTGGCTAATTTTTGTATTTTTGGTAGAAACAGGCTGGTCTGGAACTCCTGACCTCAGGTGATCTGCCTGCCTCGGCCTCCCAAAGTGCTGGGATTACAGGCATGAGCCACCACGCTTGGCCTCCCCTGGTGAATTCTAGTGGAAGGGAAATGTGCCCCCAGGTAGATTTTACTCATTGGTCCCAGTTCTGTCCTTACCCATTTTCCGTGGGAAACTCGGTAAGCATTTGAAAGCTGCTATGACATGTTCCCTTTCAAAAGGGCTCTGCTTTCTGTTATAATCTGTGACTCCAGAGGCCTGCATTTGAGTACCTGTGATCATTGTGATTCTTTTGCATGGGTGTTTTCTGGTCATCAGGATCCCCTCAAAGCTGGCTGGAGTTCTTAAAAAGGCTGTTTGGAATTTTTCTTTTCTTTTTAAATTTGTTTTTATAGAGATGAGGTGTCGCTATGTTGCCCGGGCTAGTCTCAAACTCCTGGGCTTAAGCAAGCATCCCCACTCTGCCTCCCAAAGTGCTGGAATTAGAGGTGTGAGCCATTGCACCTGGCCAGATATTTTTGACTGCCCTCCAAAAAACCTGTGAGTGCTGCGACAGCCCTGGGCTACGTCATCATTACTGTCAAGTCAGGAATGTGAAGGCTCTGAGATTTACTGGCAAGCTAAAAGGTTCATTTGCCATGCACTTTCTAACAGAAAACACCAGATCTTGGGTCAGAGACAAAGCTGGTCTGTAATTCATGGCAGGAGGAGCAGCCCAAGCAGCACTCTGTATCAGTTTCCTGGACCCTAATTCCACAGGCCAGTGCGGTGAGGACCAGATGGAGTGGCTGGGGTGCAGCAGGGGACTCCAGACTTAGGAAACTGATCTCATGTAGGGCTGCTGGTGACCTGCCCATCCTCCTTGCTGAGGCGAGAGAAAGAGGAGGAGAAGGAGCAAGAGAGAGAGAAACTGACTTTATCTTTACTTCTCCTGGGAGAGAAAGTATGATCTTTATCTTTGCTGCCTTGGACTGTCCGTGGGGAGGGAGCCCTCTCTCTGCATTACTCTCCTGAAACATCTCCATAGGGACACATTTCTAAACTGGCTCTAGAGGTCTTTGGGCAGAGGATCCAGTATCCACAGACACCTGAGACATTCATGGAGAATTGTCTCCCAACAATTATTTGGCCTAACATTTCCCTTCAAATAAAAGGTATTTTCCTCCTGATATTTATTGTTTAAATAGGATGTAAAGGAAGAACGAGCCTCTGGATGAATGCAAGTTGTGTCTAGTCCTTGGGAGATGCTTTGTTGCTTGTCATTTCTCCCTCCTGCCATGCATTTTATCTGCTGCAGTAGGCTGCCCTTGTACTTGGGCTCAAGTGCTCTTTGGAACCAGGATTCCTTGTCACCTAGACCATGGCTGTTCAACCTAACCCCCTCTTACCTCTTCCTCCTCCTCCTCAGTATTTTCATAGCATTTGTCTTGGAGGCATTCTTTGTGGCATATTCATTAGAAAAAAGTGAAGTGGAAACTGCTATTGAGAAGAAGATTCAAGAGCTTGGAGTGGGAATCCGAGAGTAAGTAGCACGTCTCCTTGGGTGACCCTCAGACTTAGAGGTGGGCCGCACTCAAAGACCTGCCATGTTTAACCTCCGGTGCCTGGTGGCACCAGCCTGGTCCCATGGGCCTCTCTAGATGAGTGCCCTGGGTGTACCTGGACACAGACCACCAGGCCATGCCTGGGAGACACGTGAGGAACTTGGCTGAGGGACCTGACCACATTTCTGTTGCCTCTTCCTCCTTGAAGGGAAGAACTTCAAGATGGGAAGCTCACTGATCACGTGGACACCAAGGACCGTGGCCTTCATGGGGATGACGGAGACAACAAAACGAAAGCCTTGAAAGGACTGTACTGCAGAATTGCATCAAAAAGTAAGTTTCAATCTGATGCAAAAATACAATTGATCTTCCCCCAATCTGTCCTCACAGCAGCCAGTGTGGTGTTTCTACAATGCAGATCTGACCCTCAGTGGCTTCCTAATCTTCAAGGATAAAGATGAGGCCCCTCGCCATGGTCATCCCCGCACCTGGCTTCTCTCAGTATCCCAGCCTCTCTCCCTTCCCACCAGCCCGCCACACATGCTGCTCCTCAGCCCTGCGGGCCTTTCAGCCCCTCAGCTCCCCTGCTCCATCCTGCCCCCAGGGCCTCTGCAGCTGCCTCTTTCTCCTCGAGTTCACTCTTACCTCACTTTGAGGAGTTGAGGTCCCTCATCCTTCAGGCCTCTGCTCAGGCAGCCCTTCCTCAAGGAAGCCCCCTGGTGTTTCCGAGAAAGTCAGGTGCTCTGTGGTCCCCAGCTCTTCTTCCCTCCTCTCTGCACATGCCAGCAGGTCACACATTGCTGAGTGACTGTTTTGATCACCATCTGTCTTCCTTGTAGACTCCACATGGGTAGAAAGCCCCATGTGGGTGGGGTCATGTCTTTTGATTCTTCATGGTATCTTCCAGGGCCTAACCACGGCCCTGGGACAGAGAGGCCTTTAACAACCGTTCATTTACTTGCTTCATTAATTCTCAATGAATAAAATTGGTTGAGTAAACCAAAGCCAGTCTGCATCTCAGTTTGGGTCTAGAAGGCAAATGTACCCCCGATGGGTTCCAGTGGGAGGGAAATTCCCTTCCTGGTGGGTTCCGGTGGGAGGGAAATTCCCTTCCTGGTGGGTTCCGGTGGGAGGGAAATTCCCTTCCTGGTGGGTTCCGGTGGGAGGGAAATGTGCCCCCAGGTAAATTTTACTCATTGGTCCCAGTTCTATCCTGAACTTTTTTTCATGAGAAAACTCAGTAAGCATTTAAAAGCTGCTATGAAGTCTTACCTCTCAAAATGGGTCTCATTCCAGTAGAATATGTGACTCCAGCACCCTGGCTCCTCATGTGGCTTGCATTTGAGTATCTGTGATGACTGTGATTCTCTTGCGTGGATGTTTTCTGGTCATCAGGACTCCTCTGAGAGCTGGGGCTGGGGTTCTTAAAAAGGCTGTCAGGAGTTTTTCTTTTCTTTTTAAGATTTTTTGTAGAGGCTGGTCTGAGTGCAGTGGCGTTTACAACTAATTGATCACAACCAGCTACAGATTTCTTTGTTCCTTCTCCACTCCCACTGCTTCACTTGACTAGCCTTTAAAAAATAAAAATAAAAAAATAAAAAGATTTTTTGTAGAGATGAGGTCTCGCTATGTTGCCCAGGCTATTCTCAAACTTCCTGGGCTAAAGTGATCCTCCCACCTCTCCCTCCCAAACTGCTGGAAAGAATTACAGGTGTGAGCCGAGGTACCCTACAATAAGCCCAGCCTGAGGATTACAGCCCAGACTGCAGGAGTGGTGTGAGCGTGCAGCCCCTAAGGGTGGCTGTTTGCCCCCAGCCTTCTAGAAGCACATTCTCCTTTGTGTTCAGTGCCTCCAGTGGTGGGGGAGCTCTGTGGTGGTCAGCACTGGGATGGATGGGTGATTTTTTGCTTTCAAGAAGTATTTGGTTACTGTGTGCAGAGCCTTGTCTTTGACTCAGGGCCATCCTTCAGGAAAGCCTTGACTTGCAAGGCTCAGTGCTCCCCAGGACCCCAGCGCATCTGGATTCTATGTGCCTTTTTTTGGTGACAGTTTTGCTTTTGTTGTCCAGGCTGGAGGCATGATCTCAGCTCACTGCAACCTCCACCTTCTGGGTCACGCAATTCTCCTGTGTCAGCGTCCCAAGTAGCTGGGATTACAGGCACCCACCACCATGCTCAGCTACTTTTTGTGTTTTTAGTAGCAATGGAGTTTCACCATGTTGGCCAGGCTGGTCTGGCATCACGTGATCCACCCGCTCGACCTCCCAAAATGCTGGGATTACAGGTGTGAGCCACCGCACCCTGCCCACATGCCTCTTTCTCCTTCCTCCTAGAATACAGGACCGTGGATGCCTTGCTGCAGCGGATGTTCGAGTCTGAAATTGCTCCTGAGGATGAAGGCCCTTCCTCTGAACTTCTCACCCAGTGACATATGTCCTAAGAATCCCAATTTTGAAAACAGTGCATGATCTTGGTCTCAGAAGGGTCCACAACTAGAAACCGAGATAAGCTGTCACCTCTTTGCAGGTACTATCTGGAGGTGATGTTTGTGGCCCAGGCTCCCTTCTGTGTTCTGATGAGCTTGTGAATAGGCCTCGCCTGGCCTGCCCTGAGTCGTCAGCTGAATGGTGTGGAAAGGCTGCACAGGTGGGCCCCCCACTGAGGGTTGTTCTTATGTTTGATTATGGCCATAAGGCAAGAAAAGTTGTTGAAGAGATTGTAAAGAGCACTTGTTGTACACATATATGTACACATGTCGTCTTTTCAGTGAGTCTATAAAACCTTTTCACTTATTTTTATATGGTATTTTGCTATGCTATTAAACTAATCCTGTGCTACATTGTTACATAAATGAATACGAATATTTAAATATGGTAAAGGAATATGTTATAGTACAGTAGCTTTTAAAGGCAGTGCTTATTCAAAATGAAGAAAAATATGAATGTGGAAATATAATTGTCACAGCTGCTTCTCTATTTTGGGAACAGGGGTGTGCTCTCAAAGCTTCTTTAACAGAATTACAATGATGACAAGATTTTGAAACACTTGCTTTCTGAGGTCACTTTCCCCACTGGAAATCCCCTAGGACAGCAAATGCATCTTCTCGGAACTTAAAAGGGATTTATTTTATTTTTACAACTTTTTATTGTGGTTAAGTAAACACAGCGTAACCCTTCCCGTCTTAAGCATGTCTAAGTGCTAAGTACACTCACATTGTTGTACAGCCACCATCCATCTCAGGACTCTTCATCTAGCAAAACTGAAACCCTATCCCCATGAAACAACTCCCATCTTCCCTTCCCCAAAGCTCCTGGCACCCATCTTTCTATTTTCCATCTCTAAGGGTTTGGCTATACCAGGTCGCCAAGGCATCTTGAGCACATAGGATTCTCTGCAGAGCAGGCAATGTGCCCCTCATTCTCCTGTGCCTTGTCATGGGCCCCCACATCAGGCAGGGGAATCAGTGGGAGTGTGTCCCCATGACCTGAGGTTTCAATGCAGTGAGACCTGAGATGTGTGGCATGTTGCATGTCATGTGTGAAGGTGACAACTGAAGCTAGCATGGAAAGGACATTTTTTTCTTTGGTTCTGAGAGTGGCCTCTAGGCTGTGTCCTGCAGGAGCAAAGCCAAGGACTTTGGGGCATGGATTCTGCGGCCAGACTCTCGTTTCACACCTGGCTCTCCACCAGCCATACCTCTCTGTGGCCCATTTCCTTATCTGCAAATGCCAGACAAATAGTACCTCCTCTCAGGACTGCGGGTGTCGGGTTGGTGGCGGGGCCTGGAACAAGAGGGCAGGGCCGATGCTGACTCAGTGCTGGCTTCGGTCAGTGCTGTGGCAGAGTGTGCTCTGACGAGTTTGTTTTCCTGCCTTAAAACCACGCCTGGCATTTGCAGTGTTGCTCTAGACTCCCACTGTCACCAGGATTTGGGAGCTGGGGTCTCGCTGACCCAGCCCATGTCGTGTGTGGAGTCCTGGCACCCTTGTGACTGTTCTTTTATTTCTTTGTATGTATTATATCTATTACTATGTAAAGTATTATACTAAATGCATCGAGTTACAATGTAATCTTTTCGAATGTTAGATATGGCTGGCATTTCTGTTTTAATTAGCCAATAATGCATAGACATTTAAAGAATTCAACCCAGAACCTGAGTAAGAAGCTGAAAGTTGCTCCTTATTCCTCCTCCTCATGCGCCCCCTACTCAGTCGCACACACCTTTTCCAGGGGTGCCTGCTGAGTGTGCTGTTTATCCTTCTGGAATGGAATCTGACCACAGTCATGTGTATCAGATGTATTAATATATAATTGCATTTCTAAATCCTAAGTATGACATATTTCTTATGTATCGTCCCACCACCTGCTGTTTTCATCATCACTTTATTTCATGTTGGTTCATACACATGCACACCATGCTGAGAATTCCGTCCCATCAACGTCTCATGATTTCTTTAAGAATTCACCCATTCGTGGACCTACACGCTGTTCCCTGTGTTCACCATTAAAGAGTAAGGGAGTAAACCTTGCTACATAAATACTCTTGCTGCCTGAGCCCTTGGGGAGAGCCAGGAGTTGGCCTTGCTGGAGCTTTTTCTCTAGAAACCTCTGTTCTCCTCCTGGTGGCAGCGCGAAGGCCACCAGGGGGCGCCACCGCCCTGGTCATCCCGACTCGACAGGAAGGGCAGGGGGGAAACGCAGAGGAGTGGTGGCGGGGCTTGCCGCCTCTCCAGAATTTTCTGATGCCTTTCAGTGAACTCGTCACCTCACATTTTGGCACACGGACTCCCAGCGGGGCCCTCCGTTTGGTAGGGGCCAGGGACAATAAGGTTGTGTCTGCCCCGTGGGCTGTGAGCAAGTCTTGCCTTTGGAACAGTCCCCGCCTCTGCCTCCACTCCTCCCGGCCTGGAAACAGCAACGAGGAGAAAGTAGTACCTCGTGGAAGACTCCCGTGAGGACCGCGGATTGGTGCTAACAGGAATCGCCGCTAATGGGGATCGCCCAGCCCGACTGCCGTGGGAGAAAAGTCACTGCTGCCTTCTCCCAGCCCCGTGCGGGTGCGTGGTGTCACAGCAGCTTAGGCTGAGATAGCCTAACCAGTCCTAAAGTGGGTTTTTCTGAAACATCCGGAATGGAGCCGACGGGACACATGGCTGGACTTGTATGAGGGAAAGGAAGTCCAAGGACCTCGTGGCTCCTAGGATCAGTGGCAGAGAAAGATGTGGAGTGACAGCTTTTCAGGTGTGCCAAACATCCAGCTGTCTAGGAGCTCTGATTTCAATTGGGAATGGCAATTTAAAACACAAAAAGCCAAAAGCCGTTTAAAACTAGAAATCAGAGCACAAAGCAAAATTTAAAAAACTTCACAGCAACAGAAATCTTACTAGTGAAAAGACAGATGACAAATTGGGACAAATACTTTTGCCTCATATACAAAGGACTTCTACAAATTAACAAGAAAAAAACAATCTAAATGAAAAATGGACAAAGGATAAGACTTCACAGGAAAAGAAAACACATATAGCTTTTACAAAGTATATTTGGCCTAATTCATGAGAGAAATGCAAATTAAGACTGTAAAGAGATACTATTTTCTCATCAATCAGACTGGCAAAAGTCAAAGAGCCTGATCTGTCCTGATCAGTGTGAGGAACAAAGACACTTAGAGATATCTGACACAACTCCCATGGGAGGCTATTTGCAGATATTAATAACGAAAGTTTGAACGCACTCACCTTTGACCTAGTAATTTCACTTCTAGGCATTTATATGACAGATATACCAAATAAATTTATATGACAGATATACCAAATAACCAACTAATACATGACTGTTAAAAAGTATGAGGTCATTCCGTATGTAGTTATATTCTCTGTTGCCACACATTAAGTGAAAAAAAAAAGCGGAATTATGCCAGTTGCTTCAAAAATACAGTATATAAAAATATTCATTGCATCATTTTTGGAAAGAGTCACAAAAAATGGAGTGTGATTGCCTTTGGAATGGGGAACCTGATAGCTGATAAGGGTAGGAGGAAGCAGTTCACTCTTCTCCTGAATCGTGCATAACCTGGGATTTGTTTTCATTGTAATGCTAAGGGAACAAAAGAGAGGGATGAGGCCCTTCCAGCTCTGAAAGTCAATAAATGCCAAGTTGTCTTCTATAATTCTAGAGATGATTAATTAATGATCTATACAGCTTATTAGAGAGACTTTTTACGACCTGAGATTTTCCTTTGGTACTTTTAAAAAATAAACAGGCTTAGGATTTGTATTTCATAGAGAACAATGAATAACAGGTACAATAAAGGACAGGCAGGCTTTATTCAGAAAAACTTGAAGTCCCTTGGAAATATTAGGGAAATGTGTGTATGTGTGTGTGTGTCTTACACAGACACAAAACTTCAAATTTGGAAAAGAGCTGTCTTGGCCCTTTTGTAGCTTAAACAGGTCAGTGTTCAAAAAGTAATTTCTAGAGAATGTTCACATCTGAATTATTCTCGCAAATGCTTGCATCCCAGAAGTAGCCAAATCAGCCTGCTACACAGGGACCTTGTGGGGTTGTGTATTTTGCTGAAATATTTATAACAACTAAGTCACATGGATATATTCTATGGGATTTATTTTTAACAAACATGTACATAAACAATAAATGGAAAAAATCAAGGTTCAAAGTGAGCAGATTCATATTTACAGTGTGTTTTTTAAGGATTGTCTATATCCAAATTTTATTTCCGTGAACGCTTACATTCCAAGAGCAGTACAATTAGCCTATTACGTAGGGCCCTAATCTTGTTAGTATAGTGTTGCTGAAATATTTTCTTCAGCTTTTGCCTTAACACATCCAAAGATGGAAGATGATGACAATCTGGAATATTCAACATGATGTGAAAAAATTCATTCCACATATCCAAATGAGGAAGCCTGAAAGAGACAAAGCATAAATAATGGATAAAATGTAGCCTTCAACACGCAGGATAACCCCACTTCTGCATCTGACTTCCACAGGCTTGGACAGTTTAATGTAACAACTCTCCCCTAAATGGAACACAATGCAGCAAAAATGGAAACATTGAATCTATTACATACGAGAGAGATTAAAGACTCAATTAAATGTTTTATACATCTTATTCCAAAAAATAATTAAGATACGTAATCTTTTAGTAATACTGCAAGTCAAAAAATGTTCTTGCTCTCTCTTAGAAAAAAAAGCCAAACTATCTGCTTCTGGCTAGCTGTACATACCTTGCTGCCAGAATTGGATAATCTGGCCAAATGCTTCTGTCAAGGCTAACTGCATATGCAGCAGGACCAGGTAGACTGGCTGGGCTGCCCAGGAGATAGCTCAGAGTTAAGAGTTCCAACTACTATTAATTGTTTAAGTTAACTAAAAACTCCAAAACATGGAGATAAGAGGTGGGAGAGAAAGTAGAATGAAACGGAATTGTGCTCCAGACAGGAAATGCCATCAGGCCTGCTGAGGGTTAACTTCCGGCTCTTCTTCACACTGATAGTCAGAGATGAAACTATCTGGTTCTTCAATTTTGAGCCAGAGATGGAATAGAGTATTTGCTAAACATGAGGGCTCATTATCCAAAATAAAGAATAGTTGTTATAAGCTTTCCTCTAGGGCCTGAACCTAACTTTATTTATATACAGCATATGACATTTCATAAAATTATTGCTAACTATTTTTCTTTTTTTGAGGGGGCTGGGGAGATGAGGTTTACAGGAACCCCATCTTACATTTTCTCAAGAAGGTATAAACATATATAAAAGTCCATTAGGCTGAAAACTTACGATAAGTGTACTTTTCTGCATGTTTTTATGCCTCAAAAAAGAAAGTACAAGTGATATAATGAATATCCAGGCACCAAATACTCAGCTTAAACAAAACGGCTTATTCCAACAGTTTGTTCACACATTGTGTTAGGAGAGCCATCCAGGTTGACGGGAAGAGCTCTTGACTAATCATGAATTTTCACTGTGATTTACAGACAAAAAAACAATATTTGAGAAACTCAAATCACACAGAGCTGGGACCTAAAACCCTGTCCTGTGAATGAGAGCTACCCATCACATTACTTTATAATTTATGAAGCACTTTCACATACACTATTTCCTTTGCTTCTTACAAATATCTGAGAAAAGTAGGATCAGTATTTCCGAAGACCAAAAAAAGAAAAGTGAAAACCTGACGGCTGGTGATATTAGGTGATTCCTCTATAAGGAGTAAAAACTTTGCATGTGTACAGGATGTCAACCATTTGGCCAGAAGCTTTCAGGGAGGGCATCAGCTGCCCCAATGGGGAGACAGAAGTGGTAAAGCTATGCAGCTTGCTCCCTGTGCCCAGTGCCCAGGACTGTCCTGACAGCATACTACCCAAGGCACAGGATTTCCAGGCAGTGGCAGAGATCCTTTTTTTTTTTCCCAGATGGAACCCAACATTCTACTGTAGTTATTATCTTTTCACTATAGCACCAATGTTAATACTCACCTTCTAAAAAGACCTTCAGGCTTCCACACTCCTCCTTCATTTTTCACTTTCATGTAAGTGCCGAAGAGCATGCAATATACTGTTGCAGCAACCCCAAAGTAATCGATCTATAAAGCAGATAGAGGTACATATGACTTACATAGTAATTTACACATGAACTATATTAAGATGTCTAACTTAAGCAGCAAGTTAAATATTCACAGGATTTTACTTTTAAAACATTTTGGAAGCCATTTGTTCAACCACTCCACTAACATGTCCTACTGAACGTCTAGGCTTTGCTGGAGGCTTCCACAGACAGCAGACTACCCTCTACCTCCTGAGGTAGTTTTGGAAAACTCTGCCCTCCTGAGCTACCATGTCCTTCATTCTGTCACACAGGGGGCAAACACAACACTCTAAGCCCTCTTCCCCATGGACAGCCTAGAAGTCCTCTCAGCTCACTCCCCTGGGACTCTGGTTGTAGTTCTCGGACTCACCCCCATGCCCTCTTACTGTGTGGTATGTTCATAACTGAAAAGAACACTCCAGCCCCACCCACATCCACAGGACAGAAGAAATGAGACCCCCCCACCAATCTTGGCCCCCTTTACCATGGGTTCCTGAAAAGACATAGTTCTCACCAGAGAACTTGGTAGTTGGCTTTTATTTACCAGGTTCAAAACTTTTTATTTATCCCAAGTAGCATTCTCCTTCCTGGTCATCTAATATTCTATGTAGTTGGTTGAAAATTCTGCAATCTTCCTTTAGAATAATAATGATTCATTTCTGGATCTGGCTAGTTGGAAATCTGGCTGTACCATCTATTACAGTCAAATCCACCATCCTGCCTGAGAGCATCCCAGGTGTATCCAACACGTGTTCAACTCTGCCTGAAGTGGGCATGCTGGGTCTCCCTGTTATCCCTGATTTAGGAAACCAAGCTGGCCTGATTTGATCTCAATAAACCAAGCTGTCTCTTTGCTGCATGACTTCCTTTCTGAAGGGTTCACAAATCATTAAATGTTCTTCCCTATGATCAAACTCACAGAATACATCAGTTTCCCTTTCCTGATAACAGGATCTATAATGGACTAATAAGAAAGTATTCTTCGGGAATAGAATTCTATCCCGTCACCTTTGTCTTAGCCTCATCTCTCCTTCAACTGCTCCTCAAGAGACCACCTCAAACTACCTAGATCCCCAAATTCATTTTGAAAATCTGATAAGCACAACACAGAAAAATATTTCCAAATCCCTCACTTTAGTTCTATACCTGGTAGTTCCATGGTTTGTTGCTGAGCATCTCAACACACTGAAAACCAGATGTGTTACATTTTGCTGTGAATGTAGTTCCTTTTGGAAACAGTTTCATATCTATACTCTGACCCAGGTCAATCAGTGCCAAGCCAGCACATGAATCATCTTCATCATCCTGTTCCAAAAATCTACATTAAACACAAACAAAGCCAGGCTGCATGAGCACATACGATGAAAGGCTGCTATGGAAATAGGAAGAGAACCCTGTTAAAAGCATAACACTTGCCCGTTTCCAAGTATGAAATTGTCTGGCTTAATGTCTCCATGAATGATTTCACAGTCATGCACTTGCTCAATCATGTAAAGCATTCTCATAGCAAAAGAGATGACGAGACCTTGAGGCATCACTTTTTCAGGGGTATTTTTATAGAGGTTAATGGCATTCTAGGAATAATGGAAAGTGGAATCCTGAGTTAGTTGTACAGGATTAATAAAATTTCAAGTTGAGAGCTTTGCCCCTCCCACCATTTCACAAAAGCCCCAACCACAAAAGTGCAAGGTACAAGCCAAACAATGCATTGCAAATTTATGTGCTCATCATGAAAATGAATACTTACTAATAATGTTCCATAGCTGTAGAGCTCTCCTACTAATACACTGCCATTCTGGAATAAGTGGGCAGAATAGAACTTGATAAACATGTGTTGCATAGTTGGCTTTAGTCTCTCCATCAGCTGAGTCCCAATGTAGAATTCCCAGGGGTTAGCAGGCTTCTGGACCTGCAAATCAGGTATGTGAAATTCATATCCATTCTCATATTCTGAAAAGTAATAGCAATAAAACAACCTCTATCCCAATAAAGATGTGGTGTTCACAGTGATGACAAGCTATGAACTGTTGCTGCAATGTGGGGCTTGCTGCAAGACAATTTTAGTGGGAAAAAAATTCTGAATCTTTTGTAGTTTTTGTCTTTTAATTGCCAACTACAGACATAAATGAAACCACTATCTTAAAGGAAGAAAAATGATTGGCAAACTCAAGTTCTAAAATTCATTTCTATACCACAAAAAACAACTCAGGTCATTTACCTTTAAAACAAATTTCTGTTTATTTTTAGCATCATTCACCTCTCCCTGGGTAGCTTCGTACACCTGGGCAAAGGCTCCTTCTCCAAGAAGGTGATGGACATAGATCAGCTTAGAACCTTAGAAGATAAATAAAAATGTTAATGTATGTAAGCCTTTTAAATAGTTTTCAATTTACAGAGAAGTTACAGAGATAGAGTTTTCTGTATATTTTGCATCCACTGTCTGCAATTGTAAACTCTTACATAACCATGGTACATTTGCCACAAATAAAGAACTGATCAACCAAAGTATTATGCTTCTATTAACTAAACTCTACATTTTACTCACATTTCACTAGTTTTTGCCTATGTTCTAGGATACGTCATGTTTAGTCATCATGTACACTTAGCCTCTTCTGGGCTGTGACAGTTTCTCAGAAGATCCTTGTTTTTGATGACCCTGACAGTTCCAAAAAGTACTGGTTGGGTTTGTTGTAGAATGGCCCTCAAATTGGGTTTGTTTGATATTTTTCTTGTGGTTACTTTGAGTTATCGGATTTTGGGGGAAAGCCCACAGAGGTGAAGTTGTAGTAGTTTTTTGTTTGTTCTTTAGAGACAGAGTCTTGCTGTTGCCCAGGCTGGGTTGCGATGGCAAGGTAATAGCTCACCGCAGCTTCGACCCCCTGGCCCAAGTGATCCTCCCACCTCAGGCTCCCAAGAAGCCAGGACCACAGGCAAGCACCACCATGTCCAGCTAATTCTTAAATTTTTTGTAGAGATGGGGTCTCACCATGTTTCCCAGGCTCATCTCAAACTCCTGGCTTCAAGTGATCCACCTGCCTTGTCCTCCCAAAGTGTTGGGATTACAGGAGTGAGCCAATACACCTGGACTGTAGTAGTAGATTTTTAAATTAAATTTTAAAAAAGAATTCACATGTTCAAAATCAGATGTAAAGAAGTAGATTTCTGGTTCCTGGCCCAGCATATAAGGAGCTGGAGTCATCACTCCATCCTCATAGTAAGCTGAATGACTAAAAATCAACAATGCTTCTGAGATCTGTTAGAGAACTGAGGTGAAAGGACAATCTGCTACCCCAAAATTGGGGAGGAAGACAAGTGGGGACAGAGAATCACAGCTTGCCAAAGTAGAAGCCCAGGAACAGAAACCACTGCTGGAGCCAGTACTAGGGGAGTTAAATGGAAAGAATTGCACATCGCAGACCTTATTTAAGAAGTCCCTAGGAAACCCAAAGACAACAAGCAAAACAAAAATAAGGACACAAAGGGCAATTTTAGCCTCTGATACAGTAACAGCAAACAGTAAGTATAGCCTAACCCGTAGGCAAGTTAAGCAAGCTCACACTAAAGGTCTATTTAACCTCAGTTCTTTTTAGCTTATACATTAGGTCTGGCTCTTAACAAAAAATTACAAGGCATAGTAAAAGACAAAACTCACAGCCTGAAGAACCAGAGTAAGCATCAGAAACAGACACACATATGGCAGAAATTTTAGAATTATCAGACTAGAATGTTGTTGTTTGTGTTTTGAGAGATAGGTTCTTACTCTGTCACCAAGGCTAGAGTGTAGTAGCATAATTATAGCTCACTACACCCTCAAACTCCTGGGCTCAAGTGATCTTCCTGCCTCAGCCTCCCAAGTAGCTAGGACTATAGGTGCACACCATTAATTTTTTGCAGAGACAGAGTTTCGCTATGTTACCCAGGCTAGTCTTGAACTCCTGGCCTCAAGCAATTGTCCTCCCTCATCATCCCAAAGTGCTGAAATTATAGGAATGAGCTACCATGCCCTGCCCACCCTAGAATTTCTTTTAAAATTCTAATGGGCATTCTAAGGGCTCTAATGAAAAAAGTAGACAGTGTGCAAGAAGAAATGGGTAATGTAGGCAGAGATATGGAAACTGAGAAACAAGCAAAAGGAAGTGCTAGAAATAAAAACCCATTGTAATAGAAATAAAGAATGCCTTTGATTGACTCACCAATAGACTATACCGGGCAAGAAAAAGAATCAGTGAGCTTGAAGATACGACAATTGAAACTTCCAAAACTGAAATGCAAACCGAAAAAAAAAAGAAACAAATAGAGTATTTATGGAGTGTGGGACAACTACAAAATGTATAACAGATACAGAATGGGAATACCAGAAGGAAGAAGGGAGAAAGAAACAGACAAAAATATTTGAGGCCAGTTGCAGTGGCTCACACCTGTAATCCCAGCACTTTGGGAGGCCGTGGTGGGCGGATTACTTGAGGTCAGGAGTTTGAGACCATCCTGGCCAACAAGGCGAAACTCCATCTCTACTAAAAATACAAAAATTAGCCAGGTGTGGTGGCAGGCGCTTGTAATCCCAGCTATTTGGGAGGCTGAGGCAGGAGAACTGCTTGAACCCGGGAGGCAGAGGTTGTAGTGAGCCAAGATCATGTCACTGCACTCCAGCCTGGACAATAAGAGTGGAACTCCATCTCAAAAAAAACAAAAAAACAAAACAAAACAAAAAAAACCTGAAGTAATAACAGTTGAGAATTTTCCAGAATTAATGATAGACGCCAAACCACATATCCAGGAAGCTCAGAGAGCACCAAGCAGAATAAATACTGAAGAATCAACACCTAGGTATGTTACATTGAAACTGCAGAAAAAGACACAGAGAAAATATTGAAAAAAGCAGGATAAATAAAACCATCTTACCTATAGAGGAGCAAAGATAAGAATTACACAGGACATCTCAGAAACCATGCAAGCAAGAGTGGAGTGAAATATCTAAAGTACTTGGATATTTAGAATATACCAATCTACAATTCTGTATCCAGTAAAATTATCCTTCAAATGTGAAGAATAAAAACTTTCTTACACAAACAAAAAAAATTAGTTGTGATGTATATTGCAAACACTAGGGTAACCACTTAAGAACATTAAAAAAGAAGTATAATTAATACGCTAAGAGAGAAGACGAAATGGAATCATGAAATAACTCGAAATCACAGAAGGCAGAAAGAAAATAGAAGACAAAAAAGAAACAAAGAAACATTGAAAAAGAAGTATAAACATTAAAACAAAAAAGAAAAAAATTTAAAAAGAAGTATAATTAATATGCTAGGAGAAAAGACAAAATGGAATCATGAAATAACTCGAAATCATAAAAGGCAGAAAAAGAATAGAAGACAAAAAAGAAAGAACAAGGACAAGGAATAGAAAACAGTATATAGTGACAATCCAATTATATCCAAAGTCACTTTAAACATCAATGGTCTAAATATACCAATGAAAACAAAGACATACTTTAAATACCAAGAGAGAGAAATTAAAAGTAAAGGGATAAGGCCTGGCACGGTGGCTCACACCTATAATCCCAGCGCTTTGGGAGGCTGAGGCAGGTGGATCACCTGAGATGAGGAGTTTGAGACCCGCCTGACCAATACAGTGAAACCCTGTGTCTACTAAAAATACAAAAATTAGCTAGGCATGGTGGTGGATACCTGTAGTCCCAGCTACTCGGGAGGCTGAGACAGGAGAATCATTTGAATCCGGGAGGCAGAGGTTGCAGTGAGCCAAGATCACGCCACCGCACTCCACCCTGGGTGACAGAGAGAGACTCCATCTCAGAAAAAAAAAAAAAAGTAAAGTGATAGAAAAAGATATACCATGCAAACAATAATAAATGAAAATGTAATAGCTGTATTTATTTCTGACAGAGCAGACTTCAGAGCAAGACAATTATCAGCAATAGAAAAGGGCATTACATATATATATATATGTATATTTTTAAGACAAAAGTCTTGCTATGTTGCCTGGCTAGTCTGAACTCCTGGGATCAAGTGATCCTCCATCCTCAGCCTCAGTCTCAGCCTCCCAAGTAGCTGGGACTATAGACATGTGTCACCATGCCTGGTTAATTTTTTTAAAAAATTATTGTAGAGACGAGGCCTCACTGCATTGCCCAGACTTGCCTCAAAACTCCTGGCCTCAGCTGATCCTACTGCCCTGGCCTCCCAAAGTGCTGAATTACAGTTGTGAGTCACTGTGGCTGGCCAGCATTATATAATGTTAAAGGAATCAATTCTCCAAGAAGACATAACATGTATAAGCCTAACAAGAAAGTGTCAAAATATGAGTCAAAAGTTACCGAAAACTACCAGAACTGCAAGGAGAAAAAGATGAATTCACTATTATAGTTGGAGACTTACATAAGTAATGGACAGATAAGCTGGATGTGGTGGCTCACACATGTAATCCCAGCACTTTGGGAGGCCAAGACAGAAAGATTGATTGAGGTCAGGAGTTCAATACCTGGGCAACATAGCAAGAACCCCATCGCCACCAAAAAAAGAAAAAAAAATTAGCTGCATGTTGTGGTACGTGACTGTAGTCCTAACTACTCAGGAAGCTGGGGCCAGACAACTGCTTGAGTCCAGGAGTTTGAGGCTGCAGTGAGCCAGGATTGTGCCACTGCACTCGTCTGGATGACAGGGTGATGCCCTGTTTCAAAAATAAATAAATAAATAAAAAGAAAGAAAGAAATGGACAGATAAGGCAGGCAGAAAATCATCAGTGAAAACATGGTTGAACTGAATAGTAGCATCAATCAATTAGATCTAATTGACATTTATGGAATACTTGATGTAATAACAGTAGAATACACATTATTCTCAAGCTCACATGGAATACTAACCAAGATAGACAATATTCTGGGCCATAAAACAAATTTAACCAAATTTAAAAGAACAGAAAACATATACAGTATGAAAGGTAGTTGTAAAGTTCACCAAATACTTGGAGATTAAACATACTTCTGAATACCACATTGGTCAAAGTCTCAATAGAAATTTAAAAATATTTTGAACCAAATGAAAATGCAAATATAATTTACTAAAATTTGTGGGATATAGAAGAAAATTTGTAGTACTAAATACATATATTAGAAAATAATATCTAAAATCAATAATTTAAGATTCTACCTTAAGAAACTAGAAGAGCAAATTAAATCTAAAGTAAACAGAATAAAAGAAATAATAAACATTACAGTAGAAATCAACAGTGGAATGCCATATCCACAAATGAGAATTTAGATGAAATGAACATCTAAATGTTCATTTGAAAGATACAATCTACCAAAGCTCACAAAGGAGAAATAGATAATCTGAATAGTCCTATATCTGTTAAAGAAATGGAATCGGGAGTTGATAACCTTGCAAAACGGCAAGCACTAGGCTCAGATGGGTTCACTAGCAAATTCTATCAAATATTTAAGGAAGAAAATTATTACCAATTCTCTACAATCTCTTCCAGATGAAAGAAGCAGAGGGAATACTTCTGATCTCATTCTAAGAGGCTAGCCATTTCCCTGACACCAAGACAAAGTAAAGATATTACAAGAAAATAATACTACAGACAAGTATCTCTCATGAACATAGATACAAAGATCTTCAATAAAATATTACTAAATCCAATCCAACAATGTATAAAGAGAATTATATACAACAACAACCAAGGGCAATTTATCCCAGGTATACAAGGCTAGTTCAACATTTGAAAATCAATTAATGAAATCCATCACATCAATGAAGAAGGATCATATGATCAAATCAATAAATGGAGAAAATATTGAAAGGAGCAAGATAAAATCCAATAACCATTTATAATTTAAAAAAAAAAAAAAAACCTCTCAGCAAACCAGAAATAGAGAAATACTTTTTTAACTTGACAAAGAACATGTGCAAAAAATCCACACTAAAAATCATACTTATTAGTAACAAACTATGTAGATGCTTTCCCTCTAAGATCAGGAACAAGGCAACGATAAGAAACCAACTAACCAATTAAAAAATAGACAAAAGATCTAGAGAGACATCTCACGAAGAAGATATACTGATGGCAAATAAGCATAATATTCAATGCCTTATGTCTTCAGAGAATTTAAACTTAAAAAAGATTGAGATACCACTATTCACCTACTAGAGTGGCTAAAACCTAAAATACTTACAACCACCTAATAAGGGCAAGACTGGGGACAGGAGCTCTCATTCACTGTTGGTAGGAAGGCTAAATGGTACAGCTACTTTGAAAGTTTCTTACAAAAGTAAACATACTCTCATCATATAACCCTACAATTACACTCCTTGGTATTTACCCAAATTATGAGTTGAAAACTTACATCCACACAAAAACTTGCACACAGATGTTTACAGCAACTTTATTTATAATTGACAAAACTTGGAAGTAATCAAGATCTCCTTCATTAGATGAGTGGAAAGGTTAAACTGTGTGGTACATTCATGCAATAAACATTATTCAGTGATTTTTTTTAAAAAAAGCTATCAAATCACGACACAACATGGAGAAACCTTAAGTGCATATTACTAAGTAAAAGATGCCAATTGAAAAGGCTGCATACTATATGACTCCAACTATATGACATTATGGAAAAGGCAAAACTAGAGAGACAGTAAAACAATCAGTAGTTTCCAGGGGTTGGGGGACAAGGAGGAAGGGATGAATAGGTGAGGTACAGGGGATTTTTAGGGTGAGGAAACTAGTCTGTATGATACTGTAATGATGGATACATGTCATTGTAATACATTCATCAAACCCCACAGAATATACAACCCAAAGAGTGAACCCTAATGTAAACTAGCACTTCAGTTAATGATGCCTCAATATTGGCTTAATTTTAACAAATGTACCACACTCACGCAAGATGCTAATAACATGGAAATCTGTGTGTGTATGTATGGGGAGGTAGGAATATGTACTTTATGCTGAATTTTTCTGTAAGCTTAAAACAGCTCTTAAAAATGAAGTCTATTCATTAAAAAAACTTAAAAGGGAATATTGTGAAATCTTGCTCCCATTGTTTCCCACTCCCACCTACAGCTAACCATTTTAATAGTGTCATATAATACATACGACTCTGCCCTTTTCATTTAACAGTACGGTATGTTTTGGAGCTCATTCTCTATCAGCACAGAGTGAGCTTTCTTGTTCCGTTGCTAATGTTACTATATTATTTTACTATAGAAGTGTATAACGATATCTATACGAAATCCTTAAAAGTAGATAGCTGGGTTTAAAAGTACATGCATTTTTCATTTTAATACGTATTTGCAAATTGCCCTCTGAGTTAGATGAGTTATAGTACCAACAGCAATCACAATCCTACAATCATAGCCTAACAAAATGTTCCGTTTAGTACTATAGATACAACTCGCTATTGGAGGTGGGTGGCGGGGGCGGGGGGCAAATAGGAGAATCTCTCTCACACACAAGTTACCATCAACTTCTCATAGAGAAACAAGAATTTAAAGTTATATTATCCAAATAATTCTTACCCAATTGAAATTCAGTCTTGGGCTTGATGGCTGGAAGTTTACATTGCCATACAAAAACATTTGGATAGGAACTCACTGGTTTAGAAAGCCCAGATAAAAGTTTGAAAATCAGCTTATCATCCCATGGGTTCTCAACAAAGAAGTCTTAAAGGAATGAGAACAAAAACAAAAAAGGAACATGAATTGAGTACTCAGGAACTTTACCAAATAAATTATAGACAAAGTGAATGGAGATATTTACTAAATAAGCTTTCAAAGCCTTATACTTCTAAGGGCATTGATTCAAAATAAAAAAACAATTTTTAAAAGTCAAAATTGGTAGATCTGCACAGTTGATTATTTGCCACTTTAGTTACAAATTTGGATCAATATTCAATTGTGACAAAGGAAATCAACTCCAAGTGCATCTGCTCCACTCAAATGGAACAGCTACATTCCATCTTAAACATAATTAGGGATACACGTCTTAAGATGTGGACATTAATTACTTCCAATTTGCTCAGATAGACATAAATTCTTTAATTGCTTTCCACTTATATCCATAAAACTTATATTACCTATGTGCAATTTGCATATATGAGATATACTTTGGGTCCACAAAAGGGAAATAATTTCTAAAAGTAAGAAAAAGGTTTCTCTCCAACCTGGAATGTTACAAAAAATTATATTGGTGGCGGTTATCAAATACGAATCCAACATGGTTAACACTCAGTGCTAAGCACTTGCAGGATACTGTTCTCAGTAGTTTATTAATTTACTTGGTGCTTACAATAGGCCTCTAAAGGTAGGTACTAGCGTCAGCTCCACACTACATCAAAGAGGGGTAGGGAAAATTAAAATGATCTTGGTCAACACCATGTGACTACTTAGGTGAGGGAGCTAAGACAGAACGTAGTCAGTCCATCTCCAGAGTCTGTGCCCTTAACCACTATGCCAGACTGTTTATGTATAACAGAGGGGTGGGGGGAGAATGTTGTCTCTTTAACTTTGAGCCTCAGTTTACTTTTCTATAAAATAGGGGATATAATAATATTAGATTAAATGCCTGGCACACAGTAGGCTGTCAAATTCTAATTCCCTCTTCCAACAGTATTTTGATACCTTCTAAAATTAAAATAGATTGATTTGCACTTCAAATATGCTAGCTATACTTCATTGTGATGCATTACGCAAGTTTTGTCTGAACCCAATGACATCTGTTCTATTCAATGACATTCAAGTCCCACTGTGGGTTTCTTTCATGGGACAGCTTTTCCCATGCTACTTTCCTGATTCAAGGGCATAACAAAGAGTGAGTGTTCGTACTTGGAGCATCAACCTTCTCAAGTGAACTCGTCTGCATCTGTTCCACTTGGAGCCCAGCAGTAGCATCTGGTGGATCTCCTGCAATGACAGCGTCAGTGTCTGTGAGTCTGCAAGCCTCAAGGCCTCGCTCTGCCTCACAGGTAAGTATCCCACCTGCAGCAGGCTGGCTCAGACGGAGTAAGGATGCTGAACACACATCAGAGGAGAAGGCCTGTTCTGGGCTTTTCTCTTGAATTGGACTGGACGTGTGAAAGGAATAAAAAAAACAAAACATCACATGATTAGAAGTCTGTTGGATTCAGTCACATAAAAGTTCCTTCTCATTCTAGAAATGACATTTCAGAATAGCTTCACAGACTAAAAGTTGATTAAAGCATTTTTAGACAAACAAATCTATGAAAATATACAGCTAGTACAATATGAACAGAAATAAGAAAATCAACATATAGTTATACTAGATGAACAGCTGAGGCAATACATGGGGTACTCTTTAGTAGGAAATGTCAGGAGTGGGTTTATTTCTTCAAGCTGCATCTATGCAACACTACTATAATCAAGATTGAATATATAACTTTATTCCAAAAATGGCTCCTTTTATAACATTGAAACAAACAGAAAATGTCAATCACAATACAACACTCCAGAACATTTCCAGATATACAGTCATGTGCTGCATAACAATTCAGACAATGAAAAACAGCATATGCAATGGTGGCCCCATAGGATCATAATGGAGCTGAAACCCTCTGGTCTCCTAACGATGTCTGACATTCCTGACCCAGGTCTGTAGGCCTCGGCTAATGTGTATGTTTGTGTGGTTGTTTTTAACAAAAAAGCTTAAAAAGTGGAAAAAAAAATTTTTTTTAAGCTTATAGAATGATATAAAGAAAAAATATTTTTGTATAGCTGTACAATGTGTTTTTTAAGCTAAGTATTATTACACAGTCAAAAGGATAAATTTTTTTAAGTTTATAAAGTAAAAAATTCACAGTAAGCTAAGGCTAATTTATTATTGAAGAAAGAAAAATACTTTTTAAATAAATTTAGTGTAGTCTAACTATACTGTTCCTAAAGTCTACAGTAGTGTACAATAATGTCCTAGGCCCTCACATTCACTCACTACTCACTCACTGACTCATCCAGAGCAACTTTAGTCCTGGCAAGCTCCATTTATGGGGAGTGCCCTATACAGAATACCATTTTTTATCTTTTACACTGTATTTTTACTGTATCTCCATGTTTAGATACACAAACACTTACACCATTCTGTTGCCATTGCCTATAATATTCAATACAGTAACATGTCATACATGTTTGTAGCCTATGAGCCACAGGTTATACCATATAGCCTAGGTCTGTAGTAAACTAATCAAACCATCTCAGTTTGTATAAATACACTCTGATGTTCACACAACACTGAAATTGCCTAAGGACGCATTTCTCAGAATGTATCCCAGTTGTTAAGCAACTGCATGACTATAAATCGAAGTATATGTATACATATACATATAGATACACACACAACTACACAGCTAATCCTTATTATTCATGGATTTCAAATTTGTGAATTCACCTGTATGCTAAAATTTATTTGTAAGCTTAAAATCAATACTCATAGTGACTTTTCAGTCATTTGCAGATATGCAGAGCGATGAAAAATTGAGCCACCCAACATACATGTTCTTAGCTAAGGTTGAACAAGGTGACACTCAGCCTTCCTGTTCCAGCTTTCATGCTATAAACAAGTATCCTTTTCAAGGTGTAATTAGTGCCACATTTTTTGTATCTTTGTGCTTTTTCTTGATGACTTTGGTATTTAAAATGATCCCAAAGAATAGTGCTGAAGCGCTCTCTAATGTTCCTAAGCAGTAGAAATCTGTAAAAATGTGTGTATTAGATAAACTTTATTTAGATGTGAGTCAGTGTTGCTGGACATGAATTCAATGTTAATGAATCAACAATATATAATATATAAGGTGTTTTTCAACAAAATGTTGTTATGAGAGGCTTGAAGGATGCTGTCTGTACTCCCCCTTAAGAATATTCAGTATTCACTAATTCAGTGTTCGTGGTGACTCTATAGAACAGAATTACAGTGAATAATGAGAATTGACTGTGCATTTATCTCCACACACACCCCCAAATCAGTATCTACCTATACATACTGAAGTATGTATTTTTATACAAATAAATTTATAAATTTATACATGCAATTTCATACACTGCTATTTTCACTTGTCACATTTTTCCTGTTGTAAACTTTTTTCAACTATACTTTTTTGGTAATAATTTTAGGTGTAAAGAAATGTTGCAAAGATAATAGAGAATTCCTATATTTGCCTCACTCAATTTCTGCTAATGCTATCATTTTCTATTACAATGGTACCTTTGTCAAAACTAATAGACCAACATCTTTTCTATTACTTATTAACTAAACTGTAGACGTCATTTGGATTTCACCACTCTTTTCACTAAGGAATTTCTGCTTCAGGATCCAGTCCCAGGTACTAGGTTGCATTTAGTTGTCATGTCTCCTTACTTCTCTGTCATCTGTGACAGTTTCTTAGTCTTTCATAGTTTCTCAAGACCTTGACAATTTTGAGGAGTACTGGCCAGGTGTTCTGGAGAATGTCCTTCAATTTGGGTTTCTCTGATGTTTTTTCATAAAGAACTGGCCTGATATATCAAGTGTTTAGATTCGCTGTTGTATGTATATTCATAGAGACTACCTTCTGATTTAAAGCTACTACTCCATAAAATCTTTATTGGCCTTTAAGGCTAAAATTAGTATTCTATTACTGCCTAAAAGGCAAAGCTAGAATGGAAATGGTAAGCAAAGTTAGAATGGAAGATGAATAAAATGACAGAACCATATAAACCCACACAATACCTGAATTTTCTATCCCTTGAAGGCACCACCATGTTTTCTTCACAAGAATCCAAAGTCACATGGGTGCACTGTTTTGCTGCCACATTTTCTGAAAGTTTCAAAAATTAGAGATAGATATGTTAGATGCACATGTGTGCACAACACACACCATTTGATATGGTTACAAAGTCTAGGATTTATTTTGACAATGACTTGCATTATGATTTCAAAATAGTGTTCCATGGTAAAATGTATATTAAGATTCAAAAACTAGGAAGAAAAAAAATTACTTAAAAATCTACTAGTGGCCAGGCACAGTGGCTCTTGCCTATAACTCCAGTGCTTTGGGAAGCCGAGGTGGGAGAATCACTTGAGGCCAGTAGTTCAAGGCAAGGCCGAGAAACACAGTGAGACCCTATCTCTAAAAAAATTTTTTTAAATTAACTGGATGTGGTGGCAGGATCCTGTAGCCCTAGGTACTTCAGAAGCTGAGGTGGGAGGATCACTTGAGCCCAGGAGTTTGAGGGTGAACTGCAGTCAGCCTAGGCAACATAGCACCACCCTAACTCTTAAAAACAAACGAATAAAATCTACTACTAATGTTGTGAGCATTTCAACTCTACATCTAATCCCTAACAATTCTTCAAGAAAAAAAGGGTCCAGAGAGTAGCAAGTTCATTGTAGGCAGGATGACCGGACCACAGGAGGTTACTGGTATGGATTTCAGGGCTATACCCAGCTTCAGGAGAACCTGAAGACAAGCACATGGAGAGTAAAAGGCTACAATGCTTCTGGAGGCAGAGATTTTGTGTCTTTCACTTTAACATGTTTTGGTCAATTAGTTGATTGACTAAATTAGCATTTAATTTATTGAAACAATTTTGTGTTTAAATCAGAAAGCAACCTGGCAATATTTATTACTCTCTATAATTAAAAAAAATTATCTATAGATAGATAGATAAACTAGGTAGGGTAAAAATGCAGAATAAACCTCTACCAAATGATGCTAATACTGCACACAACCAATATGTTGGATTACATTTTATGACATATTCCTTCACTGAACAGGTGTTACTACTTTTTAGCACTAGAGCATTAGTTTCTGTTTATAAAGCCAAAGTGGCAAACACTCTAAGAATAGCCAATATCGACCTTTTGGAAGACTCTTTGGACTCATTAAACTAGCTTTCCCGGACGAAAAAGGCTTTAAACATCTTTTTTTTAAGTGGCAAACTTACGATGGTGCTTGGCAATAGTCCAAGTTTCAAGTGAACTCTCCTTTAAGATTCAGAAAAATGTATTATATTGGATTAGCACTCTAAGAAATCCTTGGTCAAAAATGTTTAGGTCTATAGGCTCAGAACCCACATTAAAATATGCTTCCATTCAGTGAAGTGAAATTCTTTGGCAGCACTTCTATTGTTGCTTTGGTAAACAATTGGTATATTTTAAAAGTGTGATCAATAGTACAGTTAGTATACAGTCAGCCCTCTGCATCCACAGATTCCATATCCACAGGTTCTGCAGGGTCAGCTACGGAACTTGGGCATCCACATGGACTTTGGTATCTGCAGGGGTTCCTGGAACCAATCCTCTGTGGATATCGAGAGATCTGTCTAGTTTGTAGTTGGTACTTAATAGCTAGCAATTATCTGTGCTCCATGACAATGTCATGTATTAGGATTCAATTCAGATATATGATGAACTTTTAAATATATAGGGTGATAAATTTGAAACAGGCTAGAAATAAGGACTACTTGTGAGTTTTATCATTACTTTCTTAAAGTCAGAGCACTAAAAGTAAGAAAAATAAGACTTTCTGAGTATTGTACTTGGCTATATGTCTAAGAAAGTTGACATATATATGTATGTAGACACACAACTAGGTCTAAAATTGGCTATTACTCTTATTAAATTGGAAAATATAAATGTTCATTATTTTTAGCATTCAAATAATTTAATCTGTCTGTAGTGGCTGTTTTGTTTGCTGTGAAACAAAATAAACATACTCTATACAAATGGGTCGGACCTTACAGGCTTTTAAATGCTTCTTAGATTTTCTCCATTCTACCTATAATCTAAGCTATTATATTTTAAAAATACATAGACTTCAGGAAGACACTATGCCAAAGGAAAAAAACTTATGAGCAAAAATACAATGAACAGATTTTGTTTCTTCTCCATGATTTTCAAAGTTCCCATGCAGAATTTTCATGAAGAAAACTGTAAGAATCAAACTTCATGAAGAAAACTGAAAGAATCAAAGTTGGCAGAAGACAAACACTAAAACTGTAACACACACCTTTATCTTCTAAAATAAGCACTGACTCCACTGGAAGTTTATGGAATGGTGTAGATGCAAGTTGTGCAGCAGATGTGAAGTCTCCTGGGCTCTTTGGACTGGGTGCTAGGGTTTTGTTGCAGCGAATACCCCATACGGTTGAATCATCCAAAAACTCTTCAGCATGAGGAACTTCCTACAACAGAAGATGAAATGAAAAAAAGCAGCAATCTCCCTCTTTTGTCCATGAAACCTTACTCATGAACACTTTAAGATCCAAAGAAATGAGAAATTAAAGACAAAACAGATGTCAACCCTTGGCTAACACAGTCCACAATATCACGGTTCAGTTCTTTTTCCGAGAACTGAAAAATTAGTGGAGCTGCATTGCAGCAAGAGCCACATTTTTGTTTTCGAAGTACATATATATACGTACTTTGAAAACAAAAATGTGTATGTAGACACACATTTATATATAAATATATACTTTGAAAAAGTCAAGATTTAAAGAGTTACAAAGATAGCACAGAATTTCCACATACCCTCCTCACTAAGCTTCCTCTAATATCAACTTCTTTTTTTTTTTTCTATAAGAAAAAATGCATTGCATGACCTTTAAAATATCCTTTCATACCAAAATTTGAACATGAGCTTCTATTTTGGAAATTGTTTTCTTTTTTTTTTCTTTTTTCGAAGAAAGAAAGAAAGAAAAAAAGAATGAAGAGGAAGAAAAAGGAAAAGAGAGAGAGAGAGAGAATGGGAGTATTGCTTTCTTGCCCAGGCTAGAATGCAGTTTAGTAATGGGTATTGAAAACCTCTTTTATACCAATAATTATACTTAATGATGTAGACAGGAAGGAATAAGGGAAGAAAATAACAAACAAGCAGCCAACCAATATTTCATTTAAACCTATGAAATGCTATGCAATTACTGAGGAGTGATTTACTTCCAATTATGTAGTCACTTATGGAATAGGTGTGAGGTGGTAATGTATGTTTTGTGTATTTGAAGTGGAGAGTTCTATAAATGTTTAAGTTTACTTGTTCTGGGTCTGAGTTCAAGTCCTGGATGTCCTTGTTAATTTTCTGTCTCGTTGATCTATAGAATCGTTAGCTCTTCTTGTTACATTGATCCTTTTGCCATTATGTAATGTCCTTCTTTGCCTCTTTTGATCTTTGTTGCTTTAAAGTCTACTTTATCAGAGGCGAGAATTGCATCTCCTGCTTTTTATTTATTTGTTTATTTTTACTGTTTCGTTGGTAAATCTTCCTCCTTCTCTTTGTTTTGAGTCTTTGTGTATTGTTGCATGTGAGATGGGTCTGGATGCAGCATACCGATGGGTTTTGGCTTTTTATCCAATTAGAATATATATAAGTTTAATACTGCCATTTGATGCTAGCTGTCTGTTTTACCCATTAGTTGGTGTAAATTTTTCATTGTGTTAATGCTCTTTGCTTTTTGATATATTTTTGGAAAGGCTGATATTGGTTGTTCCTTTATATGTATAGTGCTTCTTTCAGAAGCTCTTGTAAAGCAGGCCTGGTGGTGGTAAAGTCTCTAAGTACTTGTTTGTTCGCAAAAGATTTAATTTTTCCTTTGCTTGTAAAGCTTAGTTTGGCTGGATATGAAATTCTGGGTTGAAAGTTCTTTTCTTTAAGGATGTTAAATATTGGTACCCACTCTTTTCTTATAGAACCATAGCACATTTGTAAAAATGAAACAATACTATTAACTATGCACTATTTGAAGTTCACCTTTTTTCCCACTAATGTGCCTCTTCTGTTCAGGAATCCAGTCCAGGATCTCATGTCACCTTTAGTTGTCAAGTGTTCTTAGCCTCCTTGAGTCTGTCATTGTCTGTTAGTCTTTCCTAGCCTTTCTTATATTGACACTTTTGAACACTAGTCAGAAACTGCGTAGAATGCCCCTACAGTTTGGGCTTCTTTGACATTTTCTCATGATTAGACTGGGGTTATAGATTTTTGGGAAGGATATCAGGGGTGAAGTGTTCTTCACATTACATCTTATGAGGGGCTATCTGCTGTCAACACGACTTACTTCTGGTTAACCCAATCACTTGGTTAGACAGAATCTGCCATGTTTCCCCACTGTAATCTATTTTTCCCTTTCCTTTTCCCTACCCTTTTTGTCTGAAGCAAGTCACATAATCTAGCTACGATGGTGCTTGGCAATAGTCCAAGTTTCAACTGAACTCTCCTACACTCAAAAGGAGATGCACCAAACTGGAGGAAAAAATTCAAAGAATTTGTGGATAAATGTTAAACCACCACAGTAATTAATATTAATAAATAATTTTGGTAGAACACTTAGAAAATATGCATTTCTTCTTCAGTTATTAAATAGTGTCCTAAAAGAAACATATTCTTTATACAGTATCATGTTTTTCAGCATAGTTTCATATATACAATATCCTCTGACTGGCATAATCACTTGGTAGAATAATAAAGCAGAAGGGGTTGTAGGACCCATTTCATAGATGAAACAGGTTTGCTTACATTTGGTTTTGAAGGAAATCTGCTGACAGAGCGTTCTCCAAAGGTCCTGGTTCCTGTGGATTTATTTTTAGGCTGTGGTAATCTAAGGAAAGATTTGCTAAATTATAAATAGTAAAATATGCTAAAAAAAAAAAATGCATGCAATCACTTTACCACTAGAAAAGTTCTCTATCCTATTTAATGAGTTAATATTTACATAAATATTCCTTACTTTTATAGCAGTTCTAGAAAAACTGAGTGTGATCAAAATGACTTATAAAAGTAGACCTACCTTAAGTGAGGGTGGAAAATACAGAAATTTTTGTCACACTGAGTTATAGCTTTTAGAAGCCAAAAATGAATTATGGCCATGGCCAGTGGAAAGTAATGAATGCCAACATATTTTTTAAATTTTCAGTGCCTTTGTAGCTATGGAATTCCTCTCTGTGAGCTAGCCATGCCCTTTCTCCTTTCTACCTCAATATGAATTTCTTAAATACCATAAAACCTTTAGTTCACACTGACACCTCTTTCCATGGTTCAAACTATTAACAATAAAAATTTCTGGAGCTACCTCACTCTGCTCTCAGATGAAAGCTCTCCAGTATAATATTCCTCAGCCTTAAAACACATTCTCTGTAGCAATACCCAATATAAGCCACTTCCTTTTCTACTTTATCAGTGCTGCAAATATAAACAGAGCATGTATGGATACCTGTAGTGGTGAATTCATTCACACCTAATATAATTTCAAATCCACAGAATCCTCAGTTCTCTGCTAATTCACAACCAGACTGTTTTCCTTTTTCAACACAAGCTTTGGCTATGGGAAGCCTGCTCTCTTGGAACTCCTGCAGCACTGTAGATCTGGAGAACTTTGGCAACACCCTCCTCGTTATGTGGTCAAAAGGCTCATTTGACGATGTGAGTGGCAGTCCATATTCTCTCACCACCCCACCACCTCTAGACCCAGAGAAAATTCTGCAGTATCGCAATAACTACATGGTATTTTTTTACCTGTAATTTTCTTTGTTTCCATCTTCAAACACATGAAAAGCAGATGACAAATAATCTTATTGACTCCCCAAGCCCCAGATGACCTTACATTTTCTGGAATAGAATAAAAAATAGCATCTAATTATTGTACTAGTAAAAAACATCCTTTATGTTAAACTTCAACTACAAATAAGGAAAAGGAGTAACAGCTGACAGAAAAGAACTAATAACAGCTTTTCAAATACTAGGCAATAAGATAAGTCACTATAGTGAGATGAAATGACTTAACTATGGTAACAGGGTCTTGTACTCAAGTTCCAGGTCAGGAGTCCCTGCCACATATCAGTAAGGTGTTAATCATTCTCCTAAATCATTGCTATTGTCATCTGACTCACTCAATAAAAGCTTTCAGGGTTTTGTTTTCCACTTCCTTTCCAAAAGAATTAATCTCTTAGCTTTACATTTCAATTCCTCCTGAGTCTAATTGGCTCCTACTTATCTTTATCATGATCTCTGGCTTCTGGCATGAATCCCCTGACTCTAGACAAATGTGGGCTAGCTGCCAGCCTCCTCCAACACTCTGCCTCAGTCATTCCTCTACCAGTGAAGACTCAAGTCACATCTTGAGTACTCGGCCCTTCTTACTCATGAGGGTTTTGTCCTTCTTTAGCACTATTACTTCTTTTTTTTTTTTTAAACAGCAAATCTATCATACACATTGAGTACCTTTTCAGGAACTGTCTTATTTTCATGTCAGGCATTCCCTACCCTTATGTGACAAGCTAATCAAGGGCAGGGCTACCTCTTATATAATGCTTGGCATTTCCTGTGATAACCACCTGTAATACTACGCATTTAATAGCTTTTAAATAAATAGTTATTACTTTGAAACTGGGCTTCGAATGCATCTTCATTTTGATCTAGAGATTGCCATTCATCTTTGTCATCAGAAATATCAGGAAGTGTAGGAGCTTGAAACATATTCATTATGAAACCTTAAGGAACAAAAGAAAAACTGTAAACAGGTTGCAAAAGAGCTTTCATTAGCTTGTTAACAGGTGCTACACACTCAGATAAAATACTTTACCTAATGCTTCTTTTGTGTGCACGGTGGGTGATGGCTGCACTTTGGATGGTGTTGCCTGAACCATTCCCAGTGATGTGTTTGGAGTTGTGTGGAAAGAACTTGTGCTGGCAACCTTATGTGTTTCACACC
Source organism: Aotus nancymaae (assembly GCF_030222135.1). NCBI lineage: Eukaryota > Metazoa > Chordata > Mammalia > Primates > Aotidae > Aotus > Aotus nancymaae. The sequence continues at coordinate 312,754 of NW_026988603.1, forward strand.
CTAGCAAAGAAATGGAGACAAAATGTGGTATCAGTAGGCAAATCAGAATAATTTAAAAGGCACACAATTTAAGTAAATTATAATTAAACCAGTTTGTCATTGTTAGTAATTATCACTAAGGACTTCCAGTATTATAGTGCTTTTATATATTTCATTTTTATCTTTATAATAGTCCTATGAGGTAAATAAGGTGAAAATTATCCTTTTACAGAAAAGGAAAGGAAGGCTCAAAGAGACTGAGTGTTTGGTCTGGATTGTACCAGATTAGCAACTTTGTCATAAATTATACCCTTAGTGCCACTGTATCCCAAGTTCATAGTCATAATGTAAATCTTAAGATTGGCTTCCCATCTCACTCCACTGCAGTCAAACATAGAATACAAGGCCCTGCACAGCCTGGGTCCTGTTTGATCAGGCCTCACCTTCCTCCTCTCCCTGCTTACCTCCTCACATTGGTCTCCTGGCTGTGCTTAGAATATATCAGAGATTTTCCTGCTTGAGGGCTTAGTATTTAATATTCCCTCTGCCTGAAAAGGTTGCCCAAGCTAGTGGCATGGTAGCTTTACCCTTCAGCCCTTTACCCAAATATCACCTTTTCTGAAATTTCAACCCCACAACTCCAATAGGACACTTCTTTCCCATTCTCTGTGGGTGGAGATGTTTTGTTCATGACTTCATCCCTATGTATAACAGTGCCTGGCACCTACAGAGCAGACTCAGTAAGTCTTGGTTCAGTTAATGAGTCTCCAGCTGTTTCAAACAGCCCTTCTCCTCACTAAACTGTTCATGGAAAAGATGTCCCAGTCACATAGGGAGTAAGTGAATGCCCAATATGTGTGTCTTATTATTTATAAAACTTATCTCCTATGCAAATACCTCTAACAAAGTAGTACCAAATAATAGTGTAACACACCTAATTAAACTTTTGATCACCTTTCCTAACATACTAAAGAAGACTCTGTTGTGGATTAATTTCCTGAGAAATATAGTAGAAATGTATTCACAAATTATGTTTCCAAAGAATTCTAAACTAATAAGATGTGACTAACAAGTGGATTTCTACATTTATCTGAAATGGCTCAGGAATAAATAACTCAGTCTAAAAACAGGAAATCTAATACTCAGGTTCATTAAGGCCTGAAGCTTCATAAACCACAGCCACAAAACACACCTCTGAGTGAGCTAGAGGAATCTGGTCAGAAACATATTTATTATAATTAAACATTACCTTCTTTTATCTCTGTTCCACTCTGTGGCTTAAATTCATGAGTACTCTTATTCACACATCTGGAAGAGAAAACTCTTGAGACATGCTAAAGAATAAAATGCTTGATCTATTAGAATTTTTAACTAACTCTCAAGAAATAATAGTAAAAAGAAAAAAAAATTAGTCAATAATTACAAGCCTATTAAAATACAGATGGAACTACTTAGGGTCTACTGTGTAAGTAAATAAAATGTTTTCTTTCTTTCATTTGAGTTCCATTTCAGGAAAAAAATTCTTACAGAAAAGATCAGGTACTAAACATTTGTGTAACACAGTGATTATAGGGATAAGAACCATCTCTATATGTGGTAGAGTCCTATGACTATTCAAATGATCCCATTCATTACAGAGGTTAAAGAATTGAGCCCGACTCCAGGCAGCTAACCAGAGTCAGGACATGGAGAAGCACTGGTGTGCCTCAGCTGTGCAGGGCACCTTTGCTGTGATGAGCCAGCAGCCGCGGTGCAATGTCCTCCAGCCTTTAAAAGTTAACAATTATCAAGAAAGAAAAAAATAATATGAAAGCCATTTATATCACAGTTTGTTTTAAGTGCACTTGGGGTAGTGCATCTAATACGTCTATTTAACATTGCTAGAGTTCCCTTCATGAACCCTGTTTAAGGTATAAAGTAAAACATGCAAAGCATTTTTAATTTTAAAATCCCTAAAAAATGACTTAAAAGAGGGCTGAAATGACTGGAGGTAAAAATGCAAACAAAATAAGTGATGTGACATTATAATTTCCGAAATCTAGGAAAAAAAATCCCTCAAAATTAGGGTAAAAAATTCCAGTGCAGAGTACATTTTGAGAGACAGAATCACGGGTATCAATCCCAAACTGTTCCCTACAGGAAGACAGAAGGAATATGAGAACACATATCAAGTAATTGTCTAGATAGTTATGATCCTTGCAGGTATTAAGTCAAAGTCAGTGAGCAAAGGCAATTTTAGCTCAACAGCTGTATATTCTTCAGTTAAAGTGACTACTGACTTTCAGGGTATTGAAAATTTTTAATTCACAAAAGTGTAAAGTAAAATAAATGCTCTAAAAGAAGCATGGAATAAGTAACCCTAAAGGATTGGGAGCAATGTTTTGCCACTTGCTTTTTCAACAACATACTTATCTAAATATAAAAGGCAGATGTCATTCATCTTTTACATACTGCTCCTGATAATGAAGGTCATGTAAAGAAGGTGACAGGTACCATTCACATCACTATCATTTCTAGGACTACCTTCAGCTTACCCAGCATCTGTTCTGGCCACTGCAAACATGGAGTCTGTCACTGCCTGGGCTTTCAAAGGAACAGGAGGAGGGATGCTCTGGCTAGTAGCTGGGGACACCAAAGCTGCAGAAATAGCATTTGCCAAAGGAGGAACAACAGGGGGTGCCTCTCTTGGGTTCTTTTCCATGTTCACTGGTGTCGGGTGATAGATGACTGGAAGACATGGAGCTCTCAGTTCCTGCTGGGAGCCTACACTTGGTCCTATACATGCTGGATTAACCTTTCATGTTAAACAAATAAACAACAAAAACAAAACCATGAAGTCCAGAATACTACTAATCAGGCATTACAACTTTTCAAAGCATGGCATCTATCTTTGATAGATTCCTTTTTATTTTTTTGTCTTTTTTTTTTTGAGATAGAGTCTTGCACTGTCACCTGGGATGGAGTGCAATGGTGTGACCTCGGCTCACTGTAACTTCCACCTCCTGAGTTTACATGATTCTCCTGCCTCAGCCTCCTGAGTAGCTGGGATTACAGGCCCACATCACCACACTCTGCTAATTTTTTGTATTTTTAGTTGAGACAGGGTTTCACTATGTTGACCATACTGGTCTTAAACTCCTAACGTCATGATCTGCCCACCTCAGCCTTGAAAAGTGCTGGGATTATAGGCGTGAGCCACCATGCCTGGCCAATTCCTTTTTCCTTGAAGTTTCCCTATACTTCTTCTTCAAGCATTCTGAAATGTATAGTCAACAACAAAAAGATTACTCTACAAATGGGTAGTTTGTAGCTTCTGAACCACAGACACCAGTGGCAGCTCATAATTTCTAATCACTGAAATAACCAGGGTCTGTAGTTGTATCAGTATTTAAGTATTATCTTATTTATCTTTACTTAATTTTGGGAAAAGTTCAACAAATCAGTGTTAGCAAAAGCTCATAATAGTGTTCCTTCCATTAAAATACCCTTATTTAATATATGAGCTAGGGCTTGAAAAAGGGAAAACATAAATAAAAGACTCTTTGTAGCCATTTTCACTTTGAAGAATAGGAAACACTAATATAAATTGCAATAATAACTGCCACAAAAGCCTGTCTCACATCAGGAAGGATAATAAGCTCTAAATTTAAAATCTTTGCTTCACTACTCACCTCTATTTAAGATTGTAATTGTATGCTTTAATATTACAAAGTTAGATGAGTTAATTCCTCACCATATAAAAGTATTCTTATAAACTGTTAAGAAAAACACCAGCCAGGCACGGGTGGCTCATGCCTGTAATTGGTCCCAGAACTTTGGGAGACTGAGGCTGGTGGTTTGTATGAGCTCAGGAGTTTGAGACCAGGCTAGGCAACATGGCAAAACTCTGTCTCTACAAAAAATTAGCTGGGCATGGAGGGATGTGCCTGCAGTCCCAGCTACTCAGGAGGCTGAGGTGGGAGGATCACTTGAGCCTGGGAGGAGGAGATTGCAGTGAGCAGAGATTGCACTACTGCACTCCAGCCTAGAGGACAGAGTAAGATCCTGTCTCCAAAAACAAACAAACACATACCACCAAATATCTAGGGCAAGAATAGTTATTTTACAGACAAATGGAAAAAAATATAAAAAGTTCATCTTCATTTGTCATCAAAAATAACCTACACTATTTTCTCACCTACCAAATTAGTAAAGATTTAAAAAATCATAATATTAAATTCTAAAGAAATATTCTGAACAATGCCAGAGATTTTCTCCACCAGATATCAAAACATATAAGAAAGTTGTAGTAAATACACCTATGAAATGATCAAGAAGAGACCTAGTGACTAAAATACCTATACTAAAGGTATCTTGTATATATCAAAATTCAGTACATGGTAAAGATATTTTAAATCAACAGGGAAATGCTGAGCAGGTCAATAAATGATTTAGGGACAATAAGCAATCCACTTGGAAAATATATCCTGATGCTATCCATACAGAGAAGTAAGTTTGAAAAAGGGAGGTTTCTAGTTAAAGACAGTGGTTTCATATACTCCAAAACTCTTACCAAAATGACAGTGAAGGAATTCTAACACTTAACATAGCTGTTGAAAAACACTAGGAGTGGTGTGTCCCTAATTGCTAGATAATTTCAGAAATCTACAATGCTAGCTACACCTCAAAATGGAAGTGAAGGTGGAGCTGAAGACAAGAACACTGTAAGTCTATTTGAAAAGCAGATGCTAAGACCCATTCTTGTAGGTCCATGCAGGGTGTGATTCCTCATGCTTGGCCTGGCAGCAAACTGGAAGTTTCCTTTCTGGAGAAATAATCAAAAGGACTCTAGACTAGGTTGAGGATGGTGGTGATAGACACCACACGAGAAACAAAAGGATCTGGTCAACCTACTCATTGAACACTTGGACCTCTGAATCCTTTCCTTGACTTTGCAAATGCTAGCATGCCAGGTTTATACTCCATGCTCTGGGGAATCTATCTGCCCAAGAAAACAGACCTTCCTATGAAGCTGACCAGTTAACAAGCCTCACTCACACACCTATGGCCTCCAATCAGCCTTCTTGGGCCTGCTCTTAGATGAGTATGCAGCAGAGATCAGACATCTCATGGTAAACTTTCAATATGAAGCACAAAGGTCAAAGCAAATGACACATATGAACAGGAAATCAAGGATTCTGAGACAATTTTTAAAAAATTAATTTCTTCACATTAAGAGGTAAGATATTACATTCATAAAATAAGAATAGGCACCTGTGAAAATGAGCATACATAATAAAAAAAGCAACATAATCCTAAAATGACATCAGAAATAAAAGAATTTAATAAGATGGCCATAAAAATTAAGGCAACTTCAAAGAAAATTAGGGGTAGAAAAGGACAAAGATAGAAAATGGTGAAATTTAAGAAAATTAAATGACCAGTCCAGGATAGCCTAACAGAGAGTATGAGTGAAAAATATCCACCCCTAAAAATATATATCAGGAAAATTGCCCAGAATTGCAAAACTAGAACATTTAAGTACTAAGTATAATGGTTGAAAAGATAAACACCAAACACATCATTATGTCACAACACAGGGGAGGAAGATGATCCTTCACCCCTCCAGAGAAAAACAAAGGTCTCATTAAAGAACCAAGAATCAGGACTCCGGGCTTTTCCACACCAATTGTGCAAGCTAAAAAACAATGAGGGAGTGCCTCTAAAAACTCTGAGGGAATGTGATTTCCTTCCTAGAACATTGTGCCTAACCAAATCATCAACCAAGTGTGAGGGTAGAATAAAGATGCTTTTAGACATGCAAGAGACCTCAAAAACTAACCCCTCAAACATGCTGCTTTTTTTTTTTTTTTTTTTTTAAAGCTACTGGAGAATATGTGCCTTCAAAATGAGGACGTTAAGGAGAAATGAAGACATGGGAACCAGGGATATACCATAGGAAAGGAGCCAGGGAGAACAATTTCTTAACAATTTCTTGCAACTATCCAGAGAAAATATAAATTATCCAAGAAAAGAAATCCAAATAAATTAAAAAAATGAAATGACTCAATAGAAAAATGGACAAAGCTATAAAGTCAGTTTGAAGAAAAAAAAACACTCACTAAGTGTATCCAAAAAAGATCCAAATCCACCTATAATTAAAGAAACTACATCAGGTGCTTGAAAAGATTTAGCAAAATGTGTACAAGAAACAAGTACTTTTACACAGTATTAATGGAAGTGGACAATCCTAAGTTTATAGAGGGCAGTCTGACAATTTTTTAGGTATATAAACTTTAAAGACAGCATGACTTGTAACAGTTTTTACATGATACGTTTCCTTTTATAAGGTATGACAGAAGACTATGCTGTAAGTAGAATCAGTTAGATACCTATGCAATAGTGGTGAAAGATCTATCAGATGTGTTAGGTAGAAAAAGCAGAAAATAAGTCTTATTTATATTGAATGTTCTATTGCATTCATGTGTGTGTTCATACACAGTAAGTCTGGAAAAATACAAACTATAGCAGTTAGCAATAAAGGAGAACATTCAGACCAGGTATGGTGGCTCACACCTGTAATCATAACACTTTGGGAGGCTGAGGCAAGAGGAACGCTTGAGCCCAGGAGTTTGGCACCAGGCTGGGCAACATGGCGAGACCCCATCTCTACAAAAATAAAAATAAAAAATTAGGTGGGTGTGGTGGCACATGCCTGTGGTCACAGCTAAGGAAGATACAATGAACAGTTATCACACCACTGCACTGTAGCCTGGGTGACAGAGCAAGACCCTGTCTAACATATATACATACATATATATATATTTATACACACATCTTTCATGTGATATTTTTAAAAACCATCATATAGTCGCATATTTTTATACTTTCCAAATATGTAACAAAATTAAGTATTTTATCTTCATAGTATCCTATGTCATAGACAGACATATACTATGATGCAGATTAAGCAACTATTATACAGCTTAAATTAGTTTATTTCCAATCTCCTTCATTCATTACTAATTTTAAGAAAATATATGTGGCTCTAACACACTCACCACTTCTCTCCTTTTCCAACATGAAGTAATGGCAAACAAAAAATATATCTAGATGATAAATTATTGAGAGTACTATACTCCAATTTTAATTACACAATAGTCGTTGTACAAAAAACAAAAAAGGTCTATATATACTAATACATGAATAAATAGATATGTATACATACAAACATGTAAAACATACTACCATTCTGTTCTGTAACTTTCTTGTCTCACTCTACATTTTGAACTTCTGTGTCAAATCATTTTAGAATTTCAGAAAGGTACCAGCTAAATTAACATCAGAATTAACTCTAAAACCAGCACATAGAAAGGAACAAATCAACACTGCAATTCCTGCTGCTGGGCATGGGACGTGTCATGAAGAGCACAATATACCTCAGACCTTTCCTGAGAAGTGGGCCGCTCCTCATGGGATGTCTCTACCACTTGATGCAACTTCTTATGAAGTTCATCCATTTTCTGTTTTAATAGCTGTTCTTCAAAAGCATTTGCTTCTTTCCTTCTCATATAATGTCTATCTTCATTTACTTTACGAAAGAAAAAATGGATTGCATGCAAAACTTAAATTCAAGTCATCATAGGAATACATGCAAAATGAGGAAAGGGTTATATTTTAGGGGCCCGATTTTTTTGTTAGTCTTTCTTGTATTTGGTTTTAGAAGTGAAACTTGTATTACCTTTTAATTTTTACCTGCCCTTAGCTTGGTTACTATATATTCAGGGCATGTAAATTACTAAAAAAAAAAAAAAAAAAAAAAATCTACATGTTGATCAAAAGTAATACTTAACAACAGCACAGTATAATAGCAAAGATTTTTTTTAACCATCATATACATGATTGTTCTTGTAAACAATCATGATTGTGCAAATCATTTTAAAATAAGTTTTTATTTTTAAAAGACAAAAATCTCTAGAAACTAAGTAGAAGTGAAGTACACTAAATGATCAGGGCTTCAAGCATGCTGTGGTTAGTCCCGCTTCCAACAACTGGTTAACAGATACCAGACAAATCAGAGTCTGGCTTAAGACTTTTTGGTCATGGCATGTGAAAGAAAAATGGATCTATGCCCAGCAAAAAAATGGGTCCTCTGTGTTAACTGACTTGTCTTCTCTGTTGTCAATTGAATATGAAAAGTAATGAACAAAAAAGAAAGGCCCAGAATGGCTATAGCCCAAATAACTTAGATGATATAAAAGTCCCAAATGGAATAAAGGTTCAAATAACTGACCTAGAGATTTAGAATTACAATATACAGATAATATTGAAAAAATTTTAAATATTTATTTCACTAAAGCTAAAATGACACTGGTATGGATATCTAATTTGCACTCTTTCAACTATGAGTTTGCTGCCAAGACATCAATTTAGTCCTTGGACTAACTTGGCTGCTACACTAGTTGGTTAACCAATTTCTCATTTAGAAAAAAAAGTGCAGCTTGCGGCCAGCACAATATTCTCCAGGCAAATGCAAAATGGGTTAATAATGACTTCTGGGCTTCTGATAGGATGAGATGAAGACTTTTTTTACAGAGTCTTTCAACATAGTCAATTATTCTATAAAAAATTACTCAGAGATGAGGATTATTTTAAGTGACATAAGAATAACTGAAAATACAAGATTGCAAGTACCCCATTGCTCGTGCTTTCTCCGTTGATTGTATTTCTGGGTTCTCAATTCTTCAAAGGAAAATTCTGATTCCCCACGGATAAGCTTCTCCTTGCAATACATAACAACCTGTTGAACATCAGCTTTGGATGCCAAAGATGAGTGCACAGAATATTCTGATTTAGAAATCATGATCACTCTTTGTTCCCTACAATGGGGGAAAATACATTATTTACAACAATGTATTGAAGAACATTTGAAGGAAACTCATAATAGATTAATGCACTGATTATACTTGCATATTTGACTCTTTATCACAAGCTGAAGATATCACTCCTGAAACCTCTGAACCCTAAAAACAGAAAACAAACATGAGCATTCACCTATCTGAGAAGAAAGCGTCACCTAAATTACTTCACAAAACAATATGAAAATGCTTGAGGGGAAGAGGACCCTTAATCTCAAGTAGATTTATATATATATATATATATATATATATATATATATATATATCTTATTATTTTATATTATACTCACATATGTATATGAATATATGAATACATCATATTCATATATTTTAAAATTATGATTAATATCAAAAGATTCAGTTTGTATCATTAACCTTGCAATAACTATTGCAATTTAATCTAATCCAGGAAAGAGTTTTACTTTTGATAAAGTCCTACCCAGCAGTAGAGAAGAACCCTAGCTGATTTCCCTTCAATTTATAGTCTAGGAGTTAGGCTATGGAGTCTAAACATTATGGGATGGATATTCCTAACTGCTGTGTTCAACATTTTTTTAATTAAAATTTTCCTCAGGTACTACTCTGCCCTCAAGAGTTCCCAAATTCATTCACTAAACAAATATTTACCAGACACCTCCATGTTACACTCTGAGCTAGGTCTAGAAAATATGACTGTAATCAAGACCCATTTCTACTGTCTAGAGCTTAGACAGAGCAATATGAGGTCAGGAGGCTGGCAAGCATGTGTAGGATGTAAAATGTAAACTGGGACAAGTTGCACTACTTGTCAGTTAGGAATGCATATTCTGCTTCTAAGAATGTGTTACATTAATAAAATCTGTACATATACCCTAAGAACAGAGGCATTGCCATTGGCTTTTGCTTCAAGGAGGTCCCTGATGAACTTTGAAAGAAAGTTGTACTACAGAGGGTAACATGGGAAACATAGCTGGGAAACGTGAGGCTAAGGGAAGGAGAGACTTGAGCATTTTCCCATGTTGATAAGCCATGGAGGCAGAAGTGATCTCCATAGAGCAAAACTCTTGATGAGGATAAGGACAACTGCAGATAGATGGCAACCTTTTCTCACAGGGAAGGATGCGGTTACATTTATTGGTTGGTGGCAGAAAACTGACAGATATCACTTGATGGTATCTGCTGAAATAGTATTTTTTAAGTTTGAGAGAGAAGTTAGAGGTAGCCAGGTCTCAAGTTTGAAGAAACTGAAAAGAAGTTTACAATCACTATAATTTGGTGCTAAAGAATGAACCTGGAAACATAAGAGATACACAAAACATAAAGAGTGAATTGGACACTGGAAGCACGTCCCAGTGCCTAGGAGTATGAGAGGCCTAGTTCAGGTAACAGGCATCAACCTTTGAGGCTCTGAGTTTTGAAAGCCAGCTTCAGGAGCCCCCAGGTGGGTATAATCCCAGGTAGAGATTTCCAGAGCCTATGCAGAGGCCAGCAGAGCAGAGGAGGAAAGGATATTGGGAGGGGAGAAGCTGCTGGGGGAGTAAAGACAGGAGGCTGTATGGTGGGGGGCCTCTGGGTTAGATAACAAATTATATTTGAGGTGAGCTGTGGGAGAGAACGGCCCAGGAAGTTGCCCCAGGAACAGGTAGCTGACATGGAGGTTAGAGTCATGAACGAAAGATCAAAGAAATGAGATGTCAAACTGGATATACAAGGCAGCCAGGTTGGCCATTCAATACCATTCCCAGTTTCCATACAACCTACAAATGTCATTATTACCTGATTCTTAGAAATACAGGCCATACTATTTCCTGGATTTGATTTTGATGTTACCATTTGGTTTGAAAACTGAACATTATGCAGAGGTTCTGAGGTTCTAGCTATGAGGGAAAAGAGGATAAAATAAGGAGAAATTAAGGGTAAAACCATAATAAATAAAATTATCACACCTAATACATTCCCCTCATCCTTCCAATAAGAATCATAAATCAACTCATTCCTACTGTCTCAGAAATTTCAACTACAACATTTTAAAAATAAATATTATACAATTTTCTGATCAATTCAAAATGCCAGGAAGTACCCAAAAGAAATTTAAAACTTAACTAATGATTTTAAACAGGATAGGGTAGGCTTATTGCTGAAATGTGATATTTAGTTCTGAGAAAAAGAATGGCTATGTTTCTTTAAAAGTTGCACTAAACACATTTGATTCCATTCAAAATAGATGGAGTCCAGATTAACTATTTGGTCAATTTTGAATTAAAAAAAAAAATCCTAGAAATACAGTAAAATCATCAGGCTTTTCTTGCAGGGTTGCTCTTTTAAAATGCTAAGACAAAGCCCTTTCTCTCTGGGGCTATTTAGTAGGCATTATGATGATCAGAGTGCTTTATTATCTGAGAGTACAATTTGGGTTTCATTAAAAATTGGATGGGGTGTGTGTGTGTGTGTGTGTGTGTGTGTGTAGACAGTCTCTCGCTCTGTCACCCAGGCTGGAGTGGAGTGGTGTGATCTTGGCTCACTGCAACCTTTGCCTCCCAGGCTCAAGCAATTCTCCTGCTTTAGCTTCCCAAGTAGCCAGGACTACAGGCACATGCCATCACACCCAGCTAAATTTTGTATTTTAGTAGAGGTGGCATTTCACCATGTTGACTAGGCTGGTCTCGAACTCCTGACCTCAGGTGATCCACCCGTCTGGACCTCCCAAAGTGCTGGGATTAAAGGGGTGCATCACCATGCCCAATTGGTTTTGTTTTTTAGAGAAAAGAAAATACTAGTACAAATCCAAGACTGAATGGACAACAATAGGCATTTTAGAAAGTCTGATTTTACCTTGAGCTGGCAAATGGGTTTCAGTGAGGCGTGTCTGAAATAACCTAAATGACAGTAGAAAAGGCATCAATATAGATTATAAACTTGCAGTTCAATACATAGCTGTTAAGAGCGAAAACTAAATACCACAGACAACTTATTACAAGCTAGTAAAGTCTGAGATCAAGACAGAAGATACAGTTGCATTTTAGAGTGGTTTCAAAATAAAAAAAAAAATGCTAGAAATATCTTTATATCCAATATACTACCCGTTATTACAAAAATTCCTCCCTTTGCCTAGTTTATGTTAGTATTTCTTAAAGTCATATAACAAATGCACCGTCTTTCTCCATGTATCATGTCTGCAAATGTTCTAACCCAGGGTGTCTAAACTCCTACTTTAGGTACTTAATACATTTGGAACAGAATGAATATATTCAGAAGAAAGAAGTGAAAGTACAAAAGTACTTAGACTACTGCTTCAAAAGGCAGACATACAAAATGCTGTGAGAAGCATTTCATGGTGTATTTCATTTTCAACTCTATCTGTCAAGTAATGTGCAATTCCCACACCTGACATTTTTGAGCGATGCAATCCAAACTGCACCCTATAAAGCAACCAAGCGGTAAACCTTGTTGGCTCTTAAGTCAAACAAACCAATGGTTAAGAAGCCATTTTATGTGATGAGAAAAGACAGAAAATTATGTGATATTAAATTACTATTGTTAGTTTTCTTAGGTACGATTATGGAATAAGGCTCTGTAAGAAGTAAGATTTTAGAGATGTTTACAATAGGGTTTCGGGTAAAATATTTTGCTGTTATGGATCTGCTTTAAAATTCTTCAGCACTGAGAAATACAAAATGTTAAATATTAAAAGTTGGTGATAGATAAATGAAAGTTTATTATACTAATTTTTCTCTTTTATGGGTGTTTGAAAAATCTCATAATGACATCTTTAAAAAGCATGAATACTGTAGAAAAATTGAACAGATGAGTATATTAAAGGCTGGCAAGGGGTTCAGTAGATAATGGGTCTCAAATTCTACTGATGAGAGGGGAAGGGTAAATTAAATAATTGGTATAACCTTCAGGTAGGTAGTTTGGTTACATGCACCACAAGCTTAAAAACTCTTCATATACCCTTTGGCTCAAGAGTTTCAATTCTGAGAATCTATGAGAAGTAACTAAGTAAAAATAGGAAATACATTAAAAAATATTTTTATGATGAAGGAAAAAGACCTTGACACAAAGCTGCACATGTATAGAAAGCATGCATGCAATCCTGTAACAAGGAGAGAAAAAAGCACCAAGGAAAATGCCAAAAGGTTTTCTTTCATTTCTTGTATTTTCACAATTCCCTAAGTGAGATATGCTTAATCATAGAAAAAGTTTTAAATGGGTGAACAATGTTATTCATTAAGATATTCATCACAGGCCAGACGCAGTGGCTCACGTCTGTAATCCCAGCACTTTGGAAGGCTGAGGCAGGAAGATCACTTGCAGTCAGGAGTTGGAGATCAGCCTGGCCAACATGGCAAAACCTCTTCTGTACTAAAAACAAAAATTAGCCAGGAATGGTGGTACATGCTTGAAGTCCCAGCTACTCAGGATACTGAAGCAGGAGAGTCTCTTGAGCCCGGAGCGGGAGGTTGCAGTGAGCTGAGATTACACCACTGCACTCCAGCCTGGGCAACAGAGTAAGACTCTGTCTTTAAAAAAAAAAGGTAGGCCAGGCACAGTGGCTCACGCCTGTAATCCCAGCACTTTGAGAGACTGAGGGGGTGGATCACGAGGTCAAGAGATCAAGACCATCCTGGCCAACGTGGTGAAACCCCATCTCTACTGACAATAGAAAAATTAGCTAGGTGTGGTGGCATGCGCCTGTAGTCCCAGCTACTCAAGAGGCTGAGGCAGGAGAATCCCTTGAACCCAGGAGGCAGAGGTAAGTTGAGATTGCAGCACTGCACTCCAGCCTGGACACCAGTGGGAGACTTCGTCTCAAGAAAAAAAGAAAAAAGAAAAAAAAGTATCCATCATGGCGCTTTTTATAAAAATCAAAATGTAAACAACTTAAATGTCCAATTGGAGAGAGGTTGGATTATGACACAACACTGTGACAGATTTCACAACCACTTTAGAAGTAGTTTAAAAGTTCATAATTTCTTAAGTATAAATTTGTTTGTATGTGTAACCAAACATACAATATGATTTACTGTTAAAATATACAAATACAAAGATTCCCACACAGGCACAGGAAAAGATACTAGAAGGAAATGTGTCAGTTATTATTAACGGCAGTATTTCTGAGCAGTTTCTTTTTCTTTATACTACCCTGTATTATCCACATTTTCCAAAACTAGAAGGATTTTCCTGTATAAATTGCTAATGATACAATTTTTAAGAGCAAACATTACATTTCAAAGTCGGAAGCATCACAGGGAGTTTTAACTGGTAGCTACCTGTACTGTTGTTGCAGGAGCTCTCTAGGTTCAGCCTGGTTTTGAATTCCTCTCCGGAGGACAGCACTGGCATGCTGCAGCTCTCCTTGGGCTTCCAGATGCCCCGCCCAGGCTATGTACAGAAGGGATGACAGGGTTCCAATCCCATGGTTGTACAGAAACTCAAAAAACTGATGGAGGTCACTGTTGTACTCAGCCTACGGGAACCCAAAACAAAAAGACATAAGAATAATGGAACTGCTAGTCTACGTCTGGTGAGAAGTTAGCCAGCTAAGCTAGGAGCCTCTAGGTAACTTCAGATGAGGGCAAAACCAAGGCAGGATTAGAGGGTTGGACTTTTCAGCCACACCCCTGAACTTCCAGGGAGGGAAGAGGGACTGAAGTTTAAGCTGATCACCAATGGCCAATGATTTAATCAATCATGTCTGTGTAAGGCACCACCATAAAAACCCAAAAGGACAGAGCTTAGACAAGCTTTTGGAGAGCTAAACACAGGGAGATTCCTGGAGGGTGTCACACCTGGAGAGGGCAAGGAAGCTCTACACACCTTCCCAAATACCTTGCCCTAAACGTCTCTTCATCTGGTGTTCATTGGTATTCTTAGTAATATACTTTATAACAGTAACCGTAAGTGTTTCCCTGCGTTCTGTGAGCCACTCTAGCAAACTGATGGAACCCAAGCCCAAAGAGAGGGTTGTGGGAACTCTGCTTTATAGCCAGTCAATCAGAAGCAAAGGTAAAACAATGTGTGCCTTGCAACTGGCATTGGAAGTGGGAGGCAGTCCTGTGGATCAGAGCCCTTAACTTGGTTCAGGTAGTGCTGGAATTGAATTGGAGACACAACTACAGAGCTGACTGATTGACTGCTGGTAGAGAGAAGTCTGCACTTAACTTTTTTGGGGGTAGGTTGGGGAGGACAGAGTCTCACTCTGTTGCCCAGGCTGGAGTGCAGTGGCAAAATCTCAGTTCACCACAGCCCCCACCTCCCAGTCTCAAGCAAGTCTCCTGCCTCAGCCTCCTGAGTAGCTGGGATTACAGGTGCCTGCCAACATGCCAGGCTAATTTTTGTATTTTTAGTAGAGACAGGTTTTCACCATATTGGCCAGGCTGGACCTGAACTCTTGAACTCAAGTGATCCACCTGCCTTGGCCTCCCAAAGTGCTAAGATTACAGGTGTGAGCCACCGTGCCCAGCCCTCACATACTTTTTAATGACTAGCGGCATAGAAGTCCATTGAATCAGAGAATAAACAGTTTTTCCTCTCTATTATCTTCAGAACTGGAAACAAAGAATTAAAATAAAAGTCTAAAATGATCTTACAATGTAAGTTTAAAAAGCAGAAGTACAACATGATTATAGATTTGATGATACATCTTAAGTATACTTACAAATTTTAAACAATAATTGATGAATCTTGGGTCATTGTGGTATTTCTTCTTATCTAAAAATTCCTTCATTAAATGTTCTAGTAAAGTTGCCAAGTATTCTTTATTCTCAGGAAAATTCTCTTCTACCCACTGTATGTAGCTAAAAAAATATGGGTAATGTTAATTTTCCATAGGACAGCATATAGCTTGTTTAAAAAAAAGTAACTAAATGCTGACCTTTCCCATTCACCAAGAGGGTCGTTGCCCTTGTAGCTCTGCATATGGGCTTCAAACATCCTAGAACAGAGAAAAGTATGCACATGGGATGTTAGGGATCATTCCTACAAGCAAAAAATATACTTGATTTTATATATACCGTTTATATACATTAAAATGAAAATCTTAAGTATCAATCCAAATAGTATTTAATAAGAAGCATTCGCTCAGAAGTAGTCAGAAAACTCAGAAGCAGCCAGTGTTTTTCCAGAAGTCCCAGCTCTATCCCCAGGGGTCTCCTTCTCCTCTCATGGAACCCCAGTGTCACTACCACCATGAGGGCCAGTATCCACAAGTTTGCTGCTCCTTCTAACAGGAGGATCTAAGCATGGCACTGACTCAGACGTCTCTCTGCCCTTCCAGTGGGATCTAGGCAAGGCAGTGACTCAGATCCCTGCCTTTGCTTCCCAGGAGCATGGCTGACACGTGGCTGGAACAAGAGTCAAAGAGGGCTTGTAAATGGGTGTGAGGCAGCCCAGAGTACCACAAAGTAGAGTTTCCAGACACAGTTTGTTTTCATGGCTTCAAAGTAACAAAGTTCCTGAGGAAGAGCAGATGACAGCAGTGCTCAGAAATCAGCCACAGAACTCCCAGAGAACTCTACTTCCCCCATTTCCACATACTCAGCCACAGCTTAAAAAAAAAAAAAAAAATCAGCCAGGTAAAGCAAAATTCCCCTTGGGAATTCAGATGCTAGAGGGGCTAAACAAACAAAAAGAAACATGCAAAGTAATGTCAGGTTACATTAAGTACTTAGAAGAACAAACTAAATAAAACATAACAGGAGAAAGGATGAGAATGTGATAAGAGTTACTATTTTTAGAAGTGGCCAGGGAAGTCCTGCCTCTCCTGAGGCGGTAACGTGATCAGTGCCAGACAGCCATGTAGCTATCTGGGTGCGAAATGGTCAAGGCTGAGAGAACTTCAGGAACAGAAAGAAAGCCAGTGTGGTTTAAGTGTCATCAGCAGGAAAAAGTGGGGGTGACAAGATCTAATTTTCATTTTTATGTCCCCCTGTGTGAAGAAGGGAACAGAAGGTAGGAAGGGAAGTGGGAAACCAGTCAGGAAGACTCCCAGGTTTTTTATCTGAGACACTGTATATATATATATATTTTTTTTTAATGATGTAAAAAGCAATATGTATTTTTATTTTCTTTAGAGATGGAATCTTGCTCTGTTGTCCATGCTAGAGTACATTGGTACAATCATGGTTCACTGTAACCTCAAACTCCTGTGTTCAAATGATCCTTCTGCCTCAGCCTCCTGAGTAGCTGAGACTTACAGGCACATGCCACCATGTCTGGCTAATTTTTTATTTTATTTTTTGCAGAGATGCGGTATCACTATTGGTCTTGAACTCCTGGCCTCAAGTGACTTTCTTGCCTTGGTCTCCTGAAGTGTTGATATTACAGGCATGAGCCACCATGCCCTGCCTAAAAAGCAATATTTACTTCTTTTTTAGGTAAATATAAAGAAAAATAAAAAGAAACTAAAACAAACGGTTACACATGACAGAGTAGGAGGGTACGCAGGTACAGGAGTTCTCAGTGAATATTGTTCTAACTCTTCTTTTAGTCATATAACTATTGCTTATTTTTGAAACTAAAAAAAAATAATTACTTCTGAATTCTGAATGTTTCTCATGCTTCATAGAGAAGAGGGACAAATCCATATTTCAGAATTTTTCTTCCAAAATATGTCTAGTAGGCCGGCCCAAGGTAAACATTTCATATTCTAACACCAACCACATTTCTCTAGTAAAATGACCTAAATACACTGTAATACTAAAACAACCAGTTCACTAAAGCAAATTAATCTTTAGTAAGTCAAAATAGGACCAGGAATACCTGCTTTCCCTTTAAAAATGGGGGTGGGAAACTTCTGAAAGAAAATAATTTGCTGGCTAGGTTGAAGGCTACAGAAAAAGTCTTAGAGCAAATATATTTTTGTTTTGACAGTATTTAACAACCTCGGTCTTCTAATCCCAATGAACTAATAAAATGGACCAGTTTTACATCCTGCCACCTATGACTTAATTGTTTTAAATAGTTTTAAGTTACAGTCTTAGTAAACCATCTAAGTCAAAAAACAAAGGCGTGGGAACTTTTAAAAGTTAACGATGTTAGCAGGCTGGCACACATCACTCAATAATAAGCAAAGCAATTTTATTCTTTTCCATTTTTTTTCTTAAAGTACCCTGTATTCAAAGACTTTTAAAAAATAGCGGTGGGATTATGGGTATGAGAGCAACTTTAAATTCGTTCCCTACTGTAGTCTAATTGTTAAATACGTGACTTTGAAATTTTATCTTAAGGTTCGGGGTTTTTGTTAGGTTAAACAGCTATCAGGAGCGGGGGTTCCTTACAAATAATAAATCAGAGCTCTGGGGGCCTAACGAATTATCCAAATCCCCTCAAACGGCCACTGTGGTGCAGCTGGGCGGACGAGCACCGTGCCTCAGCGGAGCCCACTGTGCCGAGCCCTCCCCGGCTCTCAAGCGGTCCACGGCCTTGCTGGACACACTCCAGACCCAGGAAGGGGGCGGAGGGAGCAAAAGAAGGCAGGTCTAGAGCGGGCTGGGCCAGAACCCCAGGCGCTCCAAACCCCTGAGCTTCCCCACACCAGGCGCCCAGCCCCTGGGCTTCCCCATCCCACCAGATGGGCACTTACTGAAGGACATTTTCCGGGGTGTCCATGGCCAGAAGATGCTAGCCGGCGGCTGCCAAACTCGCACCACAAGCCAGTAACCGCCGCCAATTCGAATCTCCCGCGCAGCCGCAGTCGGCTCGCCGAACGCTTCAGGGAGCCTGTCATTGGTCACGGCTGCAGAAGGAGCTGGCCAATCGCCGGGGCCGTTGTCCGCAGATCAAGTCCCGCCTCCCTCCTTTGCTCCAGTAGCTTCTCCCACTTCTGGTAGCTGTCGGTTAAACCGAAGCCTGGCTGCAGGAGAGGGAGCGCTGGATGTTTAGGATGCGGCGCGGCGAGGGGGAGGTGGCTTGGCTTGGGCGTAGGGAATTTTTTTTTTGTTTTAGCTATCCAGATTGTAACTGGTTTACATAATTACACGATTAAGCCATGGTTGTAGGAAAGGCTTTGCAGTAGAAAAATGATTTAACTGGAGGTCTTGAACCAAAGAACCTTGCCTCAGCCCTTGGGTCCTGAGAGTCGCGTTTCTTCCCCGCCTTCACTTAAATATGTAAACCAGAATCGTTATGTCTGGTTCATGGAACGGAGAAAAAAATCCTGTGTGCAGGGGGTGGGCAGTGGGTGGGATGGTCGAGACTGTCGTGTCTTAAGCAGCAGTGCCCGGGAAAGACGGGGAGGCAGGTGGGGAGAAAAAACGGGACCTGCTCCCGGGAACGTCTCTCGCTTTCCGGCAGTTTTCTATTTAGCGGTCTCGCTGTGAGAGAAGACCCTAGATGCTAAAACCAATACAGTCTTAGCCTTAGTCTTACAGACTCAAGTGCCGTGGCAAAGAGGGAGGGACTACGGTCTGTGGAAAAAAAAAAAAAAACCTGAGGAGTTTTTGGCTTAGCGACTTCTGTGAGGGCACGTGGTGAGGGGGCGTTCTAGGGTCGACTACGTAATTATACCAGGCAAGGAAAGTGATGGGTTGGTGCCCTTGGAGTAGACCCCTGGGCTTGATTTAACTGATCTGAGAGGCTGGGCGTGTGCCCTGAGCCACACAGGGGCCCTGTCAGACAGCTTCATGCGAAAGGTGGGGCTCAAGGGACTGGACTTTCCCTACAGCCAGCTGTAATTAACATCAAAGTAGAAGAGTTTGGGTAGATTATAGAATACTAGCTTTCAACATCTTTTGGGGGACTAGGCACTCTGGGAGACCAAGTTCTTAGAACCCATAAAATAAAAAATAGACACCTCTTTGTAGAGGAGTCCAGATGTCTAAAGAGGAAATATGTAATATGCTGATAATTCCTAAGAGTGAGTTGGAAAACGGTTTGCTTAGTCTTCTCTGCCTCTTGGTCTTTAATAACTTCCTACTCCACCTCTCAAGAGTGTTTCAAGGGTCACTCGACAATGCAAAATAAAGACCTATTCATGCTAGAAAGAGGTTGTGTGGATGTTTCTGCTTCCTTGGCCTCTTGAGTTAAATACTTTAAAAAGTAAGGCGGGGCGTGGTGGCTCATGCCTGTAATCCCAGCACTTTGGGAGGCCGAGGCAGGCAGATCACCTGAGGTTAGGCATTCGAGACCAGCCTGGTCACCACGGTGAAACCCCGTCTCCACTAAAAATACAAAAATTAGCTGGGTGCTGTCTCCACTAAAAATACAAAAATTAGCCAGGTGTGGTGGTGCACACCTATAATCCCAGCTACTCTGGAGGCTGAGGAAGGAAAATCACTTGAACCCAGGAGGTGGAGGTTGCAGTGAGCTGAGATCGCGCTACTACACTCCAGCAACAAGAGGGGAATTCCGCCTAGCAAAAAAGAGAAGAAAAAAAAATTGGCTTCTGGAAATCCCAGTGCTCCAGAGTTTTCTTCCAGTGTGTAGGTGGCTTTGAATCTGCATGAGTCTCTAATTTGTGGGGTTTATTACTCAGAGGGGTCTCACTCTGAGGTCTTTAGATAAATGCTAGGTTCTGCTAACCATCACAGGAACTAGGACATTTTTGGTCCCGTCAACTCGAGTTTTCATCTACTTCTGATAGTGGCTCAGTCAGTAATCAATCAGGAAATGTTGATTGAGAAGCCCTCATGAGCTAGGTGCTAACTACAACCTTGTCTAACTCAAACAGAATCTGTGCTGAAGAAATTAGTGATTTAGACTGGGAAATGAGAACACAGAAATAAAGAATTGTTTAAAGGTGGCATATATGTATGTTAAGAGACAAATGAGTTCAGACTGTATATGGTAGGCTAGCAGTTCCCAACCTATTTGACACCAGGGACAGGTTTCATGGAAGACAGTTTTTCATGGGGATGAGGGTATTGTAGGGGTGGGCAGTGGGTGGGATGGTTTTAGGATAAAAGCATTCCATCTCAGATCATCAGGCATTAGATTCTCATAAGGAGCTCGTAACCCAGATCCCTTGCATGCCACAGTTCACAATAGGGTTTGCATTCCTGTGAGAAGCTAATGCCCTGCTTACTTGACGGGAGGCTGAGCTCATACAGTAACTCACCAGTCACCTTCTGCTGTGTGGTCCAGTTCCTAACAGGCCATGAACAGGTACCAGCCCATGGTCTGGGGGTTGGGGACCCCTGTGCTAGGGGTATTCAGAGGAGGAAAAGGTAATGAGGACCTGTTGGTGAGACAAAGCTTCATAGGAAACGTGGGGCTTGAATTGGGCCTTGAAGGGAGTGGGGATGGATATGGGTGGGGCAGAGCCAGGGGGGAGGTCATTGCATGTGTAAATCAAGATTTTAGAAGGAGATCACTCTTGAAGATTTATGAGTGTTAAAGATTCTTTTTTGAAAGACTAGTTTGCTATTTTGATGTTAAATCTTGAATGCTAGACTAAGAAAGAAGTGTGTATTTAATAACTTTAATAATGGTTTTTTTTTTTAAAGCAAATAAGCATGTGATCATAAGGACCTCATGATAGTTACACTTGGTTCTACCCTGTTTTCTAAAAGCCATAGAGATTGTCTACCCTCCTTCACTTTTGTTACTAGGGGTTCCTGTCCCACCAGACTTGTTTATGGGTGAGATATCATTGATGCTTTTTTTACACTGCCCTTAAAAAAGCACACTAAGCCCTTGTCAAACCCCATTGCCAGTCACTGCAGGTATATCCAAGAGTAATAGAAATAAAATATTACCATTGTTGGCAGTGATTAGAAAGTGACATTTTCCTAGGAATAATTTTGTGGCTTATTCAATGGCTTCCCTTTATCCTCACTTATGGCAGTTTCCTTCTGCCATTATTCTTAGAGGAAGAATTAAAATGATCTGCCTACAAATGTGTTCATCTTAATATCCATGTTAGGATAATTAACCTAAAAATCTAAAGAGCCTAAATCCTGAATGTGGCAGTGTTGAGGATTTATTGGAGACAGGGAGAGAGATGGGCAGAAAAGGCAGAGAACAGTACTTCACAGACTTCAAACTAGTGTTGCAGGCAGAGAGAATGAAAGTGGGAATCAGATCACATGGAAGGGTTCTCAGATTCTCAGAACACAATGATGTCTTTACTATATAGGAAAAAGAAAAGAATCCAAGATAATTTGAAGGCCTAGGAGAATTAACAGAAGTAGGCCATTGGTGCTGGGAAGACTGCTGTTTTAGACATGTTGAGTTGGAGGGGTTACCAGGTCTTTGTCTTCTTCATGAGACTAGACACTGCAGAAGAACAGACAGATATGGTTCACAGGCTTCAAAAGCTTATTGAAAGAAGTTTCACATGCCACTTCTTAAGCCTAGAATGATTTTTTTTTCCCTAAGAGCTTCACATTATCTCTACATGCCAGGGAAAAATGAAGAACCTCTGAACACTTTTATACTTTGATAAAGAAAATCTGTAAACCTTAAAGAAATACATACTGGCAATTTACGTAAATCAATTTAAGCCGAAAATACCAAAGGGCTGACAAATGTGTTGCTCATTTTTAAAAAATTCACCAATTGGAAGCTCATGCCACTGATAGTACTCCAATTTCTCTGTTCTTACTCGTGCCTTGTTTAATCTTCTTCCTCTGCCGTTTGTCTCAGGCCTGAGTTAAGAGTGTAGCAATTGTCATAGAATATCTGAAAGTCTATTAAATGATAATTCTTGCTTCATTAATGTGTCTTTTTTTATTTTTGGCATTACTATTGTCTTAGTGTTTCTGTTACCTTATCTCCTCAAACCCACCCAGAGCGTGAAAGGAGAGGTGTGCTTTGGTCTGGGTCAGAGCAGCAGATCTAGCTATCTCTAAATATATGCCTTTCTTTCATCTGATGCAGAAATGTGCAGCTATAAGTCTCTCTTCCTTTCCAACTCCAATTCTCTTATAATTTTAATATTAAATATCCATCTATCTAAAAATGACTCCAATAAATTTCTCTAAATTATTATGAAGGCCAATCGATAAAGTATCTTCATTTGTATATGGGTTTTCAGTGACTTGTTATTCCAACATCATAATTCCAAACTTATTGGAGAAGGAAAATCAGGCCCCATCAGTGTACCTAAGCTCCAATCTTGATTTTCCCAAGAAGCAGTAAATGGTCAAATGACCTAAACTCTCAATCTGGGTATCAGCTTCTTGATCTATGAAATGAAGGAAAACTGTCCCTTTGTCTTCATAATGTTCCTTTGTCTTCCACTGTCCAATAACCTCATAAGATTTTCTACTTAATTCCTAACCCTAACATATCTTGGATTGCCTCATAATATAAAAGTTAGTGCTGTGTTTCAAAAAGAAAAATAATTTTCTTTAGGTTCTGCAGATTTGATCTAAGCAAATAATCACAAATACTTGTATATCTTCTTTTCCCTGAGAAATTTCGAGACATTCAGAGTAGTAGTACTAGACGTGTGGCTAGTTCATAGTGTCCTGAAACATTATATATTGGAGATTTATAATTAGAATAGTTTCAGTAAACAAAGGAGTGATTTAGGAGACTATATTAAGAATAAAGTTGATATGCAGAAAAGGAGATAAATAGCTCAATCTTAGATATTTTTTCATCTGTGTGCGTATTGTGAGTTTGGATGATACCTATGGTACCAAAGCCCTGAGTCTAACCTGTATCACTGCAGACTGGGAGGAAAGATGGAGGTGGAGATAGGGGAATAGGATTCCAACTCCCTCAAGAAGCCTCCCCAGAAAACTTTGATAGAATGTTCAGTTCAGCACATCATCCTGTTATTTATATAAAGGGCTCAAGTGATCCCTAAATGTTAATTCCATTTTTAGGTGTGGTAATTGTATTAGTCCATTCTTGCACTGCTATAAAGAAATATGAGAGACTGGTAATTTATAAAGAAAAGATGTAATTGGCTCATGGTTCTGCAGGCTGTATAGGAAGCAGAGTGGCTTCTGCTTCGGGTGGGGGGGCCTTAGGAAACTTACAATCATGGTGGAAAGTGAAGAGACAGCAGGCATGTCTGGAGCAGGAGGAAGAGAATGAGAGAGGGGAGGTGCTACACACTTTTAAACAACCAAATCTCATGAGAACTGTATCATGAGAACAGCACCAAGGGGATGATGCTAAACCATTCACAAAGGATCCATCCCCATGATCCAATCACCTCCTACCAGGTCCCACCTCATTGGGGATTACAATTTGACATGAGATTTGGGTGAGAACACAGATCCAAACCATATCAGTAATAGAGACTAGAGGCCATATTTCTTTCCCTTTCCTATTGGAGGCAATTTGATTGTTCATAAGCTTAGTCTTGAATCCTGAGCACAAATATATGGCTACTTGTATTTCCTCCAGACTGGCCCACCTTAACTTTGTGCACTTCTTCAGACTTACTCCCTCCTGTCACCTACAGAGTTCCTTAGCTTCTGTTCTTGAACTTTGAATCCTTTCATTGCTATGTAAGTTGTGCTGACTTAGATTCTGGGGCAGATGGTCCTCTTAATACTTAGGAAACCGGATCCAGCAAACTTTAGTCTTGGAACTGAAAGCATACATGGAACATGTCACTTTCCTTCTTTACGGGCATTATTCTAAATTTGTAGTCTCAATCCCTTCCAATTAGGCTCCTAAAATGCTAGTTGAGTGGGATGATCTCTATGGTCAATGCCAGAGACCAACAGCTTTCTCAAGCCTTCTCTACCTTCAGGCATTGAGGACAAAGATTGTTTTCCTTTCTTCTTCACAGCTGCTATCACCTTTTTGATCTCTTGTGACTTAACTCACAAAGTAGGATGGATGAGAATAGTCTCTTCAGATTCCACCATTTTTTCTTTGGACTCCTGAAAAACAGAGGCTTTTGTTTATTTTGAAAGTTTGCCAAAATGGATGTATTAAAAAGTTTTGTAGTGTTCAAGAGATGTTGCTTAATCTATATTTTGTGCTTTTTCCTTTATATGTTTTCCAAGGTCTTTTCTATCTCTTCTTCTGACTAACGGCAAATCTCACTTCGTCATTTGTTTCCTCCATAAAAGAATTGTTCTGAGCTCACTTTCAGTAGAGAGATGGCCTGTCAGGATGGACAACTATTAGATTGCATAACTGGCCTTAGAACCAAAAGACTCTTAGACCAGAAATATATATTTTTTTCTTATTTGGGATTTTATTTTACAAATGCTTACAATAGTTAAATCACATTTAGTTCTAAGCATAACAAATCACTTTTATTGAGAAAGAAGGGAGCAGTTCTGGCTTCTCTGGAAAAATCATCATTCAAATCATATGTCAGGGAAGTGTTGCGCTCTTAGGAAAAAGAGCCACCTGTCACTAGGCCCTGGCCAGATTTATCTTAAAGATGGTGGTTTGGGCATGTAGGCAATGACAGCTGACCACATTGCTCTTGAGAGGTGGTGACTGGCCAATTTTTTTCTTGATTCTGATAGAATGTGTTCTGTTTCCACCCCACCGGGGTGTACTACAATTCACTTCTGATACTAACTGCCCATAGTAAGCATCAGACTGTGCATATTTAAGAGCATAGTCCCCAATAAAGCTATTCTTACTTCAGATGCCAGCTGCAAGTTCCAGGGTTCTCAGGCCACCTGCATTTCTAACCAACTGGCCACTAAGTTGGGAGTTTCCATGAATCCCTCAGGTTCACTAATTCACTAGAATGGCTCACATAGCTCAGGAATGCTCTATGCTTATGATTATAATAATTTTATTGTAAAGAATATACATAAGATGAGGTGTAGGAGGGTCCTAGACATGGAATTTAGATGCTCCTTCCCTGGGAAATTAGGTATGTCACTCTGCTGGCACATCAATGTGTTCACCAACCACAAAGCTCCATTGAGCTTCAGTGTTCAGAGTTTTTATTGAGGTCTCATTACATAAGCATGATTGAATAAATACTTGACTACTTGATTGAAATCAATCTTCAGCATCTTGGAGGTCTGGAGAACTGGCTGATATCTTAGGGCTCAAAGCCTCAATCAACACTATTATCAGGTGCTTGGTCTTTCTACTGACCACCTTCCATCCTAAAGCTATGTAGGGGCCCCACCATGGTAATACAGGAGTTATTAAGAAATAATTTTTAGGCAGGTAGAAAGGGTGAAGGTTCCCCAGTGGAAATTTCTTTTAATAATAGCAACTCCCAAAACACTTCTTTTCTAATAGAAAAGCAGCTTGGAAGGCCAGGCCGGCAAGTATTGATATGCAAATGCAAGAAATTAGAAACTAGATCCACCCAGACAGCATGGTGGCTCACACCTATAATCCCAGCCCTTTGGGAGGCTGAGGCAGGTGGATCACGAGGTCAGGAGTTCAAGACCAGCCTGGCCAACATGGTGAAATCCTGTCTCTACTAAAAAAATACAAAAATTAGCTGGGCATGGTGACACGTGCCTGTAATCCCAGCTACTCAGGAGGCTGAGGCAAGAGAATTGTTTGAACCAGGGCCCAGGAGGCAGAGGTTGCAGCAAGCCAAGATTGCACCACTGCACTACAGTCTGGTCTACAGACTGAGACTCCATCTCAAAGAAAGAAAGAAAGAAAAGAAAGAAACTAGGTTCATACAATATGGCAATTCTTCCTGTCTTCTCTTTGTCACCACATGTGCCAGGCGTCATGGCTGCTTGCAGATAACACCACCTGTGCAGGACATCATGGACCCGCATTTGCATATTAAAAGGTTAGGGTAGGAGGGCCAGTTTTTTTGTGGTCTGCATAAATGACACACCCGGTCAAACCAATCCCCTGTGCCCTATGCAAATAAGATACCACCTCCTCCAGCCTCCCAATATAACTGATGACTTTTCTGCCGCACACAGGGTTTTTCTCTCTGTTAGGAGCACCCCTCCCTCTGTCTCTGTAAGGAGGAGCTTTTTTCCTTCTTTCTTGCCTATTAAACTTCCCGCTCCTTGAAACTTCACGACTTCACGACTATCCAAGTGGTTCATCAAATCGCTGGTAGACAAAGAACTTTGGTGTTTCTGCAGTCATCACAGCCAAATCAATGGGGTCACCTCATTAGCATAACAAAGACATTTCTATCAGTCACAAATTTCAAGAGATTTTGAAGCACTGAACTAGGAACCCAGGAAAATGATCAGCATATTTTTTTATTATTATACCACAGACATGATCTGCATCACAGAGGTGATGTGCATCTTTGAACATAAGCTTAAAATTTCACGAGCTTTAACAGCATACCCCACTAATTTTTAAATTATTTAAAAAATATTTTTAAATTTTAATTTATTTGTAGAGATGGGGTCTCTCTATATTGCCCAGGCTGTCCTTGAACTCCTCCTGGGCTTGAACTTCTGGGCTCAAGCAATCCACCTACTTTGGCCTCCCAAAATGCTGGAATTATAGACATGAGGCACCACACCTGGCCCCTCACAGATGTTTATATAGCTGGGCACTAATATAATTCTTGTGTGTGTATCAGAGTAAAATAACGTTCTTTAGCTTGTCTCTTTGGAAACAAAGTAATGACAAAGAAAACTGAAGTAAGATTGTAAGTTACCTGAAGACTAGTTTATCAGATGCTTAGTTTGGGCATTCATATGGTTAATTATTGTATCTACTACACTGATGTGCTTCATGTTTAACTGCTGATTCCAGGGAATGACAAAAGCTTCTAGCCACAGGTAACTAGAGGCAACGTTGTAATAGCCTTGTTTCATTTCAATTCCACTCTTTTGTGTCTTTCTGTCTATAATTTCCCTGCCAGAGAGTTGTCTTATCCAGAAGTAATGTTAACAGACTTACATGACTTTATAATGACTGCTCAGCCACAGTCAGCATTTATGTAAGTTGCATTTCTATTATATAGGGCTTTCTGCCTTGCCTGCAGCTGTTACAATTACTGTTGCTGCTAGTACTCTTAAATTTTCATCTTGCATTCTTTAATATTTGCAATCCCCTTGCTTTTGCATATTAATGCATGACATTACGCTTTTGAATATGAGATTGTCTTTGTGTTTATTGCTCTTTGCAATTCATGTGCTGCATGGTCTGCACAGGGCTGTTTCCCTGGGATACTTGGTTCACTGGGCAGTGTTTCTCTGTTTCTGCTTCTCTTTTGGATAGGCCTTAGGGCTTCTGGTTTTCTGACTTCTTGGGCTTCTGTTTTTGAACCTATTGCCCCTTTTGACTTCTTGATGAATAATGAATTTGAACCATTAACTTCCCTTAGCCAGTTTATCTTTCTCATCATCTCTGACCTTTGGACCTCAGTGTCCACCTGGACTTTGCAACCAGCATTGTGGGAGTGACTTTTTATTTGGTTCACATACTTGGAGGTCAAAAGAAACAGTGGAGATTGATTTCTATATTCACATTATATATTTTCCATAGTAGTCACTTAAAAGCTTCAAGCTAGACTTGCATCCTAGCTGCTTCTGCCATTGTCAGCATTTTCTTATTCTTAGTCTCTTCTATATCCTTGACTATATACTATGTTTATTGAACATATGTTATGCCTGTCTAGACCCAGTTGGCTTGATAAGGATTTTGATGACATTGAAAATTTGAAATCAATTCAAATCCCAAGAAATCTATTTTCCTTCTTTTTTCCCACACGATAGCCTCCTTCATTTTTCTAAAATTCAAGGCACATCTTCATCAGTATCCCTCATCCTGGGCATTAACTAGCATGTCATGATACAGTAATTGGTACATACTTGGAAGAACAGCTGTAACATTTCAGGGAGGCTAATAAATCTGTCCAGATATTTTGAGTTGCAGTGAACAAAAAACCCAACTCAAGCTAGTTTAAACAATAAAGTGAATTTAATGGCTCATTTAACTGAAAAGTCCAGGGGTAGGTGGGTTTCAGGTACAGTTTATTTGGAACTCTAGCTCCCTTGTCTGCAGTACCCTTAACTCTGCTATTTCTCTTTATTCACTTTGCCCTTATGCCGACTTTCTTCATGGTAGCAAAACAGTTACAGCAGTTCTTGATCTCGTCTGTTTGCACCACAGCCTCAAATGCCCTGTGTCACTCTGAACTCGTTAAGTCTCTTGCCTTCCTCTGAAGGCTTCTCAGAATCATATGGGCATATGACCTAAGGAAATCAGAGGCTTTGGGAAATAAAATGGGGAGCACGCCCTGGGGGGACAACCAGCAAGGTAGCCATGCAGTCACAGTTCTCAGTCACTTTGAAAAGAAAACTTAAAAACCACTGAAAATAAATGAATCACTCTAGCTGACTGCAAACTGCTGACCCTCAACTGCTTCAGTCACTAACTGAAGTGAAACAACTCAACTGCTTCAGTCACTAACTGAAGTGAAACAGCTTCCTCATATAGTCAAGATGCTATATGACCTCATATATGGAACAATGACACTGATTTCATTCACATCTCTAGAAGGTCTGCTTACCCATGGACCCCTATTTTGAGATAGATATTGGGGGCAAAATCTCCAGGGACTATACCCATCTGCAGCTTAACAAAAAGCTACTTCAGTAGGTCTGAAGTTGTCAGTGGCAGCAGCTCCCCACAATACCTGTGTGATGCTATGAAGCAGTAGTCAGGAAATGCAAGAAACATTACAGCCAGCCTCTGAAGATCACACCATCTGACAAGTCCCCACCTGGGGTGGGATATGTGTCTGCTGATGATAGGTGATAATGGCTTTGTGGCAGTCAAGGTGAGTCATTTACCAGTCCTGCTGTTGTATGGCAAAGATAGACTAGCTTAGGGGCCCTGCATCCCACAGAGGAAAATTCTCTGTTCAAGGGGCAGAGAATCTTTTCATGGTCACCATGGACTCAGCTCCAGGACAGATGAGGCTAGAGAATTGGTGTCAATTGTATTGAATAGACAGCAGAACCAGCCCAAAGAAAATTAAGCAGAGAATATACTTTCAAAAGGATGACAATTCAAATGTGCGTCAGAACACACCAGATCTAAGGAGAGTTCATGAGGAAGGAGGCATAGCCACAGTGTATGGCTGTGTGACCTGATTCAAGGTATTTAACCTACCCAAACTTTTATATTCTTATATGAAACACTGAAGGTAAAGATGGTCTACTCAGAATTGTTTTAAGGACTGATTAAGGCAATTCTTGGAAAACACATAGCAAAGATTCTGGAGTATAACACGTGCTTAATAGATGTTATTATTAGAGCCTTCATATAAAGAGAAGGGTAATATTAGAGTGTTTCAGTTAAGACTGTTTATTTCTCAGCCACTCCAAAGAGAAATTTTGGATGGGGGAAGAAACTGTACAGGAACTCCCAAGGTTTTATGAGAGTCGGATGAAGAAGATCAGGGAGAGGATCATTAGAGAAAGTGACTAAGAAATGAAACACCCTGGGGATGCAGACTAGGCATCTGACTGGGGCTGGGAGCAGAGCAGCTCCAGGGAGGAGACAAGCCATAGCACATGTGTTATGAGGCAAAGTATCAGTCACCTGTTGCTGTGAAATTTGCCAAAATTGGCAGCTTTAAAGACAATAAACATCTTTTATCTCCCACAGTTTCTATGCATCAGAAATTCAGAGGCAGTTTGGCTAAGTGATTTTAGCCTGGAGTCTCTCATGAGATGGTGATAAAGACATTAGATGGTGCTGCAGTTATCTGAAGGTTTGACTGGGGCTGGAGGATCAGCTTCTACAGTGCCTTATGCAGGTGGCTGGCAAACTAATCCTGGCTGTTGACTGGAAGCCTTAGCTCCTTACCACCCGGACCTCTCCCTAGGACTGCTTCAGTGTCTTCACCATGTGGCAGATGGCATCCCCCAAAGTGAGCAATACCAAGACAACATAGCAGAAACCTGAATATCTTTTATAATATAGCCTAAGTAATCACACAGTGTCATTTCTTCAGGATTCTGTCTGTGACACGGCCAGCCATGACTTAGTGTGGAGGGGACTACACACAGGCAGGATTATCAGGAGGGATTAGCGGGCCCCAGCTTGGAAGCTGGTTACCAACACACAGAGGTCTAAGAAGGGAAGAGCGAGAGTCCACAGGAGCACAGTGTTTCCGGGGTAGGAAAAGAAGAAACACAGACCTTCCCCAGCTCCTGCCTGGCCTCCTAGGGAGAAGGGGGAAGATGGCGGCAACAAATTGCACATGGTAGGTACAGGACTTTGACTTTGTCCTTGTGGTCCAGTGGACGCAGAGGCAGAAGCCCTGTGATGGACCCTGTCCAGACCAGCAGGGGGAAGAGGGAAAATGGTCTCAGCAGTGCTGCTCCTAAAGAACAGAGAGAGGTGACTTCCCCCGGAAGGGAGGCATCTGGCCTAAGGTATTAGGGGCAGCATTGTGACAGGAAGGCATCTGGCCTAAGGTATTAGGGGCGGCATTGTGACAGGAAGGCAGAGACCAAGCCTACCTAAAGTGTGATGTTGTGCTCCTCTGGCCTAAGGTGTGCAGCGTCTCCAGGGACACTGCTCAACTCCCTTAATATGAGGGCAGATGCACCAGGTTCAAGCTGCAGAGTCCCGGAAAGGGCCAGACTTCAGAATGGACCCAAGATTATTGGCTTCCCACTGTCATCACTGCCCAGATTCCACTCAGACAATCTCAAGAGATACCTTTAGAGTTCGGGCGCTTCCTTGTCTTCCCACTTATTTAGAGATTTCTACCTAGAGGGTCAGAAATTGGCAGAAAGCCCAGCTGCAAGAAGGGGAAATAGGAATTTTGCTATTTTCTGATAATGGACAACTGGAGTTAGTTGTCTGTTGCCTGGAAAATTCATCTGCTAAATCTATACATATATATGACTTCATTTTTCAGTTTTCTTAATTTCAAAGGATGTTTGTTTGAGTTATATTTGTACACTCTTCCCCTAAGACACACAGAATGGTAACCCCTTGCAGGGAAAAAGTCAGTGCATCAAATCTGTTTTGCTTAATTCTAGTTTATCTCTGAGTATATATGGAGCCAGGCTCTAAGAACTAAACCTTGGAATGTTCACAAATGATGTCATTCTGTGCCCAGCACATTGGGGCAGGATGTACTAAACCATTAGCATCATTTAAAGCAAATATGAACCTTTATGATATATACCTGGTGCCTGGTTTGAGGCTCACAGCACAAGTGCTTGCATAGCAGGTTTAAACTAGAAGTGTGCCTGAGTGATCAGCTCTAAGAACTTTAAATTCCGAGACTCAAGCAAGCTTCTCTGGGTAAAGATATTTTGCATATGTCTCTGCTGTTCAAAGGTGGAAAGAAAAATGTGTCCATGTAACCCATGCAGAAGGATGAAAGCCTGTTCCTGAGTGTTTTAGGCATCACCTGCATGTGTATTTTTTTTTTCTGTTCTGGCACTGTATCTTTTGGAATAAACCTTAGCAGTGTGTATAATTCAATGCTGAGTTATGTAAGTTCTTCTGGTGAATAACTGAACCAGTTAGTAGTCATAGACCCCCAGAACCTACCTAATTTTAAAAGTAAAATTTTCAATTACTTGGAGTGAAGCTCAATCCTAGATACTATGAAGAGTAACCTCAAATATCTTGTTACAGCTTTGCTGCTTTTAGAGTAAATAATCACAGAAACTTTTAACTTCCGGAGCCTATTGCTTTCCCTCTCCACTTCTATACATCTTAATGACAATCACACATATATGCTGATAGTAATCCCTGGTTATTTTGAAGACATAAAAGTGGTAAGGAACCCAATTTCACCTCTTCCCACAGTAACAAAATAAAGGAGGGAGCCAAGATATATAGGAGCAAAATTTTCATGCACTATCAAGAATAAATTGAGGCTGAATGTGATGGCTCATGTCTGTAATCCCAGAACTTTGAGAGGCTGAGTCAGGCAGGCCACTTGAGGTCTGGAGTTCAAGACCAGTTTGGCCAACATGGTAAAACCCTGTCTCCACCAAAAAATAGAAAAATTAGCCAAGCATGGTGGCACATGCACCTTGTAGTACCAGCTACACGCCCAGCTGAGGTGGGAGGATCGCTTGAACCCAGGAAGCATTGGCTTGAGTGAGCCAAGATTGTGCCACTGCACTTTGTCAAGACCCTGGCTCAAAAAAAATTTTTTTTAAGAAAAAATTGTTATTAATTTCGGCTAGATTGTTATAAATTATGTTAGTTGTAATCCCCAGGACAAACACTAAGAAAATAACTAAAAATACATGGTAAAAGAAATGAGAAGGGAATCAAAATGGTACTGTAAAAAAATATCTTTCTGTGGCTGAGTGTGGTGGCTCACACCTGTAATCCCAGCACTTTGGGAGGCCAAGGCCGGCAGATCACAAAGTCAGGATTTCAAGACCAACCTGACGGGTAAAACCCCATCTCTAGCAAAAATGCAAAAATTAGCTGAGCATGGTGGCAGGCACCTATAATCCTGCTACTCAGGAAGCTGAGCCAGGAGAATTGCCTGAACCTGGGAGGCAAAGGTTGCAGTGAGCTGAGATTGCACCACTGCACTCTGGCCTGGGCAACAAAGCAAGACTCTGACTCAAAAAAAAAAAAAAAAAAAAAAGAAAGAGAGAAAGAAAAAGAAAGAAAGAAAGAAAAAATTATCTTTCTGTGCGCATTGACAGACAACAGGAAAAAAAGAAATAAAATACATTTCTAAACAAGAAAAGGGAATAACAGAGGAATTGAGGAACAAAAAATATGTAAGACATTTAGAAAACAAAAATAAAATACAGAAGTAATTATCAGTAATTGCATTGAATAAAAATAGATTAAGCTCTTCATTAAAAAGCAGATATTGACAGAATGAGTGAACATTTTCCAATTACACACTAGTGACAAGACGCTCATTTTGGTTTTAAGTCACAAACAGGTTGAAAATGAGAATACGGCAAAAGATATTCCATGAAAATAGTAACCCAAAGAGAGCTGGAGTGGCCACTAACATCAGACAAAGTAGACTTTAAGACAAAAGTTGTTACAAGAGGCAAAGAGGGCATATATAATGATAAAAAGGTCAATTTAACAAGATATATAACAATTATAAACATATACACTCAATAACAGAGTCTCAAAATATATGAAGCAAAAACTAATAGAATTGAAGCGAGAAACAGACAGTTAAATTTAAAAAGTTGAAAAATCCAACAATGTCCTTTCAATAACCGATAGAACAACTAAACATGGTCAGTCATGGTGGATCATCCCTGTAATCCCAGCACTTTGGAAGCCCGAGGTGGGTGGGTCACTTAAGGTCAGGAGTTTGAGACCAGCCTGGACAACATGGTGAAACCCCATCTCTACTAAAAATACAGAAATTAGCCGGGTGTGGTGGTGGGTGCCTGAAATTCCAGCTACTCGAGAGGCTGAGTTAGGAGAATCACTTGAACTGTGGAGGCAGAGGTTGCACCACTGCACTCCAGCCTGGGTGACAGAATGAGACCCAGTCTAAAAAAAAAAAAATACTGAACAACTAAACAAAAGATAAACAAGGAAACAAGACTTGAATAATACTTTAAACCAATTAAATCTAACAGACATATATACAGCATTTCACCAAACAGCAAAACATACATTATTTTCAAGTGCGAATGGAACAACTTCTAGGATGACCATAGGTTAATCCACAAAAGAAGCCTTAGTAAATGTGAAACAAATGAAAGCATACAAAGTATGTTCTTTGGCACAGTAGAATAAACTTAGAAATCAATAACAAGGAAATTTAGAAATATGTGGAAATGAAATGGCACACTCTTAAATAATTAATGGATCAAAAAGAAATAACAAGAGAAATGAGAGAGAAATTTTCTCAAAAATACTTCAAGAAAAACACAACATACCCAAACCTATGAGATGCAGCAAAGGCAGTAGGCAGAGAGAAATGTATGGCTGTAAGTGCTCACATTGAAAACAAAAAATATTCAAAAGAACTGAACTTCAACCTTAAGGAAATAGAAAAAGGAAAGCAATTAAACCCAAAGAACAGAAGGGAAAAAAATAATAAAGATTAGAGCAGAGATAAATTAAATAGAAGACAGAAAAATGATAGAATCAATGAAAACCAAATGTTTATTCTTGGAAAAATTGATAAATAGGCAAATTTGGCTAGCAAAACATGGTGGCTCACATCTGCATTCTCAGAGCTTTGGGAGGCTGAGGTGGGAGAATTGCTTGAGGCCAGGAGTTTGACATCAGACTAGGCAACATGATGAGACCCCATTCCTACTTTAAAAAATGAAGACAAACTGTTAGCTAGATTGATTAAAAGAAGAGAGAATGAGAGAGAGAGGCAAAAAAATCAAGAATTAAAGTGGAGACTTTACTACCATCCTAACAGAAATCGAAAGGATTACAAAAGAGTGCTATGAACAATTGTATGCCAATAAAATAGATAACATAGATGAAATTGACTTACATATTAGCGTATAGTTGGGCAATCATCTAACACAAAGCCTATTTTATAATAAAGTGTTGACTATCTCATGCAATTTACTGAATGCTATACTGAAGTCAAAAACAGAATGTTTGTTTTGATTACTGTAGCCTTGTAGTAGAGTTTGAAGTCAGGTTTTGTGATGCCTCCAGCTTTGTTCTTTTTGCTTAGGATCGTCTTAGTTATGTGGGCTCTTTTTTGGTTCCATATGAAGTTTAAGGTCGTTTTTTCCAGTTCTGTGAAGAAGGTCAATTGTAGCTTGATGGGGATAGCGTTGAATATATAAGTTACTTTGGGCAGTATGGCCATTTTCATGATATTGATTCTTCCTAACTATGAGCATGGAATGTTTTTCCATCTGTTTGTGTCCTCTCTTATTTCCTCGAGCAGTGGTTTGTAGCTCTCCTTGAAGAGGTCCTTTACATCCTTTGTTAGTTGTATTCCTAGGTATCTTATTCTCTTTGTAGCAATTGTGAATGGGAGTTTGCTCATGATTTGGCTGTTTGTCTGTTATTGATATATAGGAATGCTTGTGATTTTTGCACATTGATTTTGTATCCCAAGACTTTGCTGAAGTTGCTTATCAGCTTAAGGAGATTTTGGGCTGATACAATGGGGTCTTCTAAATATACAATTATGTCATCTGCAAATAGAGGCAATTTGACTTCCTCTTTTCCTAATTGAATACCCTTTATTTCATTTTCCTTGCCTGATTACTCTGACCAGAAGTACCAATACTATATTGAATAGGAGTGGTAAGAGAGGGCACTCTTGTCTAGTGCCAGTTTTTTAGGGGAATGCTTCCAGTTTTTGCCCATTTAGTATGCTATTGGCTGTGGGTTTGCCATAAATAGCCTTTATTATTTTGAGAGACATTCATGGTACCGGTACCAAAACAGAGATATACACCAATGGAACAGAACAGAGGCCTCAGAAGCAATGCCACACATCTATAGCCATCAGATCTTTGACAAACCAGACATAAACAAGCAACGGGAAAGGGGTTCCCTATTTAATAAGTGGTACTGGGAAAACTGGCTAGCCATATGCAGAAAGCTGAAACTGGACCCCTTGCTTACACTTTATACAAAAACTAAGTCCAGATGGATTAAAGATTTAAACATAAGACCTAACACCATAAAAAGTCTAGAAGAAAACCTAGGCAATACCATTCAGGACATAGGCATAGGCAAGGACTTCATGACTAAGACATCAAAAGCAATGGCAACACAAGCCAAAATAGACAAATGGGATCTGATTAAACTTAAGAGCTTCTGCACAACAAAAGAAACAATCATTAGAGTGAACCAGCAACTAACAAAATGGGAAAATTTTCTGCAATCTACCCAACTGACAATGGGCTAATATCCAGAATCTACAAAGAACTAAAACAAATTTACCAGAAAAAAACAAACAACCCCATCAAAAAGTGGGCAAAGACACTTTTAAAAGTGATATGAACAGACACTTTTACAAAGAGCACATTTATGCAGTCAACAAACATATGAAAAATGCTCATCATCACTGGTCATTAGAGAAATGCAAATCAAAACCATATTGAGTTACCATTTCACGCTAGTTACAATGGCGATCGTTAAAAAGTCTGGAGACAACAGATACTGGAGAGGATGTGGTGAAATAAGAACACTTTTACACTGTTGGTGGGAGTGTAAATTAGTTCAACCATTGTGGAAGACAGTGTGGCAATTCCTCAAGGATCTAGAAATGGAAATACCATTTGACCTAGCAATCCCATTACTGGGTATATAACCAAAGGATTGTAAATTTTTCTATTATAAAGACATATGCACATGTATGTTCATTGTGGCACTGTTTACAATACAAAGATTTGGAACCAACCCAAATGCCCATCAATGATAGACTGGATAAAGAAAATGAGGCACAAATACACCATGGAATACTATGCAGCCATAAAAAGGATGTGTTCATGTTCTTTGCAGGGACATGGATAAATCTGGAAACCATCATTCTCAGCAAACTGGCACAAGAACAGAAAACCAAACACCACATATTCTCACTCATAAGTGGGTGTTGAACAATGAGAACACATGGACACAGGGAGGGAAACATCACACACTGTGTCCTACTGGGGAGTGGGAGGCTGGGGGAACAGCAGGGAGTGAGAGGATTGGTGAAGGATAACATTAGGAGAAATACCTAATGTAGGTGACAGGGGGATGGATGAAGCAAACCACCATGGCATGTGTATACCTATGTAACAATCCTGCACAATCTGCACATGTACCCCAGAACTTAAAGTATAATAAAAAAATGTATGGGACATTTGAGATATGATTAATACTGAATGAATATTGCTTTACATCATTATTAAGCCAAAAAAATCATCCAGCCATCTTAAGTCAGGGACTGTATATTTAAACCCCAAAATGCCAAAATGCATATATAAATTCTGTGATAAATTTTCTGAATAATGAACATGTGTTCCATGAGGAATAAGTCATTTTTAAGCACTTTATGCATATTTCAATTGTTCATTCAACATCAAGAATAGTAGAAAATCAATGGGAACAACAGTGACTTTATTTTAAATGCTAATCTTGCTATGTAACTTCTGACTAATTCTGAGTCCAGGAATGCCTTCAAAATGTCTAGTTTATGTATTACTCTTTATTAGTAGCATCTATTCACTGTAAGGTTCCTCTAAAACAACCCTTGATGCTGCTGCAGAAATCATAGGCTATGATGCCCATAACCACCTACACATTTCTTCTAGAACACATATGCTTTCCCCAAGGTAAAGCTCTGGGTCTAGGGGATTGCAGTGCATAGGTCTACCTGCCTTGTGGCTGCCCAAGACCACACTTCTGCCTATAAGTTTCCCAAATACCTCACCCCAAACTGACAAACTGAATTTGTCTGCCTCCTTCTTTAGTTTCTAGGCTCCTTCAGGATTTGCATATATGGACCTTTTGCAGAACAAAAATGTGTATAAACTAGTAAAGCAAAGCTAAAGACTAAACGGAGATGTATGATTTGTAGGACAAAAGAAAGTGATAAAGCAACAAAAATTTTATTAAGAGAAATTTAGACAAAGAAGATAAAATAATTAAGTAATTAAGGTGGAGGTTGGAATGGCTTTCCACACCGAATGTCATCAGTAGTCTTGCTGTTTAAATGATGGTATGAACATACTACTGAAGTGTTTTCCAAAACTGTAAGCAAACTTTCAAGTGCTAGGACAAAATCTACTGCAAAAATAATTTTTAAAAAGTAGTAGCTCAATTTATAAACACATGTATTATCAAAGATCTAAGTGCCTCACCTCTTTACAGCATAGCCAAAAACACAGTACTCATAATATAGACAACATGTTCCCCTTTTCTAATGAAAAAGGCTGTTTGTAAGTTTATTACCAGAAAAATCCTTGCAAATAAGAGTTTGAAAACAATAGCAAAAAAATTACTGCTTTTGATAGAGATAATAAAATGAAAATTTGGTGGATCTTTGTGTAAGTGTGCAAACAATGTTTACTCAAAGTTAAAACAAAGCATGGATTAGGCAACAGAGGGTCTTGTGTGTCCTGCTCATGTTCTGTGTAATGCTGCTTACAAAGCTGTCAAAGTCTTCCTATTAGTATTAAAGTTGTCATAAAATTGTTCTCTTCTGTATTTATGCTATCCAAACTGAGT
Organism: Aotus nancymaae; assembly: GCF_030222135.1. Lineage (NCBI taxonomy): Eukaryota > Metazoa > Chordata > Mammalia > Primates > Aotidae > Aotus > Aotus nancymaae. The sequence continues at coordinate 351,567 of NW_026988603.1, forward strand.
AATTAAAGAATTTTTGTGGTTTTGTTGGCATTCAGTATTCAACTCTTTTGCATTAGAAAAGCTATTGGTTCTTTTTTTAAAATGTAGTTTAGAGAGTCCTTTATTTGAAGCATTGAAATCATACTTTAATTCTAAAGAATGGGACTCCCAAATCCTTGGTATTTTAAATAATTGAAGTGAAACCTTTCATAGTTTCAATATCTCTTTAGCAATAGGATTGTGCAAACTAAAGGATTATGCAAATTAAAAAGCAAACCATGTTACTGCAGCACTCAGTTGAAGGAACTTCAGTACATTAAAAAAAGAAGTGTTGAAAATGTTAACTCTTTAAGTATCAAGTCTGTTTTTAAATGGAACATTACTTAGGAAAAGAAATCATGACTTAAAAGTGACACTTACCATGACTATACTTTGAAATGGATTTTATACCTTAAAGAACTTGATTTGTTTTACATCAATGTTACTAAGTACTCTTCCAGCATGGCAGCCAGTGAACGAATCATGTGTAGTGTTGAAGACGGGAATAAAAATTGAGAACAAAGCTCATTTTAAAAAGCTGTTGATTCAGAGATATGATGTAATGCAATGGAATGGAAAAGTCAGAGACCCCAACCTACTCCAAACTGGCTAAGACAGATTTCAATTCCTGGCTCCCCAACTTAGTCTTTGACCTGAGGCAGGGCACTGAACACTGGGCTGTTTCTCCACATGCAAAGTGGGCACTGAAGGACTATGTTAATTTCTCTTCCAGGGTCCACAAGGGATGTGGTTTCAAATGCAAGAACTTCCCGGCACCATACCTCTATCCACCCTCCCATCCAGGAGCCTAGAGTTCTTTGTCTTACTTTCCTGTGCATGAGAATGTAGACTTCCCAGGCGAGCTTCCTTTGTTTAGAAAGCCCAAGAAAAGGGCAGCCAATCCAATATGAAAGTCAAAGATCAATCACTCCAGCAGAAGTTTGAAAGAACTCCTCTCATGAGACAAGAACTTGAATGGGGTGGGAGTAACTCCCAGATTAAAAGTTCCCCTGTCCCTTACCTTTGTGGACTCCATCTCTGGATCCCCTTCCATGACAGCATGGAAGTTCCCTCTCTCACTCTCTCCCTACTTCTCTCTCTCTCTTTCTCTCTTTCTGCCTAATAAATCACTTTTATGCAAAACTCTTTGGGTCCAATATTTACTTAAATGAGCCCACTGCACCTCCAGGGCCTCCTCCTCCATTCCTGGAGCAGAGGGCCCAAGAACCTGGAACACCTGGTTACAGGCACATCCTCCTAATCAGTTAATGGTCAACAGTGTCCCCAAGGATAGTGATGGCTTACATGGAAACCCTCACTCCTGGAGATTCCAGGCCATTCTCAAGTCTACAGCCACAGCAAGAAGGAGCCTGAAATTCTGATTCTGTGACATAAGCCCCACCAATTATTCATGCAAGTTTTTATTTGGCTGTATACACAATTTAAATCATTAAAATTTGTACAGTATTTACAAATAAAATAGTCATCTGAAACTGGAGAAAAAATGGTGGAGTGGGGGTGGATGTTGAATGCTGCTGAGGACAAACTGCCTCTACTCATTCCCAAAAGTGAACCTTCTACCAGGACCCAGGAGCCCATTTGTCATGCTGCAGAGATTGGGCATCCCTAGTTCCCACTTTGTGCTGCTCTCCTGACCTATTAACCATGCTAAAAGTTTTTCCTCACTTACTCCTCACTCCCCAATCCCCCTCACACACACTCCCACCTCATTTTTCACTTCCAGACAATCCAGAAAAGGTAGCTTGTTCTATTTAAGAACTTCCCAAATTGGTGTTCTTAAGTTGGTGGGAGAAGAGGAATTGGTGATGGGGAGGACAGCACTGCAATGAGCGAGAGGAAGGCATTCACTGGAAAGAAGTCATTCCCTGAGCAAAACATTTGTATAACTTAAAGGTGCATAGATTTTAACCAAGGAGCTCCTCAGGGGACTCTCCAAGATGGGAAACTAATGGGCTCTGCTTGGTTAATTTGACTACATATCCCCAGTAAAATCCCCTAGAGAAGTTCTTGCTTCTCTAGTTCTTTTAATTGTGATGTTAGGGTGTTGATTTTAGATCTTTCCCGCTTTCTGATGTTGGCATTTAGTGCTATAAATTTCCCTCTAAACACTGCTTTCACTGTGTCCCAGAGATTCTGGTACATTTTGTCTTTGTTCTCATTGGTTTCAAAGAACTTATTTCTGTCTTAATTTCGTTATTTACCAAGTAGTCATTCAGGAGCAGATTATTCAGTTTCTATGTAGTTGTGTGGTTTTAAGTGAGTTTCTTAATCCTGAGTTCTAATTTGGTTCCACTGTGGTCTGAGAGACTGTTTGTTATAGCTTCCATTCTTTCACATTTGCTGAGGAGTGTTTTTCTCCCAATTATGTGGTCAGTTTTAGAATAAGGGCTATGTGGTACTGAGAAGAATGTATATTCTGTCGAATTGGGGTGGAGATTCATGTAGATGTCTATTAGGTCTGTTTGGTCCAGAACTGAGTTTAAGCCCTGAATGTCCTTGTTAATTTTCTGTCGCATTCATCTGTCTAATATTGACAGTAGGGTGTTAAAGTCTCCCACTGTTATTGTGTGGGAGTCTAAGTTTCTTTGTAGGTCTCTAAAAACTTGTTTTATGAATCTTGGTGCTCCTGCATTGGGTGCATATATATTTAGGATAGTTAGTTCTTCTTGTTGCATTGATCCCTTTACCATTATGTAATACCCTTCTTTGTCTTTTCTTGTTTTTAAATCTTTGTTGGTTTAAAGTCTGTTTTATCAGAGACTAGGATTGCAACTCCTGCTTTTTTTTCTTTTTCTTTTTCTTTTTTTTTTAATTTTGCTTGGTAAATATTTCTCCATTCCTTTATTTTGAGCCTATGTGTGTCTTTGCACATGAAATGGGTCTCCTGAATACAGCACATTGATGGTTTTCCTCATCTTCGTGGATTTATCTACCTTTGATCTTTGAAGCTGATGCCCTTTGGATGGGGTTTCTTCATGGGCATCCTTTTTGTTGATGTTGATGTTATTGCTTTCCATTTCTTAGTTTTTCTTCTAACAGGCCCCTCTTCTACAGCTCTGCTGGAATTTGCTGGAGGCCTACTCCAGACCCTGTTTGCCTGGGTATCACCAGTGGAGGCTGCAGAACAGCAAAGATTGCTGCCTGCTCCTTCCTTTGTAAGCTTCATCCCTGAGCAGCACCTGCTGGGATGTGTCTCCCAGTCAGAAGGCACAGATGTTAGGGACTCACTTGGGGAGGCAGTTTGTCCTTTAGCAGAGCTTGAGCGCTGTGCTGGGAGATCTGCTGCTCTCTTCAGAGCTGGTAGACAGGAACGTTTAAGTTCACTGAAGCTGCAACCACAGCCTCCCCTTCCCCCAGGTGCTCTGTCCCAGGGTGATGGGAGTTTTATCAATAAGCCCTGATTGGGGCTGCTGCCTTTCTTTCAGAGATGCCCTGCCCAGAGAGGAGATATCCAGAGAGGCAGTCTTGCTACAGTGGCTTTGCCACACTGTGGTGGATTCCATACTGTCTGAACTTCCCAGCAGCTTTGTTTACACTGTGAGGGGAAAACCACCTACTCAATCTTCAGTAATGGTGGATGCCCTTCCTCCACCAAGCTCAAGTGTCTCAGGTCAACTTCAGACTGCTGTACTGGCAGCAAGAATTTCAAGCCAGTAGAATTTTAAGTTTACTGGGTTCCATGTGGTAGGACCCACTTGGCTCCCTGGCTTCAGCCACTTTTCCAGGGGTGTGAACGGTTCTGTCCCACTGGGCTTCCAGGCACCATTGGAGCACAAATAAAACTCCTGCAGCTAGTTTTGTGTCTGCCCAAACAGCCACCCAGTTTTGTGCTTGGAACCCAGGGCCCTGGTAGTATAGGCACCTGAGGGAATCTCCTGGTCTGTGGGTTACAAAAACCATGGGAAAAGCATAGTATTTGGGCTGGATAGCACTGTCCCTCAGGGCACAGTCCCTCATGGCTTCTCTTGGCTAGGAGAGAAAGTCCCCTGGCCTCTTGCACTTTTTGGGTGCTGCAACACCCCATGCTGCTTCTGCTTGCCCTCCGTGGGCTCCACCACCACTATCTAACCAGTCCCAGTGAGGTGAACTAGGTACCTCAGTTGAAGTACAGAAATCACCCACCTTCTGCATTGGTCTCCCTGGGAGCTGCAGATCAGAGTTGTTCCTATTTGGCCATCTTGCCAGATCCCCTTTATTTTTATTTCTGTTTATTTTTCTCTTGCCCACTCTCATCTCCTTTATCTGGCATTCCATTTTCCATGAAAACAAGATACCTCCTCCACACTATTCTAGTAAAAATATCTCAGTGTCTCATCTGCCCTTAACACATCGTCTTTTCAATATAGCATAGGAAAGAGAATCACTCTTTCTCTTTCTGGTCTCCTCTACTCAAAGGCCCGTGAATTCTACTGTCTTCCTTGAAACTAAGCAGAGCTGGGGTTAGGGAGAGACACAGTGCTGAAGTGCTACTGGCATTGTTTAAAGCCCTGGGGTCTAGCTGAGTGGCAGGCCAGCTAATCCCTTGGAAAGTCTGGCTATATGAGTCAATAAATGTTCCATTTTTACTTTAAGGGAAAAAGTTGCAGAGGGAGAATGAAAGGAAAGGGGCCCTTTATAACAATACAACCCATCACTATGTAGTGACTACAATCCTCTAAAGAAGTCCTGCCTTAGGAGGATCAGTCTAGGGACTTTTGCCACTCATCAATCCTGAGGGAGTTCACTGCATGACAGCTCTCTCCAGTAGGGGCAGGTTTGGGGGTGCTGACTAGGACCACAGTGGGGGCCTAACAGCATGATGAAGCAGGAAAGCAAAGTTGGGCTCTAGTATCAAATTCACATCTTAAAAAGGAATCTCACTTCTGGGGCTAATGTCAGAAGCTCAGACTAAAAGGCAATACATATTTGTCCAGAGTTGACAGCAATCTCCAAGCAAGTCATCAGAAATGTGGAAGCAGGAAAGTGAAGTTGAAGATGATGAAGGATTAGGATGCTCCCCTACTCATAAATGCATCAAGACTACAAAGGCAGAATCCAAGGGAGGGTACTTGGAAAGAATGGTGGCCACAAGCTCCGCTTCCAGGGACCACAGCCCTGGGTTAGGAATTAGAACAGGATTCTGGCTCCATAAAGGTAAGCATCTAAGAGCAAGAAAGGGTTCCACGCTTTGGAGAAAACCTGGGAATGAGAAAGGATGCAATATAGAAACAGCAAATGGAGACCAAAGCAGGAGTCCAGTTCTGAATCTGGCACCATTAGGAGAAGAATGACTTAACTCCAAGTATAATGCAAGTGAGGTCCAGTTCAGATGAACAATGAGGGTGATTCACTCCAAGAGCAGAGGCACTTGAGAAACTGCATGCCAGGACCACTCAAGTCAGGTTTAAAATATGAGTTTGTCCATGTCAGCCTTGCCCCTTTTAGCTGGCTTAACACACTCCCTAGCTGGCCAGCATACCACTGAGCTGCCAGCCCCACTCTGTCAGTGACATCACTCAGCAAAGCCTTCTCGACTTGCTCCCAAATGTGCTTGTGTCAGTTCAGTTCCCACCCCATTGCTGCTTCATGGTTCCATCCTCTGTTCTGAACAATTCAAGGTTTGGCCTTTACTCCATAAAGTCTAGGCCCCTTGTCAGCTTTCTTGACTTGGATCTTCTTTTCCAGTTCTCTCTGCACCAAGTGTTTCCTGTGGTGACTAAACACAGATGTGGGAGGTATAATAATTAAAGAAGAAAGAAACATGAAGCGTGGCTTGACAGTTAGCAAGGACAGGTTTATTTTAGAAAACAAACATGAGAGGGGCTTTTGGCCAAGTTAGGTTAGAGCCCCACTTTCTTACAGACTAATAGTTTTTAAGGATTCAGGGTGGGAGAGTTTACTAGAGGCTTGGACTGTTTTTTGTCTCTTTGATGTGCTTATTTGAAAGGGAGAGTTGTGTATTTGCTTTCATACATCTTTCTGCAGCTATGGACATATCCCCTGAGTCTACTTTTAGCTTCCCTATCTTAGTGCACCTGAAGGAATAGGAATGTGTTTATTAAGGCCCACTGTTTTACTGGATCCCATTGTATGAGGGTGAAGTATGGCAGTTACCCAAGAGACTTTCCCCTCTCCTCTGTGCCTGAGCTGTTTTATCTGTGCTTTACTGTCTGATTTTTCTGGCTGCTTATAGTTAGAAGTGATTTCCTTGAAATGCATGAGGCTAGAAAGGGAGCTGGAACTTAAAGTGGTGATGTTTGTCAAAGATGATGTTCTCCTGCTCTGTTGAGGGGATCAATGGGCCCAGACGTAGCAGGGGGTGTTGGAAGGGAGAGGATGGGATGTAGCAGGGTCTTAAGAGTCCCTTCCAATACCCAGACATTCTCCTGGCTTAGGGATTCCTGGGTACAGTTGGGAAGGGGAAATATTAAAGGAAGTAAGGTTTTTAAATTTGTCATCGGGATAAAACTAGGGAAATACTCTCTCCTGACTGATCTTTCTTGATTATATAGGCTGACCTATAAATTTGTATACAGTTAAACACAAAGGATACACAGGGAGTGGTGTAATTCAAATAAGGAATTTGAGGGGGGCAGGGATAAATCCTCGATTTTTCCTAAGGAAGTGGTGCTAACTTAGTAGTGAGTCTGAAGGAATAGTTTAGGTAGGATTATTTTGTGTGTTCCCTGCTGCCAAGGTGCCACCTGGATGTCTTCTCTTTTGCTTGGAGATCTTTATTACTGAGTTCTTCTCCACCCCACTCCCACTTTTCCTCTTCCTTCTGCTTTTAATTTTGCATTTGCTCAAAAGTTTAATAATGATTAAAATGTTTACTCTGACCTCTTCGTTGTACTTCCTCCTTTACCCATCTCTGCCCTCTCCCAAGCAAACCAACCAAAAAAATAATAATCATCATCATCTTTCTTATCTTTCTCCTAATCTCATGAAACATGAATTTTTGATCTTTGTTTTACAGTGTTGAGAGTATATTTTCACTTACACCTCTTGCTTTTCATATGTAATTGCACATAGGAGAAGTGCTTCCAAGTCATTGTTATAGACCAGACTCAATTTTTTAATGTGTGGAAAATATTCTGGTGTAAGAATGTTTCACAAATTCTCTGCTGCCTGCTTATTTGAGCACATACTTTGTTTCCTGCATGGAGTCACTGCCCAGGGACTGCTAGCAGAACACTCTTTGCACACCCCTCACCTGCCATTGAGCTTCATTCCTTGGATTCTGTCCCTGAGAGAGGGCTGGCTGGGTTTGTTTTTGTTTGGTTTTGTAGATAGAAATTGACATTACTTTCCAAAACAGGTGTAGCAATTGTCAATCCCAGCAGCAATATTTGGGAGTATAATTTTTTTCCCAGATGGGACCATGCCCCTAGTTTTGCAGCACTCGGGTTGATGGGGCCTGATAAAAATGAGTTACACAAAAATGACTCATTCATTAGGATTTCACAGAAAACCCTAAAGGGCATCCAGAATGCTGTTTAAACCAACACATTCAAGCATTACTTTGGGAATAAGACATTAAGCACATTCTTGACCTCTTCTATTTGTAGGTGGGAGGATCACATTCATTCCACTCTCATAAGCAGCTGAATAAACTTGCTATAGCTCTGATGGGCTGAATTTTGTCCCTCCTCTCAAATTAATGTATATTGAAGTCCTTTACTCTTAAACAACTTTTATCATAGCTATTGCTTTTGTTTGTTTGTTTGTTTGTTTTTAGACACAAGGTCTCACTCTGTGAGGGAAGAGTAGGGAAAGAGAGCAAGGGAACAAGATGCTCATAACCTCAACTGCTTCAGTCACTAACTGAAGTGAAACAGCTTCCTCATATAGTCAAGATGATGAAAATATGCTAAACTTACAGAATTATTGCAAGAAAGAAATTGAGGGAACATTTTGTTAACTGTAAAATATTAATACACAACAAGTAACTTATTATATTATAAAATTAATTTGTAGAACCTTGCATTAGAGAGCTTGTTACAGGCATATATATACTCATGGTTTTGCATGTCATCTGGGCTCAGTGGCTCACACCTATAATTCCAGCATTTTAAGAGGCAGAGGTGGGAGGATCACTTGAGCTTAATTTTCAGCTTAAGCCTGAAAATTCAAGACCAGCTTGGGCAACAGAGGGAGACCCTGTCTCTACCAAAAAAAAAAAAAAAAAAAAAGGCACATGTCTGTAGTCCTAGTTATTCAGGAGGCTGAGGTTGGAGGATTGATTGAGGCTGGGAGATTGAGGCTGCAGTAAGCTGTGATTGCACCATTGCACTACAACCTAGGCAATACAGTGCGATCCCATCTCAAAAAAGAAAAAGAAATGTGTGCATGCCAAAGACATTTGTAAGGCTCAGGAAGAAGTTTTGAAATAGAAACTCGCCCAACCATATGCCCAGTTAAAAGTCCCCAAGATCCCAAACTCTACACCATGTGATTAGCACATATTCAAAAGCTTTTGGCCCACACTGGAAAATTATATAAGAAATAAAAGCATCTTTCTCACTCCTTTAGCCGTGTCTGAAAATAATTATTTTTTAAAAATGAAACCTTTTTTTCTGAATTTGGAAATAATATAAACTTTATGGCTTCAACTCCTACTATAACTTCCCCACAAAACAAAACAAAACAAATATATGGCCTTAATTTGCTTATGTAATGAAAGTAGAGAAAAAAGTGATCATTCTCTCACTGGTCTGAAGCTGATATCAGGGGGCTGTTCATCCTGCCAAAAAAAATTGCAGTGCAAAACCAGCCCCACACAGAATTGAACAGATAATCCAATGGACACTCCTAAATTCAAGGAGCCCAGGCCTCCACGGGCCCCTCCCCTAACTGTACTACTTAAGCCCCCACGAAGCATTCCTGGCCACCATTCAACCAGAAAAGACCAAAATACCTCTTCTCCCCATGTCTAAATCCATATCAGACATTCCCAATCAAAGGCATAAATCCTCTTCCCAGCATCATTTGTTTCCTGTGTTCCATACAGCAAGCACATTTCTCTGAATCCTCATAACTTGGCTATGAGGAAATATGTGCTGTTTCCAATCCATTCAGGCAACCCAGAGACTCTCCTTGCCTTACTCTAATGGGTTGATTGGATGACAATATTGTCAGGCTACATGGCTCTCTCTAATGAAAGCAGAATGGCAGCCCTGAGATACCCTTTCTTTTACTCCATCTGTCCTCACCAGTGTCCCATGGCATGTGTTTTGCAGGATCAGCTGTGGCATGATGTGCTTCCATGGGATGGAATGAGCAGGACTGGGGCCTAGGGAACAGAAGGAACCTGGCATCAGAATGGTCAGCTCTAGCTTGCTTCTTTTAGCCCAGTTTCAACACCCTTTCACTTGGCACAAAGATTTGAGCATTTGCAGGTAGGTTTGAAGTTACCAAATTACACATGTGACAGTGTGAGGGCCTTCCCTCCCCCATCACTTCTCTGCCTTGCACCTGGGAGGAAGAGGGTCTTTCAATAAAACAAGCAGAGTGACCTCCTTTGAGGTGTAGTCAGTGGAGAAAGCAGTGCTGCCACGTAGATACCCCACTCTACGGATTTGGAAAGAACCAGGCATGCTTTTGCAGAAGACTGAGAACAGTGGGGTGCAGGTAACGAGTAGATGGAACCCAGAGGGAGAGGGCAACAAGCATCCACCCATCCAAAGCAGACTGGAAGACTCACTGTTTGGCAGGAGCAGGGAAGGCCCACTGGACCCAATCCTCTCAGCTCCACATCTTCCTGAGCAGCTTTGTTTTCTTCTTGGCAATGCACCTTGTTACTCTGTGGGTAGGTTGGCAGGCTTCCCATGCCCATGTCCAAATAGATCCCAAAGTGTCTCAAAGGTCATCTTTCCCTCCCCCTGCCCCACCAAGTCCCTAGGAGCACAGCACTCAATTGTCTGTCTAGAAATGTGAGTCATATTCAGTTACTAACCTGTTGTTACCCATGAGATCACAGCCAGTGATGCTGTTGGGAGGATAAAACCTTGACATTTCACCGATGCCACATATCTAGGCAGGCCCACAGCCAACAGTTCTCTGGCAGTGCCTGAGCATAGGGTGAATGCTCACAAGCCCACCAGCAATCTACCAGCACACCTAATTCCCACCCTCGTATCCACTTGCCAAGAACCTGACCTTTTGTTCTTGGCTCATCTGATGAAGAATGGTATCTCCAGTTTGGGTTGAAATCTACATTTCTCTTACTGTGAGTGTGGTTTAACACATTTTCAGAAATACTTGTATATTTCAATTTATACTTTCATTGTTAACATTGAAACTGCTTAGTTTTATTGTATTTATTTTTGTGAATTCTATTTATGTTACATAAGATACTGCTTCCCAATTCTGGTAGTAATAACAAGTTTCTTTCAAAAATAAATTTTTTACTTAAGTAAGTTTATTTAAGTAAAACAAGTGAGTTGATTTAAACATAGATAGCAAATTTCCATTGGAAAATATGTATTGGGTACTTACCATGTTCTAGAGAGTGTCCTAGAACCTGGAGTATAGCCAGAACCTTGGGATCCAGCACACACAGAAGAATCCCTGCTTTCATAGACCTTAAGTTCTAGTGGGGAAGAAAGCCAGATACTGAAGGGATAAATATGTAAATGGCAGGAGAAGCAGAGGTTGAAATCAGGAGACTGAGTTCTTTTTTTAAAATCTGGTTGTCAATCTGTCCTGTAATGCCAGTAATGTATAAGAGATCAGGAAGTGAGGAGTCAGGCCCAGCACAACTGATGTGCTGCTTAGTATACATTGGCATTGATGGTATCATCCAAGAGATGTGACTTCACGAAAACATTTCATTCTCATGTTAATTTCCTCTCCTTTTCCTCTGTGACCTGTCAGACAAACCAGAGTTAGTGTCAAGATGAGGGGAAATCTTCCTTCAAATGATGAACCTGAATCCCGCTAAATGGTCTGTTGAGAGGCCTGGTTTGTGGAAGGTATACAGAATCACACAAGTGTTTGTGTACTGGCTCCAGAGCTTGACTGCTTTCTTTATTCCAGGCTCCTGCTTCTTGCATCCTAGTTCTCTGACTTCAGGAAATTAATCTCTCTGAGCCTCAACAGACTCTACCGAAATTGAAGATAATAATTGTCCGTCTGTGAGGATTCAACTAGAACATTCATGGAAAGCAGTCGCTACAGAGTCTGGAAACATTATAAATTTAGCTAAGCAAATGTTAGTATTAACCATTATTGCCTATAATGAATTTCCTTCTTAGAATTTATGTCTGAACCTAAAATGAACTTGGAACAGGTGAAACACTCCTCAAAAATAAAAGTGTCTGTTGGCTATTTTCTAAGTCACTTGTTTCAGAATACAAAAGAAAAAACAAGAAAAGTGATGGACTGGGTCGAATAATGCCCTCCCCAAATCCACATCCTTCCTGGAACCTTAGAATGTGAACTTAATTGCAGATATAATTAGTTAGGATAAGGTCACACTGGAGTAGGATGGATCCCTAATACATTGTGATGTATATCCTTTTAAGAAGAGAAGAGACACAGAGACAGAGACACGCAAGGTAAAGGCTGGATTTGTGCTGCACAAGCCAAGGAATGCCAAGAATTGCAGCAACCACCAGAGGCTGGGTAAGAAGCATGGAACAGATTCTCTTTCTGAGATCCTTCCCAAGAAGGAACCTGCAAATACCTTGATTTGGACTTCTGGTATCTAGAACTATGAAATATATTTTACATGTCTGTTGTCCTGAGCTGCCTAGTTCAAGGTACCTTGCAATATAGCAGGCTGACATGGTTTGGGTCTGTGTCCCCACCCAAATCTCATGTAGAATTGTAATCCCCAATGTTGGCAGTGTAATCCCCAATGTTGGGAGGTGATTGGATCATGGGCATGGTCCTTCATGAATGATTTTAGCATCATCCCCTTGGCACTGTTCTCCTGATAGTGAGTGAGTTCTTGTAAGATCTTGTTTAAAAGTGTGTGGGACCTTCTCCTTTTCCCTTTTCCTCTTTCTCTGGCCATGTGAAGCTCCTCATTCCCCCTTTTGCCTTCCACCATGATTGAAAGTTTCCTGAGGCCGCCCCAGAAATGAAGCAAGATGTCAGCATCATGCTTCCTGCACAGCCTGTGGAACTGTGAACCAATTAAGCCCCTTTTCTTTATAAATTACCCAGTTCAGGTATTTCTTTATAGCAATGTGAAAAGGGACTAATACATAGCCCTAAGAAACTAATACAAGTGATAATCCATGTATTTTTAAAATAACATTTCCTTCTTTTTAAAGTTATATGGTATCCTGGAAAAAACATAGGCTGGAGAGTCAAAGGGACCTAACTTTTAAAGATTTAAAAGGTAAAGATTTTGCCTTAACTTCTTTGTTTCTCTCATACTAAAATCTTGGATTTTAATGCCATTTATTGAATTATTTATTTGCTTTATATTAAAACATACATAAAAAGTTTCAAAATAACAACATTACTACTACTAGTAAGACTAGTGAATACCTTATAAAATTTCTCTGCAGTTCGTCATTAGGCTATATTCCTAGTGAGCTATACAGTCAAAGCAATGAATTTTAAAGTGAATTGAAATAACTTTTCTCTTGTAGTTATGCCAGCAACCTGAAATAGGGGTGAGTAAATTTGTTTCAGTTTGTTTTTCATCTTTAGTGACTGCATTTTTTTCTGTTAGGTTTAAATATTTAAGGTTATGTAAAACACTTACCAAATTCCAAAGTCAAAAATTTAAAAATAAGATCTATTTGGGGAGGGGTACCTTCCATCCCTATCCCCTCCCCAGTTCTCTCAGTAACAATTTTAATTAGCTTCTGGTTTATCTGGTTTATTTTTTAAAAATTAGGTAAATGTATATACACACAACTACATGCATACATATATTCTTCCTCTCTCTCACACAAAAGGTAGGACATTTTACACACTGTTTCTTCACTTGCTTTTTTTTTTATTGTACTTTAAGATCTGGGGTACATGTGCAGATCTTGCAGGATTGTTGCATAGGTACAGACATGCCATGGTGGTTTGCTGTCTTCATCCCCCGTCACCTACATCAGGCATTTCTCCCAGTGTTATCCCTCCCCAACCTCCCCACCCCCCGCTGTCCCTCCCCTAGTCCCCCCACCCCCCAAGAGACCCCAGTGTGTGATGTTCCCCTCCCTGTACCCATGTGTTCTCATTGTTCGACACCCACCTATGAATGAGAACATGCAGTGTTTGGTTTTCTGTTCTTGTGCTAGTTTGCTGAGATTGATGGTTTCCAGATTCATCCATGTACCTACAAAGGACATGAAGTCATCATTTTTTATGGCTACATAGTATTCCATGGTGTACACATGACACAATTTCTTTGTCCAGTCTATCATTGATGGGCATTTGGATTGGTTCCAGGTCTTTGCTATTGTAAACAGTGCAGCAATGAACATACGTATGCATGTGTCTTTATAATAAAAGGATTTATAATCCTTTGGGTATATACCCAGTAATAGGATTGCTGGGTCAAATGGTATTTCTATTTTTAGATCCTTGAGGAATCACCACACTGTCTTCCACGATGGTTTAACTAATTTACACTCCCACCAACAGTGTAAAAGTGTTCCTATTTCTCCACATCCTCTCCAGCATCTGTTGTCTCCAGATTTTTTAATGATCACCATTCTAACTGGTGTGAGATGGTGTCTCAATGTGGTTTTGATTTGCATTTCTCTAATGACCAGTGATGATGAGCATTTTTTCATATATTTGTTTGCCTCATAAATGTCTTATTTTGAAAACTATCTGTTCATACTGTTTGCCCACTTTTGAATGGGTTTGTTTGTTTTTTCCTTGTAAATCTGCTTTAGTTCTTTGTCGATTCTAGATATTAGCCCTTTGTCAGATGGGTAGATTGCAAAAATTTTTTCCCATTCTGTTAGTTGCTGGTTCACTCTAATGATTGTTTGTTTTGCTGTGCAGAAGCTCCTAAGTTTAATTAGATCCCATTTGTCTATTTTGGCTTTTGTTGCCATTGTTTTTGGCATTTTAGTCATGAAGTCCTTGCCTCTGCCTATGTCCTGAATGGTATTGCGTAGGTTTTCTTCTAGGGTTTTTATGGTATTAGGTCTTATGTTTAAATCTTTACTCCAACTGGAGTTAATTTTAGTTTAAGGTGTAAGGAAGGGGTCCAGTTTCAGCTTTCTACACATGGCTAGCCAGTTTTCCCAACAAAATTAATTAAACAGGGAATCCTTTCCCCATTGCTTGCTTTTGTCAGGTTTGTCAAAGATCAGATGGTTATAGATGTGTGGTGTTGCTGCCAAGGCCTCTGTTCTGTTCCACTGGTCTATATTTCTGTTTTGGTACCAGTACCATGCTGTTTTGATTACTGTAGCCTTGTAGTATAGTTTGAAGTCAGGTAGCATGATGCCTCCCGCTTTGTTCTTTTTGCTTAGGATTGTCTTGGTGATGCAGGCCCTCTTTTGTTTCCATATGAAGTTTAAAGTGTTTTTTTCCCAGTTCTGTGAAGAAGATAATTGGTAGCTTGATGGGGATAGCATTCAATCTATAAATTACTTTGGGCAGTATGGCCATTTTGATGATATTGATTCTTCCTAACCATGAGCATGGAATGTTTTTCCATCTGTTTGTGTCCTCTCTTATTTCCTTGAGTGGTACATTGTAGTTCTCCTTGAAGAGGTCCTTTACATTCTTTGTTAGTTGTATTCCTAGGTATTTTATTCTCTTTGTAGCAATTGTGAATGGAGTTTGCTCATGATTTGGCTCTATGTTTGTCTGTTATTGGTATATAGGAATACTTGTGATTTCTGCACATTGATTTTGTATCCCAAGACTTTGCTGAAGTTGCTTATCAGCTCAAGAAGATTTTGGACTGAGACGATGGAGTCTTCTAAATATATAATCATGTCATCTGCAAATAGAGACAATTTGACTTCCTCTTTTCCTAATTGAATATCTTTTATTTTTTTTGCTTGCCTGGTTGCTCTGGCTAGAACTTTCAATACCAAATTGAATAGGAGTGGTGAGAGAGGGCATCCTTGTCTTGTGCCACTTTCAAAGGAAATGCTTCTAGTTTTTGCCTGTTCAGTATAATATTGGCTGTGAGTTTGTTGTAAATAGCTTTTATTTTTTGAGGTACATTCCATCAATACCTAGTTTATTGAGGGTTTTTAGCATAAAGGGCTGTTGAATTTTGTTGAAGGCCTTCTCTGCATCTATTGAGATAATCATGTGGTTTTTGTGTTTGGTTCTGTTTATGTGGTGGATTATGTTTATAGATTTGTGTATGTATGTTGACCCAGCCTTGCATCCCTGGGATGAAGCCTACTTGATCATAATGGATACACTTTTTGATGTGCTGTTGTATTTGGTTTGCCAGTATTTTATTAAGATTTTTGCATCAATGTTCATCATGGATATTGGCCTGAAGTTTTCTTTTTTAGTTGTGTTTTTGCCAGGTTTTGGTATCAGGATGATGTTGGTCTCATAAAATGAGTTAGGGAGGATTCCCTCTTTTTGTATTGTTTGGAATAGTATCAGAAGGAACGGTACTAACTCCTCTTTGTACATCTGGTCAAATTCGGCTATGAACCCATCTGGACCTGGACTTTTTTTGGTGGGTAGACTATTAATTGCTGCTTCAACTTCAGACCTTATTATTGGTCTATTCAGGGATTCAACTTCTTCCTGGTTTAGTCTTGGGAGGATGCAAGTGTCCAGGAATTTATTCACTTATTCCAGATTTACTGATTTATGTGCATAGAGTTGTCTGTAGTAATCTCCGATGGTAGTTTGTATTTCTGTGGAATTGGTGATGATAATCATCAAAGACCAGAACACCTCTTCTCCTCCAAGGGATCGCAACTCCTCACCAGAAGGGAACAAAACAGGATGGAGAATGAGTTTGACAAATTGACAGAAGCAGGCTTCAGAAGGTGGGCAATAACAAACTTCTCTGAGCTAAAGGAACATGTTCTAACCCAATGCAAAGAAACAAAATCCTTGACAAAAGGTTAGACAAAATGCTAACTAGAATAACCAGCTTAGAGAAGAACATAAACGACTTGCTGGAGCTGAAAATGAAAAACACAGCACAAGAACTTCACAAAGCATTCACAAGTTTCAAGTCAAATCAATCAAGCAGAAGAAAGGATATCACAGATTGAAGATCAACTCAATGAAATAAAATGAGAAGGCAATATTAGAGAAAAAAGAGTGAAAAGAAATGAACAAAGCCTCCCAGAAATATGGGATTATGTGAAAAGACTTAATCTACGCTTGATTGGTGTACCTGAATGTGACGGGGAGAATGAATCCAAGTTGGAAAACACTCTTCAGGATATTATCCAGGAGAACTTCCCCAACCTAGCAAGGCAGGCCAATATTCAAATCCAGGAAATACAGAGAACACCACAAAAATACTCCTCAAGAAGAGCAACCCCAAGCACATAATCGTCAGATTCACCAGGGTTGAAATGAAGGAGAAAATACTAAGGGCAGCCAGAGGGAAAGGTCGGGTTACCCACAAAGGGAAGCCCATCAGACTAACAGCAGATCTCTCAACAGAAACCCTACAAGCCAGAATAGAGTGGGGGCCAATATTCAACATCCGTAAAGAAAAGAATTTTCAACCCAGAATTTTATATCCAGCCAAACTAAGCTTCACTTGCTTTTTAAACAACAGTACCTCCCAGAGATCCCTGCATGTCACCATACACAGAGAAACCTCAGAGTGACACAGGAGGGTCCATGGACTTACATTGAGCAGCTTTATTTTGAACTAGGAATGTGTGTCTTGGAGGAGGAGCATGGGAAACAGAGCTGGCCTCAAAACTGGCTGGTCTTGCTTAGGGAAAGGCACCATTACAGTTCACAGCCTAACTGTTTTCAAAAATGGGGTGCATGGGAGTCAGCGTGGGAGCCCCTGATGCCAGCCTGCCTGTGTGGGGATTCAGGGGGTGTGAATGTGTGTCCCCAGCATGGGCCACTTGTGCCTGGTGGGGCCAGTGGAGGCTGGAGTGAGCCTATTTGTGTCTACTTACAGGAAGACTTTATTCCAGGGGATAAAGGGGAAGGCAGTTATGTTAGGGGTGACCCTGGAACAAAACCGTGGCTGTGTGGAGGGCAGGGCATTCCTGAGGACTACATGGTGGCTGTTTTAGAATTTGTCTCTTCCTCAGACATATGTCTAGTACTTTGGGTCAGAGAAGGCAGTAAGTAAAAGCTGCCAGAATTTTCCCATTGCAATCTCTGCTCTAGGATCCTGTTCCCAAAGTGACAACATAAAGGGAAGCTGTATTTCCTGGATACTGTCCCCACATGTCTCAGCCTTCCATCCCACCCAAGGGGCTCCTTGTGGATCAGACAATGCCCAGTGGGGAGGCAGTAGAACTGCTTATGAGCATATGGGTGAAATCCCTCAGGTCTCCTGGGGTTGTGTCAGTGTGACAAGAAGGAGGGACTTCTTAGGCCATGTGGGAGGTGAAGGAAAACCAAAATGAAAGGAAGGAAGGAAGGAAGGAAAGGGAAGGGAAGGAACGAAGGGAGGGAGGGAGGGAGGGAAGGAACAAAGGAAGGAAGGAAGGAAAGGAAAGGGAAGGAAGGAAGGGAGGGAGGGAGGGAGGGATGGAAGGAGGGAAGGAACAAAGGAAGGAAGGAAGAGAGGGAAGAGGAAGGAAGGAAGGAAGAGAGGGAAGGAGGAAGAAAGGGAGGGAGGGAAGGAAGAAGAAAGGAAGGAAGAAAGGAAGGAAGGGCCTTATCAGGGGCCTAAGGCTTGGAATAGACAGGTGAGGCCCAGGCCAGGTAAATATGAGCTATTACCTTTACTGGGACTCCTGAAGAAGTACTCAGGCTGGGAAGTACTGGGAAGCATGGGGGACACTGTAAATTAGTTTCCCAAATCATCCCATTTCTCCCTCCTCAAACCCCCACACAGCAGTCATGCCCTGCAGTGTCCTCACCTGAAAAGAAGGGACTGACTCGAGAAGCTTCAGGGTGCCCCAGCTCTGACATTTTATGGTTCCATGATTTCTACAAAACACACTGAAGTGCCCCTGAGAACAGACTGTGCCTCTCCATAAAATCTTGAGCCATGGATTGTAACATTCATGCCCCAGGCCTCGTAATGTTCGTGCCCCAGGCCTCCATAAAAACAGCTTCTGTAAAGTGTGCCAAGGCCCCCAGGTTAGTCCTGTCTTGGTAGCATGCTGTACATGTGACTTAAGAGTTGTGTAAACTCTGGCTAGGCCATTTGGAGGCCTGGGTCCTCTGCATTGAGGGCCATGTGCCCTTGGGCAAGTCAGTTAACAAAAGGAAAGCTGCCAGCCAGATACACATGGACACATCAAGATCCACAGAGCCACCGCATATGAGAATGTTCTCTCTTGCTGAGGGGTCAGCCTCTTATACTAGGGCCAATGGTCCAGAAGCAGCAGAGTGAAGCCTGAAGCAGCAGAGTGAAGCCTGCAGCAGCTTATTGCTCCACTCTTGTACTGAGGGCCTAGGACTACAGAGACCCCCTGGGCAAACACAGATGCCATCGCCAAGCCACTGTGCATATGTGCATCCTTCTCAGAGCCCTGTGACTGCTGGTTTCCTCATGTTCCTTCTGCGGCCCAGCTGCAGACACTGGTTGTCAGCCCAGCCTGCCTCTGCAGGCCTTCATTCCCGCAGCTCCTCAGGGAGGGTTTTCTTAGTCTGGCCCCAAGGAAGCTGGTACATCTAGTTTGTGTCCTTGGACCTCTCATATATCCTATTGATAGCCTTGAAGGAGCACCCCCAAAGAATGCTATTTGGGATATCACTGTATAGAGCAGCCTAGCGGCCCCTCCGATTCTGGAGAGGATGACAGTCTTGTCCTGTTATGCTGTCTGCAAGGGTGAAGCCATCAGGGGAAAGGGCTGGGGAAGGATTCAGGAGGTAGGAAATGTGGCTGTGAAAAGCAGCCAGCAGTGGCTAGATGGGGCAGCGGAGAGGACACCACCTCCCTTCCAGACCCTGGGGCTGCTTTGGCACATCCTTACATAGTTCCTGTGGTGCCTCTCCCTACCCTAAGTTGTGGTTCAGATATATGGGACCTGACCCCACTTGAAGCTGATCCCAGTCCTTTCCCAGAGTTAGTACAATTGGAAATGAGGAAACAGCAAGGTACTTTCTGATGGCAGAGGCTGAGGAATGTGAGGCTTGGAAACTGTTGGCCTCTGCGTTTTCTGACTGGTGGAGGAGTTAGGTCTGCCCTGAGACCTGGGCTTATGGAGACGGGGGTCGGAGAGAGTAAGAGAGAGAGAGACAGAGAGAGAAGGCTGGTGGATTTTGGAGCAGCTGGCCCCAGTTGTTTGACATCAGTGACACTCCTGACCTTCTGTAATTAGGATATACATGTCTACCCTGAATTTCATGAGCCAATACATTTCCATTTTGTTACAGAAAATTCAGACTGGTTTTTACTACATTCTTGCATTGCTTAATGATGGGGTTATGTTTTGAGAAGTGTGTTGTTAGGTGATTTTGTCATTGTGTGAACATCACAGAGTGAACTTATACAAACCTTGATGGTACAGCCTATTACACACCTAGGCTACAAACCTGCACAGCATATTACTGTATTCAAATACTATAGGCAATTGTAAGGTAAGAGTAAGCATTTGTGTATGTAAACATAGAGAAGAAATAGCAAAAATACAGTGTAAAAGATAAACAATAGTACCCCTGTACAGGACCCTCCTATGAATGGAGCTTGCAGGACTGGAAGTTGCCCTGGGTGAGTCAGTGAGTGAGTGGTGAGAGCCTGTGAGGGCCTTGGACATTACTGCACACTGCTGTAGACCTTAGAAACACTGTATACTTAGACTACACTAAACTGATGAAAAAACATTTTTCTTTCTCCAACAATAAATTAACCTTAGCTTGCTGTGATTTTTACTTTACAGTAAGATTACTGTAACTTCCTTACTTTATAAATTTCTATTTTTTAACTTTTTGACCATTTTGTAATAATATTTTAAAACACAAGCACATTGTACAGCTATACAAAAATATTTTCTTTATATCCTTATCCTTTAAGTTTTTTCTATTTTTATAATTTCTTATTTTTTACTTTTTTAGCTTTTTTGTTAAAAATGAAGACACAGGCCAGGCGTGGTGACTCACACCTATAATCCCAGCACTTTGGGAGGCCAAGGAGGGTGGATCACGAGGTCAAGAGATCAAGACCATCCTTGTCAACATGGTGAAACCCCATCTCTACTAAAAATACAAAAATTAGCTGGGCATGGTGGCGCACGCCTGTAATCCCAGCTACTCAGGAGGCTGAGGCAGGAGAGTTGCTTGAACCCAGGAGGCAGAGGTTGCGGTGAGCTGAGATCATGCCATTGCACTCCAGCCTGGGTAACGAGCAAAATTCTGTCTCAAAAAAAAAAAAAGAAGACACAAAGACACATTAGCCTAGGCCTATACAGGGTCAGGATCATCAAATATCACTGTCTTCCACCTCCACATCTTGTCCCACTGGAGGGTCTTCGGGGGCAATAACACACATGATGGTGCTGTCATCTCCTAGGCTAACACTGCCTTCTTCTGGAATCTTTCTGAAGGACCTGCCTGAGGCTGTTTTACAGCTAACTTTTTTTTTTTTTTTTTGAGACGGAGTTTCGCTCTTGTTACCCAGGCTGGAGTGCAATGGCGTGATCTCGGCTCACCATGACCTCCGCCTCCTGGGTTCAGGCAATACAGCTAACTTTTTAAAAAATAAGTAGGAGTACATCTAAAAGAATGATTAAAAGTATAGTAAATGCATTAACCAATAACATAATTATTTACTATTACCATCAAGTATTATGTACCACTGTACATAATTGTATATGTTAGACTTTTATACAACTGGTAGTGCAGTGGTTTTGTGTTTTTATTAACCTGGGCTCTATGGATCTGATCACAGTAGTTTGTTGACCAGCAATACCACAAACAAGTGAGTAATATGTTGGGCTATGACTTTACCACAGCAATGATGTCACTCGGTGATATAAATTTTTCAGCTCCAATGTAATCTTACGGGACCAATGTCATATATGCAGTCTGTTGTTGACTAAAAACGTTATGTGGTGCATGACGGTATTTGTAACTGAAAAAGTCCTGCCTAACATAGTCCAGGGAGCTGCACTCTATTTTTTTTCTCTCTCTCTTTGTGTATATGTTTCTGACTCCTTTGGAGTAAGTTGCCCCTTTACACCTAACTACTTCAATTTGTACCTAATAATAAGAACGTTCATTTAAATATCCACAGTACAACAATCAAAACCATAAAGTCAACATCAACGCAATATTATATAATCTATGTTATTTAAATTTCACCAATATTCCCAATAATGTAGTAATCCCCTGTGTAGCAAGATTGAGAACCATGAAACCTAATCCCATGATCTGAGCCCCGGCTGCACAATAGTAGAATCACCTGGGGTGGAGAGGAGCTTTTAAAAAATACAGACTCCTACCTCTAGAAATTGGATTTATTGGTCAAGTCATGTGTGTTTGTGCATCTGTGTGTGTGCCACTGAGCTTTTTTTTTTTTTCCCACTAGGTTACTCTGATACACTGTTAGTGTGGAAACCGTTGATCTAAGCCAGTAGTGGTCACCTCATTTCTTTCTCATTTGTCAGTTCCCATTCGTTCTGGGTGGGCATACTGGGTTGAAAGTGTTCCCTGAAAGTTCACATTCACCTGGAATTCAGAAAGTGATCTTATTTGAAAATAGGGTTTTTGCAAATGTGATCAAGTTGGGGTGAGTCATATTGGATTAGGGAAGGCACTACATCCTATGACCGATCTCCTTCCAGAGGAGGGAGACTTGAAGACACAGAGACCCACAGAAAGGAAGACCATGTGATGATGGGGCAGACTGTGAAATGATGCTGCTATAAGCCAAGTAATACCAAGGATTGCTGGGAACCACCAGAATCTAGAAAAAGGCAAGGAAGGATTCTTCTGTAGAGCCTTCAAAAGTAACAAGGAGCTGCTGAACATTTCAGATTTCTAGCCTCCAAATCTGTGAGAGAATTACTTTCTGCTGTTACCTTGCCAAGTTCGTGGCAATTTGTTACTGTAGGAAAATAATATAGTGGTCAAGGGACCTAGTTAAACCAAGATGGCCCAAGGGCAATTTTACTGGGTCATTTGACAGCTTTTCCTTCCTAATAACAAAAGATTCACAGGACTGTGGTAGTCTAGTGTTGGCTGGTGGGGGCACCTGGGAGGCTTACACTTCTCTGGCTTTTGGAGAGAGATGTGGTATGTAAACAGATTCTTCTGGTATTTTCCAGGATAGGCTAGATTATGCTTTACACTTCTAAGTGTACCTTTAGAAGCCCATAGGTCAAACCATGCTCTCGTCCTCTGACACAGGGACCAGTGATGCTTCAGATGGGGGTTGCTCAGATAAACAGGGCCTGGGAGTAAGATGGTTTGCTAGGAATCCCCAAAATATGTTTGCTACAGGTGAGACTCGATTCTATTCTTGCCACAAGGGGCAGGAGAGTAGAGTTTGAGGTTCCTGGATTTTAATTGGCTTTTTTACTAAATAATATTTCTCAGTTTTATCTTTTACTAATAGAAGTTGTGAAGCAGATGTCTCTTCCAACCCTAAAAGTCCTTGAACTTGTAGATTCTATTCCATTCTATCAATGGTTGCAAATTGGTCAATTCTTTTGTGAGCCCATCTCTTTCTTATAACGCCTTGTCAAACTCAGGCAAAAGCAGCAAACATGCAATGCTAACCTTGTGTTTTCAGCATTTTCTCTTGGAGTGATAAGTTCCAAGTTAGGTATGCTTTGTCAAATGTTTGCCTCTTCATAAAAGGAACCGTCTTCAATTTTGGTCAACACCAATGCTTTGGTCAACAGCATCCTCCTTGCCCCTCCCAGCCTCCAAGCCAGTGTACCTATTTTAGTTTTTTATTTCATCAGCAACATTCTTCTAGTATCTTCCATGATTGGCTAGGTAACAAATAATCCTCAAAAAAATCTTAGTGGTTGGCCAGGTGCGGTGGCTCATGCCTGTAATCCCAGCACTTTAGGGGACCAAGGTGGGTGGATCATGATCACCTGAGGTTAGGAGTTCAAGACCAGCCTGGCCAACATGTTGAAACTGTATCTCCACTAAAAATACAAAAAATTAGCCAGGCTTGGTGGTGGGCGCCTGTAATCCCAGCTACTCAGGAGTCTGAGGCAGGAGAATAGCTTGAACCCAGGAGGTGGAGGTTGCAGTGAGCCAAGATCATGCCACTGCCCTCCAGCCCAGGCAACAACAGCAAAACTCCATCTCAAAAAAAAAAAAAGTCTTAGTGGCTTCTAAGAACAGAGGTCTTTTTTTTTTTTTTTTTTTTTTTTTCCCAAAAGCTAACACTCAAGCTAACATTCACTTGGAAGTTAACTTAGTAACCTATCTTTTCAGTTTATAGGTCTCTGGATCAAGAGGAGCCATATTCTGACTTGATGCAGGGACCACTCTGTATCCCTGAGGGGCCTCAGACTTGATGTTGTGGAGGTGTGGGGCTTTGGCTGCCTCCCTGGAAGGGTGGAGAGAGTATTTTGCCTGTGGAAGGGAGAAGGTGACCAGAGAGGCAGATTGAATTGTCAGTACCTCTCCTTACAGATGATTTTGAGTGTTGGCCTCCTGGGCATGTCCAGGGTGGTATTTCGATTCCCCCACATAGTCAGGAGTGAGCTGCTTTGTCCACTGGATTGTGAGTAGAAGTTATGTGTGTCTCTTCCAGCTGGAAGCTTTAAAAGCCAGTGTGGCCACACAATTGTGGCTATTTTGTCAAGTGGGACCTGGAGTGAGGGGTCATGGAACAGAATCCTCAGGTAGCATGAGTGAGAAATAAACTCTTGTCTTTTTAGGTGCTAAGATTTGAGGGTTGTTGGTGACCAAAGTGTACGTGAAGTCATTTTAGGGTTGTTACCATTACGCTATTTTGGCTAACATTGAAGGAAACACTCCTCTTCTGCTTTGCACAGGGTGGTGCTTGGAGCTGCAGCATCCATCTTATAACTGGGAGAAAACAAGTTTAAAAAAAAAGGTAAAGCTTACATATGGAGAAAGAATGGTGGATGGTGGAGTGGATGGTGGAGCAGAAAGATGCAAAGGACCTGGGTCCCTGGGGTAGCTTTATCAGATTAGCCCTTGGGGCTTTCCTACCTCCAGGCTACCTGTGATGTGAGAAAACAAAGCCCCCTTTTATCATGGATGATTAGGTATTATTACTTGCAGCTGTCTACCATAGACTGGGCGGTGTAGGGCTTTGGCTGCCTCCCTAGAAGGGCAGAGAGTGTATTTTGCCTATGGAAGGGAGAAGGTGACCAGAGAGGCAGAGTGAGTTGTCTACCACAGCTGCAAGTAATAATACCTAATCATCCATGATAAAAGGGTGTGGTAGACAGAGGAATGGCTCACCAAAGGTGCTCATGTTTTAATCCCTAGTACCGGAGAATGTGTTGTCTTAAATGGCAAAAGGGAGATTGCTGGTGTTATTAAATTACGGATCTTGTGATAGGAAGATTATCCTGGATTATTCCGATGAGCCCTATGTAAACAAGTCCTTTTAAGAGGGAAGTAAGAAGGTCAAAGTTAATAGAAGATAGATCAATGAAAGCAGAGCTTGAAGTGAAGCATTTTGAAGACAGGTGAAGGGGCCAGGAGCCAAGAAATGGAGACAGCCTCTAGGAGCTAGAAAAGACAAGGAAATAAATTTTTCCCTGGAGCTGCGAGAAGGAACCCACCTCTGCCAACAACTTGATTTTAATCCTGTAAGATCTATTTTGGACTTATGACTTCCAGAAATGTAGGAGAATAAATTGGTGCTATGTTAAACCAATCACTTTTTGGGAATTTGTTACAGCAGCCATTGTAAGCTAATACAGATGGCATCCACTAACCTTGTGACAGCAGACCACACCAGCAACTGTCATCTCCTCCGCAAAGTTGCCTCTGGAAGGAAACAGCTACCATTTCCTCGAGTATTTAAAAGGAGAATCAATAAGGTATATGTGAATTAGCACAAAGGAAGGAACTTTTTCCACTTGGATTATAACTCATTTCCCACCAGCCACAACAACAAAAAAAGGAGGGTCCTGGGAAATGAGTATCATGTTCAGGTTGATCGCCTGGTCATGAATGCAGCTCCCAGCTACCCTGGACTGTAGTGCTGTAGACCTGGGCCACCTTTAGATTACAGTGATATTAGAGTTCACAGTAATGCCCAATTCCGTGAAGAGCTGATATACAGCTGAGGAGGGGCCAGAGCTGGAGCCAGGCTATCTTGGGTTGTGGGGGCCCAGGGATTTGCTGAATGGGTCAACTGGTTCAGTCCTAAGCAGCCAGGCCTCTGGTGCCCAGGTCCACCTGACCGGCACCCCTTCTAGGGATCTAATATTTGCTTCTTGTAGTCCACAAATCTGGAGGGATAATTGACCACTGGAGGACAGAGTTTCGGTTCCTCGGAAAGGCGAGGGGAGACCACTGCAGGAGCGCCCACTCTCGCAGGACCTCGTATCCAGGGAGCCAAGGCAGGGCGGGGCCGGGAGGGAGGAAACAGGAAGGTGAGGAGGGAGGAGACGAGCCCCGTGCGTTGGGGAGAAAGAGCGCGTGCGCTCCGGGCCCCACTTGCAGGGAGCTGGAGGAGGCGCGGAGCGAAGCCGGCCGCGCCAGCCGCACAGAAAAGCAGAAACCCGTGCGCTATGGAGCCGGCGCCGGATTTGGGGCTCGGGGAATCGTCCCTGCACCGCTACCTGGACGGCGACTTCTGGAGCCTTAAGAACGAGCTGCGCAGGCTCCTGGGCGGCTGCCCTCTCTTCCGGCAAAGGTACCGCACTGTGGCTGTCGCCCCTGCCAGCTCCCTCGAACCCGCCAAGCCTGTCTCCTAGGTCCCCGGGCCGTCTCTGCGGACACCGCCCCGGGCAGGGCGAGGTGGGGTGTGCGCTGCGCCTGAGAGCCAGGCCCCTTCCTCACCTGCAGACGATGGGCTCTCTGCCCCAGGTGTGTGGGCGTATACGGCCGCCGCCGACTTCCTCGGCTCCCTGAGAGGTGTTCCTCGCCTCGGGAGCTCCCTCCTTCACGAAGTCTGGTGCAGGGCTCGGCCTCGCGGTGGCAGACGCGGTGTCGGCTGAGAAGGTGTGGCTGGAAGATCGGCCTTGCTTGTTTGTAAACCTGTTTCTTGAGTCCCCACCCCGCGATGTCCCACCCTTGGTGGGGAGAAGGGGACAGGAAAACCGGGATGGGATGGGCGCACAGGGATGGAGTGGCCCTGCCCAGGGCATGTCTGGGCGTTGGGGTGGGACAGACTTACAGGGCCCCCTCGGAGTGCAGGTGTACAGAGTGAGCAGCTTCGGCCGGGCACTTTGGTTTTAAGAGGAACTCAGGTCCTCCTCGATGTCATCCGATGCCAGGACAGCTCTGAGAAGCAGGCAGAGGGGTGAGTGCAGCTCAAGTCTGGAGATGGAGAAATGGCTCAGTCACTGGACAGTCAGGACCAGACCTCAGCATTTGTGCTTCCTGTGGGCTCTCTTTCCCATACCCATTTCAGTTAGTCTAAAAAGCACAGTTAGAGCCATGCTTTGGAGTTCTAGCTTAAGAAAGCCCCTATTGAATATGTCAGTATGTGCCCGTGGAGGATTAACTGGTTAGCCATGCCCACTTAGCCCTTGTTTAATTTATTTTGCGGAAACGCGAGGGAAGGAGATGGCTTGAGTGAGTGTCAGGCTGTTCTTGGAGAATCTGGGGTTCTTGCAGTGGCGTTACTTAGTGGGAAGCTGGAGGTTTAGGAAAGTTGAAAAGTGACAGGTGTGGTATGCTGGGTGTTGGAAACAGATGATCAGTGCCGCAAAGAAAAATTAGCACTGAGACAAAGGATCTTTCAGCAACGCAATTTTTACTTCCTGGACTGTAGGAAGCGTACTCTCACTAGCCATTTTGCCACAGAGTACAATGAACAAAGGAAAACACACAAATTTATCCCTTAAGCATTTGGGGTCGTCCTTACTCCTGTGTCTGATCTCTGTTGGTTGGGGCCAGACCTCGCAATCTAAAATAAAACCTGATTGGCTAACAACTTTAAAAATTTTAAAACAGGTAAAAGCAGTGGAGAGCTGGGATATGCCTGTGAGCACATCCAGCACAGGTACCTTGGTTAAAGTACAAGGACATAGAATGTATTACGTGCCTGTAAGCATGGCATGTCTAACAGCTACATAGGATGGGGCTTAACAAAGTTATTAGCACACTTACTCTTTATCAAGAAAGGAAACTCTAAAAAGGAACTTTTCTACTTCCCACACTGGATTTGTTCATCAGTGCCTCCCCCACTTTTCTTTCCCTCTCTCTCATACATAGTTCTTTAAGTTATGGTTCTCAAAGTGTGGTACAGGGAGCCCTGGGGGTACTCAAGAGCATTTCAGGAGGTTCATGAGTTCAGACTGTTTTTATAGTAATACAAAAAATATTAATGGCTTTTTCTCTCTCATTCTCTCAATGGTATATGGTGGCAGTTTCCAGAGACTACATGATGTGTAGTATTCTAACAGAAAAATACAGAAGCAGATATGAGCATACAGCTGCTTTTCCATTAAGACAGACATTAAAGGGATTCGTAAAAATGTAGGACAATACTACTCTTCTTGATAATTTTTAAAAAAATATTTTCATAAAATATACTAATAGATTTGTTAGTTATTTTCCAATGAATTAATAAACGTGAAAACTTTTCTATTTTAATTTCTAATGTGGTAAATATCAATGGATATAACCCACCCAAATAAAAGCTCTTTGAGGGACCTCACAATTTTTTTTTTTTTTTTGGAGATGGAGTCTGGCTCTGCTGTCCAGGCTGGAGTGCTGTGGTGCTATCTTGGCTCACTGCAACCTCCGCCTCCTGGGTTCAAGCAATTCTCCTGTCTCAGCCTTTCTAGTAGCTGGGACTATAGGTGCCCACCACCGTGCCAGGCTAATTTTTTGTATTTTTAGTAGAGATGGGGTTTCACCGTGTTGGCCAGGCTAGTCTTGAACTTCTGACCTCAAGCAATCCACCTGTCTTGGCCTCCTAAAGTTCTGGGGACATCATGATTTTTAAGCATGTGAAGAGGTCCTAAGATCAATGTTTGTGAATGACTGCTTTAAGTCATACTGAGTTCAGTCACATCCGATTAGACACGCATTCCCCTCCTAAATTCCTCAGTCTTTTCACATTGTTCCTGGGCTATCACCTCTTTGTCTTTCAGTTTAGATAACTGCAGTTTAAAAGATGGAACAAAATTGTAATAGCCAAACTACTGATTTGGGCCAAGGAGAAGGCACTTCCTTGTGAATTCCACAGGGACAGAGCAAAAGGCATGTCCAGATAGGGAAGCCAGTGCAGCAGTTTATTTCCTGTGTGACCGCTGCCCTGTGATGTTTTTCCCCCTTATTGACTTTATTTACATTTGCTTATCTACAAATTGCAGATAATATCAGTGCTGCTGTGTTATGAAGCTTGAATGAAAAACTGTTGAGTGGGCATGGAGTAAACACTGGTTGTGGTGGGATTCCAAAATATACATGCACACAAAGAAAAAGCATAAGTCCCATTACCCAGACAAACATTTTTCCATTCTTTCCAGTTCTTGTTTATTTACTTTGTAATTTCAGAGTTGTAGTAATGGCATGGACAATATTTTGGATTTTTTCCCCTAAATGGTTAGATTCTGACATCTATCTGAAAGCTCATATTGTACTTTCAGATTTTATCTCAGCCCATGTTAGAAGACAGTTATCTTGATTTCTGGATGTTTTAACATTCTGTTAATGTAAAATCTTCTGTAGGAGATGACAAATAAAACTTCCCTATTCTCTGAGGTGATGCCAGATCTCCTGTGGCTTGTCCCCACCTTACCCCAAACAGGCCTTTGCAGTTAAAGTAGGTGTAGGGGAGAGGGTTATGGCAGCACAGTTATGAATGCTGTGTGTACATATTGAGAAGTTTGTACACGGCCAGGCAATTTCAGGACATAAGAGCCCAGGAAACAATTTTCCTCCAAAAGAGATTGTGCAACTTCCTACACACACAGTAGGTGGCCACTCTCCTCAGAGTAGGAATTAATTCCCAGAGTGCTGGCCATCAGCTTCCAGGGGCAGTGTGGGCACAGCCCAGGTTCCCCTTCTAAGGAGCTTCCCCTCTCGCCCAAGGATGAGCCTGCTGGGCTGAGTCCTCACTCCTTACTCTTCACTCTGAGAGTTCTGCAGACTTCGGGAGTGCCCTGGCTGCTATGGCCGTCCCTGTCCTATTGTGCACCTGACCAGGTGTGCTGTTTGTTGTGACAGCAGGAGCATTCTGGGTGACTGGCAGCTCCTCATTGGGGTTTGCGGGGAATGTTAAAAAGCAACATCTGAAATGAGATAAGCTTTTGAGATTTTTCTGAGTTTATTGGCGAAGGGAAGCTCTCTCAGAGCCTGGTTGGCAGAGGTAGGCACAGCACACACCTCTCACCCAGAGAACTGAGAAAGCCCCTCCACAGGAGTCTGTTCTCCCAGGGCTTTCTCACACCCTTCCTCACAGCTTCTTTCTCCTCCCACTTGTAGCTCCTGGCTGCTTCCTTCTCCCTTTCTTTCTCTTTATCCCCTTCTCTTTCCTTCCCTAGAGCAATGCACATTTCTCTTTCTAACTTTTTTGTATGTTTAGTTTTTCCCCACAAGTGTTTCATGAACATGTTCTCAGTGGGAAGATTTGAAAGTTTCTTAAAATGTTTCTTCCTACAACCATTTTCTTATTGTGGCAAAATAAACACCATATAAAATTGATCCTTTAACCATTTCTGAATGTACAGCTCAGTGGCATTAAGTGCATTCACATTGTTGTGCAACCATCACCACTGTCCAGCTCCAAAATATTTCAACTTCCCAAACGGAAACTCTGTACCTGTTAGACACTAACGCCCCACTCCCCTATTCCCCCAGCACCTGGCAACCATCATTCTACATTCTGTCTCTCAGCATCTGACTATTCCAGGTACCATATAAGTAGATTCATATAAAATTTGTTCTTTTGCAGCTGACTTACTTCACTCAGTACAATGTCCTCGAGGTTTATCCATGTTGTAGCGTGTGTCAGAATTCCCTTCTTTTTGAAGGCTGAATAATATTCCATTGTATATATAGACTACATTTTGATTATTCTTTTATCTATTGATAGACATTTGGTCCCCTGGCCACTTTTACTACTTTAGTGTGTTTGTTTTAGTGTCTTTTACTATGTTAGTGTGGTTTTCCCACTTTTTTGATTTTTCTTTGAGTTCATACACACATGTGCACATCATTTTGTTATATAAATAGGACATCACTGTGTGTTTTGTTCTACAGCTTTTTCTTTTAAAATTTAACTTTTATTTTCATTGATGTACTCTACGGAAATATTTAGTAAAATTATACTGTTAGGTTTGTAATGAAAAACAGGCATTCCCTGCCTCACTCCTCTTCATTCCTCATTTTTCCTCATGGGCCACCACTCTCAATTGTCTTACTTCATTCTTATGTAATTTACCTCCATATTCCTAAATAACATGTCTAAAGGGCTACCTCTTGGTTATAAAGAAAACGAATATTTCTCACTATAGCACCATTTTCCTTTTCCTATTTCTGAAAGTCACCATTTTTACCTGTATCAGTATCCAGTGTTAACATTGTTATGGCTATAAAAATACTATTTCCAGCCATGCCCCATGGTGTACCGTATTTTATTTTCTTCAGTCACAACCTTTTTATTTCTTCAGAGATAAGCATCTCCTTTATCCATTTTGCTTAGTTTTCTATAAACCTGTCACCCACTGACCTCCACACTAGACACATATGAAACAGAACAGATAAAACAGATTTGTTACAGGACAGAGCGGTTCCACTCCTTCCAGTGTGATCAAACCTGTCAGGTAATTGGCAGTTCATCCCCTCCTGCCCCACATGGACACATTCATCCTGGAGGCCTCCTTCTGCAGCTTCAGTCTGGATGGGCTCTCCCTGCCTCTTTACCACCCCCTTGGGAATTTTCCTTGCATTTCTCTTTGGTCAAGTCACTGTTTTCCCAGGCTTTCTCTTTCTTGGTTACCCTTTGTAGAAGCTCAGAGAGGACTACAGATTCATTAAGGCTACTCCTGTTGAGAGGTGTGGTTTGTGTCACCTCCCCTTGATCTTCAGTAGCTTTTATGACTGCTTTGGTCAACAGAAGATGGCTGAGATGACAGTGTGCCAGTTTCCAGACTCAGGCCTGAAGAGACTAGGACCTTCCACTTCCCATCTGTTGAGGCCCTGAGCTTCCATTTAAAAAGTCCTACTTGCCTGTGGCTGCCATTGCTGTGAGGAAGTCCAAGCTGATGCCTGTTGAGAGGCTGCATAGAGAGAGGTAAAGAGATGCTAACATTCCCAGCTACTTCAGTGCACAGTTGTTCTGCAATGGGACCTCAGACACTGGAAAGCAGAGACAAGCCATCCCTACTTGTTTCCTGTACAAATTCCATGGAATAATGACATGCTGTTGTTTTAACTTGCTGAGTTTTGGGTTTATCTTTACATAGCCATAGATAACCAAAACAATCTATCATCTAATAGCTTCCTAAGAGAGGGTACCTGGGAATGAATTTTTTGAAATTTTTTAAGATTTTCATGTCTGAAAATGTTTACTGTTCAATTGGCTGGAAGTTTTTGTGGGTATAGAATTCTAGGCTGGAATTCCAGCCTAGAAAATATCTAATTTTCCTTAGATTTTTAAAGGTGCCATACCATTACTTTCTATATTCGACATTAGAATGAACAAATCTGACCCTTTCTGCACCTTGGTCTGTTATGTATGACTTGTTTTTGTCTCTCCCTTCTGGAAGCTTCTTTTTGGCATTGTTATATTATAGAATTTCATGATGGGGTGGCTTGACGTGGGTTCTTTTAGTGTATTAGGCATGCAGTGGGCCCTTTTAATATGGAAACTTGTGTTCAGTTATCTGCATTTGTCATCTGGAACTCTTTTTGTTCACATGCTATATCTCCTTGCCTTGTCTTCTAATTATTTTTCCTTCCTTTTTTATTTTCCATTTCTTATCTTTTGGTTCTGCATCCTGGTGAGATTTTCTCAACTTTATCTTCTAACTCTTCTTGAGTTATTTTTAAATATCTGCTGTCATATTTTTAATTTTCAAAAGTTCTCTATTCCTTTTCAATAGCATCTTTTCTTGTTACAAAAATCTCTATTTCTGGAAATAGTTGATAGTAGTTTTTGAAGTAGTCCCTTCTATTCTCTACTTTGTCTCTGTTTTCTTTGAGTTCCTTTATTGTTTGTATTTTTGACCTTTTTTTTTTATGTTTGAGACTTTCATTAAACATCAAGTCAGTCATGGATGTTTGTTCACAGTATGAGAAAGGTGAATAGAATGCTGGTTGTAAATGGACGGGGTTTGTTGGGCTCAGGTTTTTTTAATCGCAGAATAACCTCCTTTGGCTGGTCAGTATTGGTGTGTTGTTTAGGACAGGGTTAATTCCTCCAGTGATGAATCTTTTAGTCTCCTGAGAGGTGGATGGGTGGAGAATGAGGGGGAGATCCTGGTCCTCCCTCTTGGGGCCTTAGAGCCGCATAGGCTTTCCATGCACAACGTGAGGCTAGTTAGAAAACCATCCTCCTTTCTCAAGACTTCCATTTGTATACCTGATTTTGTTAGAACAAATCGCTTGATGCCATATTCTCGGAAATGGTTTAGGGTATCCAATCATGGAGGCCACCCCACATGATTGGCTGCGCCCTGTGCATTGGTAAGTGGTGGCTCTTGTTGAGGGGTCTCCTACTGGCTCCAGTGTTCCCCATGTGGGTACCACAGTTACCTTCCCATGCCACCCTCTCCTAACCGTAAGCCCTCAGGCTTTGATGGATTTGGAGGGGGACTTGAGGATGCAGCTGCTTTCAGAGGTGCACAGAGCCTCCAGTTCCCAAGCATTTATACAACCCAGTGGCACCAGCTAGTTGGTTCTCTCAGCCCTGTGAACTTAGCATTCTCTGCTCTGCTAAGTCAGTTACTACTTGCCTGTTCACTGTCTAGCTGACAGTATGTTGCTGTTATCCTTTGTGGAACATTAGTTTCTCTTGCGTTCTTGATTGGTCTACATGGTTTTATCCCATAAATAATTTTATTATTTCCAGTTTTTTTTTTTTTTTTTTTTTGAGATGGAGTCTTGTTCTGTTGCCAGGCTGGAGTGCAGTGGTGCAATCTTGGCTCACTGCAACCTCTGCCTCCCGGTTCAAGCAATTCTCCTGCCTCAGCCTCCTTAGTAGCTGGGACTACAGGCACGTGCCACCACGCCCAGCTAATTTTTGTATTTTTAGTAAAGACAGGATTTCACCATGTTGGCCAGGATGGTCTCAATCTCTTCACTTTGTGATCCTCCCACCTCGTCCTCCCAAAGTGCTGGGATTATAGATGTGAGCCACTGCGCCTGGGTTATTATTGCCATTTTTATGGGTGATGAATATCCCTGTTTAAATATGTTCTGATATCCAGAATTTGTGGACCTAAATTTATGTGTTAGTGTAGATAGGATTGTCTCATTCTTTTTAAAGCTGCATCAGTTACAACTGTGCCATAATTATGCCATGTCCCATCGATGGACACTCAGGTTGTGTCCAGTTTGTGTTATCTTAAACAATGCTGCAGGGAGTACCGTGGTATTCACGGAAGAAATTTCTCTGGATTAGGTTCTAGAGGTGAGGCTGATGGAACAGAGGTATCTGCATGGAAAACACTGACCAATATTGCCAGATCATCTTCCAAAGTCTCCAGTTTTATTGCTCCCAAGACTATATGAGGCAATTTCAAATCCAGTTTAATTGTGGGTATGTAGAGCCTAATCTAAATCCCAGTGTTCATCATTTGAGATACTGCGTCAGGCCCTGGAGATGGGCTGGTGAGTGGTGAGGTGGGCCCTGACTTTCAGGAGCTTCTGCAGCACATGAACAACGACTGTTCTGTGACACTGGCAGCCTGCAGTCCCACAGTCACCTTTGGCATTCTCTTCTCCCCATTAACATATATAAATATCCCAGACATCCTATCTTCTACCATTCCAAGAATTTCAAGTCTCCAAAGGAGCACAAAAATATTTTGGCAAATCATAGGTTATTAATGTGTAAAGGTGTGCCTTTTGTATTTGCAAACTCAAATGTTAAGTTTTATGAACATCCACTGGATGTGGGGTCCAGACCTCCAGATAGGCAGTTGAGAGGGCTAAGGATGCTCCACAATATGGCCTGGGACAGGGCCTCTGTCAGCCACATTTAGGGACCTGATTCTGGGGAATCGACTGGCCCTGTCCTTTGGAAGCTACAGTCTAATGTGGCCAGGCCCGGTGGGACACTGGGATGTCACTGTGTTTGGATGTTGGGATGTGGGGATTTTTCACAGTGAGAACACTGTTAAGTTGTGGCCAACATGGACGGTTGTCCTTGGTCCTATCTAGGGGCCATAGAAATATAAGCTGTTTATGTTGGAGGGGACCTTGCGGACCTTGACCTTTTTTGAAGGGGGAAACAAAGGTTCAAGGAGGAGAAGTGACTTACTGAGGTGTCATTCTCTCTTTCCCATTAAAATATGTAAATATCCCAGACATTTCTGGGATGTAGAATGGCTTGGAGTGGCAAAGCCAAGAATAGGACCTCTGGGCTTCTGCTAAAGCAGTGATTTCCAGTGTGTTTATCTGGAGTATGATGGTGTTGTGTTATTTTAATAGGGCTGCTGTAATAACGTACCCAGGGTAGGTGGCTTAAATAACATAAATGTAGGCTGGGCATGGTGGCTGACACCTGTAAGCCCAGCACTTTGGGAAGCCAAGGTGGGTAGATCACGAGGTCAAGAGATTGAGATCATCCTGGCCAACATGGTGAAACCCTGTGTCTGTTAGAAACACAACAATTAGCTGAACGTGGTGGCACGTACCTGTAGTCCCGGTTACTCGGGAGGCTGAGGCAGAAGAATTGCTTGAACCCGGGAGGTGGAGGTTGCAGTGAGCTGAGATTGCGCCACTGCATTCCAGCCTGGCGACACAGCAAGACTCTGTCTCAGAAAACAAAACAAAGCACCAGAAATGTATTATCTCATTCCAGAGTTCTGGAGGCTAGGAGTCCAAGATCAAGGTGTCAGTTGTTGCCAGCACAGTTGGTTGCTTCTGAGAGCTGCAAGGGAGAATCTGCTTCAAGCCTCTCTCCTGGGCTTGTTGGTGGTGTCTTTTTTCCTGTCTACACATGGTCTTTACTCTGTAACTTACCAGTCAATATCTGAATTTTGAGGGAAGCGGGGGACACAATTCAGCTTGTAACAGGCAGTGAGTGTGACAGAGTAAGAATAAGAACTTACATACTTGTGTGTGTGTGTGTGTATGTGTGTAAAATATACCTCAGTTGGAAAGTCATTTCTCGAGAAATGCTGGATCCCCAAGCCCAGCACAGTGATTTTCATTGAGTAGCATCTCAGAGAGGCTGTGCTGAGTAGATGGGCAGGAATGAAGAGGTAAGAAGTCAAAACCTTCAGGGCTGGGAGTAATCCTAAGGAATTTAGTTTAACCAACCTCTTATCTGTGGTTTCCTTCCATGCTATATTATACACAAGTGCTCAGAGAAAACACAGATTGAAGAAGGGTGAGAAAGCAGGGGCGGGGGTTTGCTGGTGGTTTTTCAAGTGTCTGCCACCAGCCGTGAGAGAGGAGAGAGGAAGAGAGGGTGATGGCACATATTCTTGAGAGTCTCACAAACTTTCAAGGGATACCATTTTTCCAGTCCTTGTCACACTCTGTGCCCCTTAACTGTGTTAAAATAGGAAGATATTTAGCACGGCTTTTAGTCCTGGAAGGAAACACAGCATGGTGAGGAGAGGATCCCAGCTGGGGAGAGGGTCCCAGGGATCGGGGCAGCTATTGCTGTCTTGTCTCAGATGCATCCACCAGGTACAATCATGGAAGTATGTGGATTTAAACACAAGTCATAGGAGAATAAAGCATGGTTTTGATATGGGGAATTTTGTAAAGGCTTTTTAAGTATTTGAAGACCAACTCCTCCCAGGTCCAGCATCAAGACAATTAATATAGTGCTGCCTTGTACTCTGTCACATGACTTTATGAGAGGGCATTGTCAGCCTCTTAGATCACTTTCCTCAACCTTAAATGAATAATTGTGCACTAGAAAAATTATTGTTGACTATGCATAAGGAAAGTTTTCCTTCTTCTTTCCTTGGCAAGAAATTTGGGGGTGATGTATTATTATATTAATAACTTGCTTTCCTGAATGGGAGGAAAGTTTTGGTGCCCCCGACACCTTGGGTCCTGATGCCATTGAGTGGCAGAGCTCCTGGGGCCCTTCCTCACCACACTTGTCCGAATGCTGCAACCACTTCTACAACATAGGCCATGAAAAGTGAAGGACAGAAGGTGGGTGAGTTTGGGGAATTCTCTAGTTTTCTTTTGTGTCACACCAAGGCTTGGGGCTTTCCTGAACTCTCAATAATAATAGCATCATAAAATTTTTTGAGTGCATACAAAGATAACTCAAAATGGTTTAGACTTAAGACCAGAAACTGTTGATCTACTACAAGAAAACAAAGGAAAAACGCTTCTTGACATTGGTTTGGGTAAGGATTTTTTGGAGATGATTCCAAAACATAGGCAATAAAAACAAAAATGGATAAATGGGATTGGATCAAACTAGAAGAGGTGAAATTCACATAACATACAATTAACCATTTTAAAGTGTACAATTCAGGGGCATTTAGTGTGTTCTCAATGTTGTGGAACCATTGCTTCCATCTCGTTCCAAAACTTTTTCATCACCCCGGAAAAACATGCTGTACCTATCAAATAATCACTCCTTGTTCACCCTTCACTTATTTCCTTGGTGACCACCATTTACTTTCTGTCTCCATGGAGTTGCCTATTCTGGACATTTCATATAAAAGGTTATAATAGGTGACTATTTGTATCTGGCTTCTTAGCATGCTTTTGAGGTTAATTCTGACTGTGTACTTCTATACCTATCAACTATGTAATATCAATACTTCAATTATTTTTGTGGTTGAATTGTGCTGTGTTATATGCATATATCAGGCCGATAATTTCCTGTATTTAAAAACACAGGTGCAGTCCCGTACAGTTTGTTTTGTCCCAGGCCATGTGGGAAGGTGGCAGTGGTCTGAGCATTTTGGCTCCCCAGCCCCTACATTTTTTCTAGAATATGTTCCCTTTTCTTAAACAGTCATATTGACTGTTCTGATTTATTTTCCAAAAATTTACTAATTTTTCCAGTAACTAACATTATGAAATAAGACTGCAAGGGTTTGGAAAAAAAAAAACAAACCCAAGTTCAGAGACTCAGGGAGAAGGGCTGGGTGGAGGTCTGTGGGTGCTGCCAGGCCTCTGGTGGGGCACAGGAGCCTCAGTTGACCAGGACTGAGGCTGGCAGAGGAACCAATGCACCACTCAGAGCACTTCGCACCCTTCCTTTGAGATCATTCACAATTTCTGTGTCTCTGTCCAAGGCTTTCAGAATTTTTCCAAGCCCTTAGAACTCCACTCACCTGCCTTCCCTTGTGGTGCCTTCCAGGTCAGCCATGTTGTCGCAGGGATGATTTGTATCCTTGTGAATGTGCCTACACATTTCTCCTCTTCTGCTTCTCCCAGTGAAATCCCACCGGCTGACGTGGGGCAGTAGACAGCACCTTCTATTCTATCCAGTGATTTCCTTTTGGGGTAAAATGCTCAGTCCTTTTAGGGGACTCTCTTTCTGCTGGGTACAGTTGGGGTGCTGTCTCTGGGGCCCCCCAGGCACTGACCCTGCACCCTGCAGCATATGTCCCACTCCCAGGCCCTGCCTTCTAGTCCTGCCCTACCTGCAGCCAAAGAACTCTGGCTGATACCTGCTCAGTGGAGAATTTCTTTCGCTTCCTCATTAGGCTCAGTATTGGTGAGGTGAGCACTGTCCTCACTTCATGCCCCCTCCCCACATTACCTACAACCTTCTTTCACAGTCAACCAGTCACCTCACACCCCTCTCACTTTTTGCCATAGGAACTGTCTTGTAAACCCTGGAGGAAGCCACTCAGGCATAGCCACCCTCTGGCCACAGGAGTTGGCTCAGAAACAATCATGTGACCTGACTGTAGTCAATGAAATTTGAAGGGAAGGTTTTTTGGTGCGCTGGGAAAAGATACTTTCTCACTTACTTGAGAGATTTGTCAGAGGGACACACCCTCTCATCTTGGAGAGGGTGGAGTTTGAGTATGAAGCTAGCCCTGGTGCAGCCATTTTGTCACTTTGAGGGAGACCACCCCTAGGATAAAGTGACCCATGGAGGCAGAGTAGACAGACACTAGGTTTTGAGGACATACTTGAGCCTCAGAATCAAACCTGCCCTGAAGCCTGCCCCAAGTTTGCCTTGCCAGTTCCCTGAGGTAGCAACTGTCCTTTACTGTTCAGGTCAATGTGAGTGCGTTTTCTGTTGCTTGCAACCCTAAGCACTGTTATTAGCATAAGTAGTTGCTCCTGTTTCAGTTGCAGAGTCAGAAATGCAGCTCACAATGGCCTCAGGTGCAGAGGCTGGAATTCAGGTGCTTGGGTGGCACTTTCTTGAATCCCCTGCCCTGCTCTCCTCCTGTCCAGACAGGCCCTGTCCACCTCGTGGCCTTCAGAGATATGTTGCATGTGCAGCAGCTCAGCAGCCAGGCAGGAAGAGAGGGACCCTTTTTGGTTTTCAGCCTGACTGACCCAGCTGGCCATTGCCCTTCCTTGTAGTGGTCACTGGGGCCAAGGGCAAGGATTAGCCCAGTCTAGTCAGTGTCTGCCCACACCAGAAGGGGTGGGGTTCACCAACCAGCATCATGTAGTTTGGGGAGAAGGAGTGGGTGTCTGCAAGGGAAAATGGGTGATGCAGCTCAGGAAAGGGCAACAGATGCTGTCCCTTAGTCTCTGGACCATTCCAGTGATTGAAGTAATGTCACAGAAGACAGCCTGGGAAGCCGCAGGTCAGGCATTTCTGCCTTAAATGGGAAGTTAGGCGGGTTCCTTCCTTTGCTATGACTTTGATCCGAAGATCAGCAATACCTTTGTTTTTCTGGGAAGAGACTTGCTGACTGATTCCAAATGAAAATATTTCCCACACAAGGAATCAATGTCTGACTAAAGAGATTAGGGGGTCATCAATACCCGTTCCTCACTGCTTCTGAAGGTGGCTGCAGTTCTGAGGAAATCTGGGCCGGATTTCTAGCTACAGCCATTCTTACTGTGTCTTCAGACTGCAGAACTTTGATCTGCACCCTAGGTAAAGTGGCCACCTCTGTCCCTTTCTCTTCCTGCAAGGGACTGGAGAGTCTCCTGCCACCTCCTATTCCTGTGTATAATTTTTATTTTTCTTTACCCTGTTGCACTGAGTGTTGATAGTATCTCTTCTTTAAGTCTCTTCTCTGTATCCTCTACCTTACAATGTCAAGACTGGCAACATTTATGCTCTGTTCTCACTCTATAAATAAAGCTTTGCCAGTGGGTTGAAGCTAGGAGTTGAGAATGGTTCTTACCAAGATTACAACTGTAGACAGATGTTGACTGTAGAGCTGAGTAGGGGACTCCGATTGCTGTCCTTCTCTT